>NW_021703765.1:17475265-17898949 GCF_005190385.1 Monodon monoceros
CTAACCCGTACACTAACACTAACCCGTACCCTGACACGTATGCTAACCTTAAACTGTTGTCGTACCCTAACCTGTACCCTAAACCGTCCCTGTTCCCTAACCCTAACCCTAACCCTTACCTGAAGTCTTACCCTAACCCATCCCCTAATCCTAACCCGTACACTAACACTAATCCATACCCTAACATGTACACTAACCCTAAATCATTATCGTACCCTAACCTGTACCCTAAACCGTCCCCGTTCCCTAACCCTAACCCTAACCCGAACACTTACCCAAAGCCTTACCCTAACTTGTCCCCTAATCCTAACCCGTACACTATCACTAACCCGTACCCTAACACGTACAATAACCCTAAACCGCTGTCGTATGCTAACCTGTACCCTAAACCACCCCCGTTCCCTAACCCTAACCCTAACTCTAACCCTTACCCTAACCCTTACCTGAGGCCTTACCCTAACCCATCCCCTAATCCTAACCCGTACACTAACACTAATCCATACCCTAACACGTACGCTAACCCTAAATCGTTGTCATACTCTAACCTGTACCCTAAACCGTCCCCGTTCCCTAACCCTAGCCCTAACTCTAACCCTTACCCTAACCCTTACCCGAAGCCTTACCCTACTCCGTCCCCTAATCCTAAACCGTACATTAACACTAACCCATACCCTAACATGTGCGCTAACCCTAAACCGTTGTCGTACCCTAACCTGTACCCTAAACTGTCCCCGTTCCCTAACCCTAACCCTAACCCTTACCCGAAGCCTTACCCTAACGCGTCCCCTAATCCTAAACCATACACTAACACTAACCCGTACCCTAACACGTACGTTAACCCTAAACCGTTCTCGTACCCTAACCTGTACCCTAAACCGTCCCCGTTCCATAACCCTAGCCCTAACCCTAAACCTAACCCTTACCCGAAGCCTTACCCTAACCCGTCCCCTAATCCTAACCCGTACACTAACACTAACCCGTACCCTGACACGTACACTAACCCTAAACCGTTGTCATACCCTAACCTGTACCCGAAACCATCCCCGTTCCCTAACTCTAACCCTAACCCTTACCCGAAGCCTTATCCTAACCCGTCCCCTAATCCTATCGCGTACACTAACACTAACCCGTACCCTAACACGTACGCTAACCCTAAACCGTTGTCTTACCCTAACCTGTACCCTAAACTGTCCCCGTTCCCTAACCCTAACCCTAACCCTTACCCGAAGCCTTACCCTAACCCGTCCCCTAATCCTGACCCATACACTAACACTAAGCCGTACCCTAACACGTACGCTAACCCTAAACCATTGTCGTACCCTAACCTGTACCCTAACCCTAACCATAATCATAACCCTAAACCTAACCCTCACCCGAAGCCTTACCCTAACCCATCCCCTAATCCTAATCCGTACACTAACACTAGCCCATACCATAACTGTTACATTAACACTAAACTGTTGTCGTACCCTAACCTGTACCCTAAACCGTCCCCGTTCCCTAACCCTAACCCTTACCCGAAGCCTTACCCTAATACGTCCCCTAATCCTATCCTGTACACGAGCACTAACCCGTACCCTAACATGTACGCTACCCCTAAACCACTGTCATACCCTAACATGTACCCTAAAGTGTCCCCGTTCCCTAACCCTAAACCTGATCCTAGCCCTAACCCTAACCCTCACCCGAAGCCTTACCCTAACCCGTCCCCTAATGTTAACCTGTACACGAACACTAACCCATACCCTAACACGTACACTAACCCTAAACCGTTGTGGTACCCTAACCTGTTCCCTAAACCGTCCCCGTTCCCTAACCCTCACCCTGACCCTATACCTAACCCTAAACCTCACCCGAAGCCTTACCCTAACCCGTCCCCTAATCCTAACCCGTACACTAACACTAACCCGTACCCTAACACGTATGCTAACCCTAAACTGTTGTCATACCCTAATCTGTACCCTAAACCATCCCCGTTCCCTAACCCTAACCCAACACTACCCCTAAACCTTACCCGAAGCCTTACCCTAACCCGTCCCCTAAACCTAACCCGTACACTTATACTAATCCGTACCCTAACACGTAGGCTAACACTAAACAGTTGTCGTACCCTAACCTGTACCCTAAACCGTCCCCGTTCCCTAACCCTAACCCTAACCCTTACCCGAAGCCTTACCCTAACCCGTCCCCTAATCCTAACCCGTACACTAACACTAACCCGAACCCTAACACGTACGCTAACTCTAAACCGTTGTCGTACCCTAACCTGTACCCTAAACCGTACCCTAACCCTAACCCTAACCATTCCCTAAACTTAACCCTTAACCAAAGCCATACCATAACCCGTACCCTAATCCTAACCCATACACTAACACTAACCCGTACCCTAACACGTACACTAACCATAAATCGTTCTCGTACGCTAACCTGTACCCTAAACCATACCAGTTCCGTAACTCTAAACCTAACCCTAACGCTAACGCTTACCCGAAGCCTTACTGTAACCCGTACCCTAATCTAAACCCGTACACTAACACTAACCCGTACCCTTACACGTACGGTAACTCTAAACCATTGTCGTACCCTAACCTGTACCCAAAATGTACCCGTTCTCTAACCCTAACCCTAACCTGAAACCTAACCCTAACCCGTACCCTAAATCTAACCCGTACACTTACACTAACCCATACCCTAACAGGTATGCTCACCTTAAACTATTGTCGTACCCTAACCTGTACCCTAAACCGTACCCGTTCCCTAACCCTAAAACTAACACTAACCCTTACCCGAAGCCTTGCCCTAACCCGTACCCCAAACCTAACCCGTAAACTAACACTAACCTGTACCCTAACACGTACGCTAACCCTAAACCGTTGTACTGTAACCTGTACTCTAAACCATACTCGTTCCCTAACCTTAACCCTAACCCTAACCCTTACCCGAAGCCTTATCCTAACCTGTACCCTAACCCTAACCCGTACACAAAGCCTAACCCATACCCTAACACATACGGTAACCCTAAACCGTTGTCGTACCCTAACTTGTACCCTAAACCGTACCCGTTCCCTAACCCTAACCCTTACCCGAAGCCTTACCCTAACACGTACTCTAATCCTAACCCGTACACTAACACGAATCGGTACCCTAAAACGTACGCTAACCCTAAACCGTTGTCGTACGCTAACCTGTACCCTAAACCGTACCCATTCCCTAACCCTAACCCTAACCCTTACCTGAAACCTTACCCTAACCCATACCCTAAACCTAACCCGTACACTTACACTAAACCGTACCCTAACACGTATGCTACCGTAAACAGTTGTCGTACCCTAGCCTGTACCCTAAACCATACCCGATCCCTAACCCTAACCCTAACACTAACCCTAACCGTTACCTGAAGCCTAACCCTAAACGGTACCCTAATCCTAACCCGTACAATAACACTAACGCATACCCTAACACGTACGCTAACCCTAAACCGTTGTCGTATCCTAAACTGTACCCTAAACCGTATGCGTTCCCTAACCCTATCCCTAACCCTAACCCTTACCCGAAGTCTTACCCTAATCCGTAACCTATCCTAACCCATACACTAACACTAACCCGTACCCTAACACGTAAGTTGACCGTAAACTGTTGTTATACTCTATCCTGTACCCTAAACCATACCCGTTTCCTAACCCTATCCCTAATCCTAACCCTAACCCTTACCTGAAGCCTTACCCTAACCCATCCCCTAATCCTATCCTGTACTCTAACACTAACCCGTACCCTAACACGTACGCTAACACTAAACCGTTGTTGTACCCTAACCTGTACCCTAAACCGTACCCTTTCTCTAACCCTAACCCTAACGCTAACCCTAACCCTAACGCTTACCCGAAGCCTTACCCTAACCCGTACCCTAATCCTAACCCATACACTAACACTAACCCGTACCCTAACATGTACACTAACCCTAAACCATTGTCGTACCCTAACGTGTACCCTAAACCGTACCCGTTCCCTAACCCTAACCCTAACCCTAACCCTTACCCGAAGCCTTACCGTACCCCGTACCCTAATCCTAACCCGTACACTAACACTAACCCGTACCCTAACACGTACACTAACCCTAAACCGTTGTCATACCCTAACCTGTACCCTAAACCGCACCCGTTCCCTAACCCTAACCCAACTCTAACCCTAACCCTTACCCGAAGCCTTACCCTAACCTATACCTTAATCCTAACCCGTACACTAACACTAACCCATAGCCTAAAACGTATGCTAACCCTAAATCGTTGTCGTACTCTAACCTGTACCCTAAGGTGTACCCATTCCCTAACCCTAACCCTAACCCTTACCCGAAGCTTTACCCTAACACATACCCTAATCCTAACCCGTACACTAACACTAACCCGTACGGTAACACGTACGCTAACCCTAAACCATTGTCGTACCCTAACCTGTACCCTAAACCGTACCCTTTCCCTAACCCTAACCCTAACCCTTACCTGAAGCCTTACCCTAACCCGTACCCTAAACCTAACCCGTACTCTTACACTAATCCATACCCTAACACATACGCTAACCCTAAACCGTTGTTGTACCCTAACCTGTACCCTAAACCGTACCCGTTCCCTAACCCAGACCTTAACCTTGGTGTATCCAGGCAGTTGGGTCCATAGGCAGCCTCAGCCAAATGTCCCGCTTGCTGAAGTGGTCACATGACGCAGGGAGGGCTCGACCCGAAGAGAGTAAGCAGACAGAGAGAGTGATTTTAGAGAGCTGCACTCCAAAGCCCCACTCCCAACCGAAACCCAGAAATTTGGTACAATTTCTGATGTAGGCAGAGGAGTAGAGAATGTTAAGTTTTTGTTCTAGTTGGATGTGGTGAGAGAGCGGGAATTAAGAGTCAAAATGAAATTGAGTTATACAACACAAAGTAATATTTTTTGTACACCTGATTTTTGTGGACTGAGATTCATACTCATTATGCTTCCTAATCATTCATTCATTTGACCAATACTTATTTTGTATCTACTATGTGCAAAGGACTATGGGAGAGATAAAGCCACGTATGACATATCTTTAACATATGTATTTGTAAAATCAGTTAAAGTGAACCCATGGCAGCTACAAGTCATGACAGAAAGACTTTCTCTACTGACTGGCAGAACTTGGTAAGAACAAGTGAGTCGGAAGCAAATTGTATTATTGATGAGTTAAGAGGAAAGTCAGGAGTCATTTCTGTGAAGTGAAGAAGAAGTTCATGCATTTCCTTCCTGTGTTTTTCTAGGTCTGACTAGTAGAGCACCTTATTATATACTCATTCCAGCTGAAAATTTTCTCTACTTTTTCTGAACTACTATGATACATTATCTATATTTCTGCTATGGCACTTACTACCTTTTTAGCTTTTGTAGAAATGTCTTGTCTCCCTTGTGATGTCCCTGGAGGAGTGGTGTTTCAAAGCATTCTCACACACCATTGGAAAGCAATTATATTCCAACAAATATGTTTAAAAAAAAGCATCATCACAGTACCTTGTATATATTAAGTGAATGGTAAATGTTATATAATAGTAGACAAGTCATCATCAAATAATGTTTCACAAAATATGGACCCCTTGCATCAGCTACCCTGGGTGCTTGTTAAAATTTAGATTCCTGGGCCATGCTCCAGCTCCACTGAATCAGAATCTCTGGCTGTGAAACTGGGAACCCACATGTTAATGAATTCACTGCAGTTTGAGAACTACGAATTTCAGGGTATGACAGTCATAATAAGGAGCGGGATGGCAAATCGTTTTTATCTTGAGGGCTGACTCTGGTAATGGGGGCCAAACGCAATTCTGAGGCAGGGACTGGGAAACCGTAGGCTCTAATAGTGGTGTATGCCATGGCCAAGTCAGGGAAGGGGTAGGAGGAGTTTATGTGCAGCATATTTGACATTTCTGAATATGTTAATCTCGGGAATGGAGAGATAAGGATAATCACAAGTCACTCTTGCAGAGGTTTTAGGGTTTGTAATTTGGGTTTTTTGTTTTTCTTTTTCATGGTAATTCCAGATTTTCAGGGTGGCATATACAAATTTAGAAGAAAAATAGTAACATCTTTTGGGAAAATTCCATCCACTAAAATCTTCTTTTACTTAATGAAATTAAGCATTAGTTAAATGACACAGGGAGACCGATTAACTGTGAATATTATTTTTGTTTTAGTTATTACTAATAGGGCAAGGAAGAAAGTTGGACCTTTGTAGAATTCTCGTGTAGGATTTTTTTTCTAGATGTGCCCTTTTTCTTTTTTTATTATTACATATACTATTTATAATTAGTGAAGAAATTTAGAAAATATTGATGAGAAAAAAATCACCCCTAAGAGCATCACCTTGTAATAACATCTGCTAAATGTTTCCATTTATATATATAAAGTCTGTTTCTGTATAATGTTGAGCATAACCTTGACAGGGCTAAGCAGTGCATAATTGTATAATGGAATACTTACATACTTCTCTGAAAGTCAGTCTTGTCATCAGTAGAATAGGGACAACAACTGTCACCTGGCCTGCATCTCCGGATTGTGTGAGGATCTCTTACAGCAGTGTGTTTCTCCAAGGACAGCCTCAGTAGGCTAGGAGTTCTACTAACAGGCAGCAGTGATTCTTACTCCCAGCCTTCACATTTGGAGACAAGACCTTTAAGGAGGTAATAAGGTTAAATGAGGTCATGAGGGTGGGCCCCAATCCAATAGACCTGGTGTCCTTATAAGAAGAGGGACATCAGGAGTGTACATGCTTGTGTGTGTGCATGAGGACACAGTGAGAAGGTGGTTATCTACAAGCCAAGAAGAGAGGCCTCAGGAGAAACCAACCCTGCTGACACCTTGATCTTGGATTTCCAGTCTTCAGAGCTGCAAAACAAATTTCTGTTAAAGTCACCCCATCTGTGGCATTTTGTTATGGCAGCCCTAACACACCACTATTTATAAATATCTTTTATTGAGCACCTTATATTCTAGTTCTTTATGTACCTCATCTACTATTACTTTTAACCTTCACAATCCTAGAAAGTAGGTATTATTAATCCAATTCTCATGGACAAGAAAGTGAAGTTCAGAGAGGTTAGTGGCTTGTCCACGGCCACAAAATAATAAGTAGCAGAGATTTATTATTGAACCTTTTGTCTCTTTGAGTCTAAAGCCATTACACTGTTCTGGTATCACATGAGAAAGGGACAGAGTTACGAAGGCTCTGGCTGTGTTCAGTTAGGAATAATTATGTTTCTGCAGCACACTTAGGCTTCTCTTTTCACATTTTTTGGGCTTCAATTACCACCCAAACTGATGACTCTCAACTCTGCAGCTTTCGCCTACTCTTTTCTTTACTTTCAGACTCATCCTTCCTACTACCTAACGTACACCTCACCTGGATGTCCTTCTGGCATCTCATATCAGTAAAAAGAGCCAGAAGGTTGAAATATTTGCATTATCCTACACTCCTTCCTTTGTCATCTCACCAAATTGGTCGGCCTGCTCACTCAACCCTGTGGTTTTTATCTTCTAATTGTTTCTCAAGTATATCATTTGACTGCAGCTGCTCCTGTAAGTCAGTTCCTGGAGTACAGTAAACTCCTAAAGTGGAGTTCCACTGCTTTTCGTCCTCACTGCTACCTCCCGCGCTTTTTTTTTTTTTTTTTTTTCTTTGCGGTACGCGGGCCTCTCACTGTTGTGGCTTCTCCCATCGCGGACCACAGGCTCCGGACGCGCAGGCTCATTGGCCATGGCTCACAGGCCTAGCCGCTCCGCGGCATGAGGGATCTTCCCGAACCGGGGCACGAACCCGTGTCCCCTACATCGGCAGGCGGACTCTCAACCACTGCGCCACCAGGGAAGCCCTCCCGTGCTTTTTCTAAAGACACTTGTAACCACAAAATTGTCCTGCAGTGACCACTCCATTGTCTTCATGTTAAAATACAAATTCCTTTCCTAGTTATCATCTGACCTTCACCTTCCTCTTCAATTTCATCACCCCAGCTAAAAGCAAAGGTAAATCATTTGATTTGTCTCCTAGTCTAATATTTAAATGAACTCTAGACCGCCTTAACTTGAACACCGGCTTGACTTTGCATTAGGTGTGTGAACTTTGGAAAATTAGGGCTGTTGTGAGGATTAAATGAGCTAATACACATAAAGAGCTTGGATGTTGCCTGGCACATAATTTGTTAACTATTATTATTATTATCATCATCATCATCCCCATCCCTCTCAACCCATGCATTGCATTTGCATTGCTGCTTTCTCGGCCTGGAGTACCCTATCATCTCTTACCATCTGGCTATGCCCTTCATTTTTCCTTATCAAGATTCGATTCAGGGGTCACATCGCCTAGCAAATTTATCCTGCCCCATCCTATCTCATTTGTTTCCACCGTTTCCTTTGCAAACTTCTTTGTTACTGTAACTATTGTTTGCGTCTATCACCAGACTGTGAGTTCCTAAAGGAGAGACGGTGTTTTCATGTTTTTAGGCACAAGTGAAAGGTGAATAACATTAGTATTTGACGCATGACTACCCAGAGAGAGCCCAAGTGTAATGAGATCCCTCAATAAATGTTCCTAAAGTCTACTTTGTCTAGTGTGGCGACTTGTCCCGAATATGAGACAGGACTATACTCAAAGCATTTCCAGCAGGGAACTTAATACCTTAGGCAACAGCCAAGAACCCCGGAGAAAAAACGGTTCTTTTCTCACTTTCCCACAGGGAAACTCCTCGGTGAAACACCCTGGTCTCCGAACCGCGGAGGAATACACGCACTTAAGTGCAATCTGCGCCTGCGCCTGTGCCTGTGACCGCTCCGCTTCTGCGCCTGCGCCGCTCCAGCCAATGAGGAGCTCCTCAGTCGGGGGTGGGGCCACGGGTTGCGCTTTAGGATTGGACAGTGGGAGCAAACGGACGGCGCGGAAATGACGTCAAGGTGCGTAAGGGCCGGCGGCCCGGCTGCGCGGTGGCTGCCGGGTGCCGCACGCCTTTCCTTTCCTCGCTTCTGCCTTTTACCCCCGCTCCTATCCCCGCCCCCACGGCCGCTCCGCTCCCTGGCGTGACTCGGCATTGAGAGCCCCGGGAGAAGACTCCGCGGTCGCTACCTCCTCTGCCCAGGCCTCGGCCTTCCTGAGCCTCCCTCCTTCCTCTCCCGGGTCTTCTTCAGTTTTGAAGCCTGTGGCTTCGCGGCGGCCCTGCCGGACTTCTGAGAATGGTGGGTGTGAAGCCGGTTGGGAGTGACCCGGATTTCCAGCCGGAGCTGAGCGGCGCGGGCTCCAGACTCGCTGTGGTCAAGTTCACCATGCGAGGGTGAGTCCGGGCCCGAGCCCAGTGAGTCCCGGCTGTCTGTGCTTTTCTTTCTCTGTTTCCCGATCCCGCCTGCCTTGTGGTCGTGTTCTGCTGCGGAATGTCCGGCGCTGGGCGCAGCCCAAGGCCACTGCCCGGTTAGGCCTCAGTTCCTGGGTGTGAACCCCCGTTTGTGCACCGGGGCGTCTCTGGCAGGCTCGGAGGCCTGGCCGACCGCATTCCCCAGCCCGCGAGATCCCCGCCTGCTGTTCCTGAGTCCTCGGAAGGGGTCTGCTCTTGGGGGTGACCCGGCTCTTTCCTTTCTTGTCTGTGGGAGTCTCCCACAGCCGCCCCTGCTTGCGCCTGTCCCCTTCTTTCCCGGGATGCAGCTGTCACTTGCATCTTAGAAACTTGCAAATTTTAATTTACCCAAACGGTTTGATTCGTCTTCACCACCTGCATATGTGGAAAACTGTAGGAAGATTCAGCTACCCAACTAATCCGCGACTAATCCGCGGAATGCTTAGAACTAAAGCTAATGCATTTTAAATTAAGTTAATGTTGGGTCAGGATGCTTTTTAATTTTCTTAACGTTTCTGTTACTTCTTTGATTTGTAAGTTTGTAAGTTAGGCCACTTTGTGTAAGTTGCATCTGATCACGGAAATTATAGTAGGTATATATATACAGTACACGTAGACAGGTGTCCAGATATCTGGCTTTGACCAAGTAGACTCCATTTTTGACTTGATGATTTAAGAGGACAGGGCACTTGAAAGATGTTATCTGGCTTTGGTAAATCTCAACATAATTCATAGGTCGCAGAGCTGGCGGATCTTCCATGTTGGGTCCCTGTATGAGAGTGATGTGCTGGAAATAGACATTCAGAACCAAGATTTCAGCGAGCTTGTGTATTTGCTTACCTCCCCTTGTGTATGTCAGTGTCCAGTGGGAAGGATTAGAAGTCTCCTCTTGATCTACCTTGACCCCCTGGTGTTATTTACACTTACACTAACTTGGAGAAGTCTACTACAAATACCACTGTTTATGCAACACATTTTGTTGTCCAGGTAACTGTATAGACATAAGGCAGTGTTTTGAGTCTTAGAGCAAAAAGTGATTCAAACCTATCGAACGTGATTCTATAAATGTTGAATATACAGATGGTGGCATTAGGATTAGATTAGGTTTGGGGATGGAGGGATGTAGGTAGAGATGAAAACAAGTTAGGACTTACCTTGGGACCAATCTCTCTCATACAGAATTGGAAAGGGGGGGATACATTAGATTTTAAGGTTCGTCTTCCCAGTTTTGTTGATTTTATCATGACCATTCTTAATATGAGGGAATACCTATATACATTTGTTAAGTCCTAGGTGGAAGTTGGAAAAAGGAAGAGATGATTTTAACAACGAACCTAATTTTTAGTTCACTTTTCTAATTCTAGTTAGTGGGAGTGTTTATACTTTTGTGCCTCAATGATATACTCTCTTTTCCCCTTGACCATAGCAGGGGGAGAGATGAAGAGTAATACATGATTTATATGAAGTGAGAAAAGTTACTGTCATCCCACTTTAGGCCAAGAACATAGTTTTCTCAACCACCTGTTTCTCCATTTCCTTTCCATCCCTACTTGAAGCCTTATTCCTTATTCTCACCTGCCGTGCTTTGTCCATCCTATTATTTTTACTAAAACACTATACAGATTGTCATTCTTCTGTTTAAGAATCTTCAGTGGCTCTCCAGTATTTCAGTTGTTTTTTTAATTGTAGTGAAATACATGTAACATAAATTTGCCATTTTAAAATATACAGTTCAGTGACATTAAGTACAATCACTGTACACACACACACACACACACACACACACACACACATACACATATTTTTTAATCTTTTTGGCCGCGCTGCGTGGCATGTGGGATCTTAGTTCCCCAACCAGGGATCAAACCCGCACCCCTTGTATTGGAAGCGTGGAGTCGTAACCGCTGGACCGCCGGGGAAGTTCTAGTACATTCACAATGTTGTACTGTCATTACCCCATCCATATCCTAGAATCTTTTCATTATCTCAAACAGAAACTGTGCACGCATTAAACAGTAATTCCCATACCTTCTCTCCACTGCCCCCAGCCCCTGGTAACCTCTCTTCTAGTTTCTGTCTCCATGAATTTGCCTATTCTTGATAACTCATTTAAGTGGAATTATATAATATTTGTCCTTTTGTTTATGGCTTATTTTAGCATAGTGTTTTTAAGATTCATCCATGTTCTAGCATGTGTCAGATTTTCCTTCCTTTTTAAAGCAGAGTAATATCCTGTTGTATATGTACATATACATACAACATTCTGTTGTATGTATATACCGCATATTTTGATGGACATTTGGGTTGTTTCCATCTTTTGACTAGTGTAAATAATACTGCTCTGAACATTGGTGTGCAAGGATCTCTGTGAGTCCCTGCTTTCAGTTCTTTTGGGTGTATGTCTGTGAGTGGAATTGCTAGATTATATGGTAATTCTGTATATAAGAAACCAGCAAACTATATATTGAGAAACCAGCAAACTATTTGCCCACAGTGGCTGCACAAGTTTGCCTTTCCACCAGCAATGCAGGAGAGTTCCCATTTCTCTACATACCAACTTCTTTTATATTTTAGTGGCCATCCTAGATGAGTGTGAAGTGGTATCTGGTGGTTTTGATTTGCATTTCCTTGATGACTGGTAATTTTGAGCATTTTTTCTCATGCTCATTGGTCATTTGCCTTTGGAGAAATGTCTGTTCAAGTCCTTTGCCCATTTTGAATTGGATTGTTTGTTTTTTTGTTGTGGAGTTGTAGGAGTTCTTTATATATTTTGGGTCTTAATCCTTTTTCTGATATATCATTTGCAAATATTTTCTCCCATTGGTTGCCTTTTCAGTTTCTTGATGGTGTCCTTTGATGCACAGAAGTTTAAAAATTTTGCTGAAGTCCAATTTATCTATGGTTTTTTCTTTTGTTGTTTCTTGTGCTTTTGGTGTCATATTCTGGAAATCATTGACAAATCCAGTGTCATGGAGATTCCTCCCTATGTTTTCATCAAAGAATTTTATAGTTTTTACTCTTAAGTTAGGTCTTCGATCTATTTTGAGTTAATTTTTATATATGGTGTTAAGTAAAGGTCCAACTTCATTTTTTTGCATGTGGATATCCAGTTTTCCCAGCACCATTTGTTGAAAAAACTGTCTTTCACCCATTGAATGGCACCCTTCTCTAGTATTTTTTTAAGCAATTAAAATAGTTGTCACTTACATCAAATTTGGTCTGTGTAAGGGACTTATTGGAGCACTTATTGACTTCTGCAGTCCTCAAAATAATGTTTAAAATTATCTCCAATTTACAAATGAGGAAGTTGAGTCAGAAGGAGATTAAATGACTTGTTTAAGGTCCCAGTGTTGAATGTACTCTTTGGGTTGTGAAGTGCTGTCCTGTTCTTCCCAGCCTAAGCAGAAGGGACATGCAAGTTCACCTCTGTATTGCATGGAGCCTGACATTTTTTAGTAAATGTTGCCTTGAATAAGCTTTGCCTGCAAAATCCTTTGATGGAAGTCAGTTCAGTTCACACTCTGATATTCATTTCCCTACCTGTAAAGTGGGAATAATAACATGTAGACTAACCATATCATTTAGAGAATGAAATTATATATGTGCATTATATACTGTGGTAACATATTTTTGTAACTGGTATCTCCAAACTATTACTTCTTAAATATACCCGGATACACTTAAGTGGTCATAAACAGTGCTAGTTTTGTTATCACTGATGGGTAAATGCCAAATTTAAAAGGATATGCATTTTCTTTCCTGTGAAACTCAGCAATGAGTGACTTTTATCTTGAATTCATGAGTGTACTACTTTTGTAGATATGTTTACCATATATTCAGTTTTGGGTTTCTTAAAATTTTTATTGGAGTATAGTTCTTTACAATGTTGTGTTAGTTTCTGCTGTACAGCAAAGTGAATCAGCTATAGGTATACATATATCCCCTCTTTTTTTGGATTTCCTTCCCATTTAGGTCACCACAGAGCATTGAGTAGAGTTCCTTGTGCTATACAGTAGGTTCTCTCAGTTTTCTTAAAGCAGATCTTACTTTGTAGTTGGTTAGGTGTTATTGTTACCATCCAGTTAGAATGTCAGTGTACGTTAGGATGGTGAAATCTAACGATTATGATAGTTTGTCCCAATAATACATTGTATAATAGTATTAATTATATATTGTAAAATTGCTGTGGACTGAAGGTACTTTACCATAATACAGAGTTAGGAGGCCCAACAGTTCATAAGGACTGGGCAGATTATATTAGGGAGTGAGGTGGGTGGCTGTAAGATAACTAGCGAATGGTGAGGCCCTAGAGAACATGTAGAGGATTTAAAAAAATATTTTTATTTTAAAAAAGTATAGCAGGCACGCAAAAATGTATACAAATCATTTAAGTGTAGAGTCTGATAAATTTTCGCGGTGATCACACTCGTTTAACCAATACACAGGTCAGGAATAGCCGCGTAGCACAGTCACATCCCCACCCCCGGCAACCTCCTGCAGGCTCCTTCTCATCACTCTCGAACTTTAACACTGTAGACTAATTTCGTCTGTATTTGAACTTTATAACAATGGTATCATATAGTATGTAATCTGTCTGGATTCCTTTCAAGAGCATATAAATAGTCTTAATCTTGGCAGTTAATTTAGAAATAACCAAAAAAAAAAAAAAAAGCACAGTGTAGGCCACTGTTTTGGGGGTTTTGAAATAGCAGTTAAGAGATGGGTTTTGTGATCAAATTTCAGCCCTGTACTTCATTGTTCTTGTCTTTGAAATGAGGAATGGTAAAGCTTAAATGAATTTAAACGTTTTATAAGTTACCTAACATATAATAAATGCTTAATGAACGTTAGCTATTTTGTGTTACTAATAGGACCAGTTATGGTTATGCCTGTCCATTAGTAAATATAAGACATCTAGAAATAACCTGTTTTAAAGTTATGCCCCGCAGAAAAATAAACTTTTAAAATACGCCTTCAGAAAGCACATACATTTTCCACACCCACACCAGCTGAATGTGTTTACACATATTACTGCTCAAGGTGGAGCACTGACTACTTTAGCGAATAGGAAAGAATAGCAAGTTCTTGAAATAAAATCTATTTATATTATGACAGTAAACACACATTTTTTTGTTTTAATTTATTTTATTGAAGTATAGTTGATTTACAGTGTTGTGTTAATTTCCACTCTACAGCAAAGTGATTCAGTTATACATAAATATGCATTCTTTTTCATATTCTTTTCCATTATGGTTTATCACAGGGTATTGAATATGGTTCCCTGTGCTGTACAGTAGGACCTTGTTGTTTATCCTGCAGAGTTTTTCTTAAAAGTAATTTTTACAGAATATTTCCATGGTAGCTGTGTGGTACCAGGTGCTTGTATCAGAAGACAGGAATGAAGAATTTTCATAGTGACTTTTCTATAACTTAAAAAGTTAAAAATAGATTTCATAACCGAAAATGACATGCCTATTAACAATTTCCTTCCATTTTCTCTGTTCCAGCTAGGTTTTTTAACATCTTTAGTTTGATATAAAGCCTTTATGTATTTAGGTTTTATCAATAAATAATACCTAATTCAGCAGACTATGAAAAACTGTAAACACAAATCTTACTAAGAACCTAACGTGGTGCTTTCAAAGAAAGCTGATCTTGGATTGGCTTTAGGAGTTAACTGTTCTAGTTGTGGTCCTGCCATTAACTGGAATGTCTGACCTTGATCAAGTCGTTCAACTTTTCTGGTCTTCACTTCTCATTTATTGAATGATTGTGTTAGGTTAGGTCAGTTTTAAAGTTTCAGTTTTGTGGGTTTGGTTCTTTACGTTTTGCGGAAAGCTAGAGGGTTGTCTGCTGAGGTTTTTCTCAAAAAGCATAAGTCAGAATCTTTCTTACATATTGGACCTAACAGATCAGCTTTCCAACAAAAAGAAGTTCAGAGGTGGAAAAAGAACTTTTTTTTTTTCTTTCTTTCTTTCTTTCTTATTTAAGCCTCTGGACTAGATGGTCTGGTCTCTTTTACAACAAGTTCAAAGGTCCTGAGGTTATGTACTGTCTAAAGACTGCAAATCAGGGGCTGTGCAAGAGAAAAAAGTACAATCCTGAAATTTAGGCATACTTGGAGAAAAATATTTTAGAGATAGGAAAGGTCCTTAAAGAATCTAGTCCCTTCTCATTTTATACAGAGAAATCAAATAATTTGTTCATGATCTCAGCAAAAAATGGAACTTTAAGCTTACTTTTAAATGCTAGGGGTAAGCTAGGAAAACATCTTACTTAAAATAACAAATCAGTTCATTTGAGTGATTATAATGTGAAAGTATGCTGCTGTATATATCTATGCTTCTGTGTTCTATGATTTATTTTGATTTTTGACTAAAGTTCCAACCTATGATGGCTAACTAAAATTAAACAAAGGATCTAGATCAGGTTAAATTTTGAAAGGGAACACTTATTTTCAAGGTAGCCATTATTTTAGTACAGTCTCTTTAGCTTCAAGAAGAGTTTCTTTAACTCCAGGTAGCTCATACTTGATTGATGAGTAGAGTGATTATGTCAGTAAGTGTGGAGGTGAGGTTGGTTCATATTCTATTTTTCTTAGGTAGTGAAGAGCAGGAATAGAAATAGAACCTTTAGCAGGAAGGAGAAAAGCCCTCAGCCACAGAGGCAGGCTCCCTTTCAGGTTCCTTTTAAGCAAGTCAAAATTAATTAAATTACACCTGAGCTCCTGGTCCCCAGCGGGGGTCATTCTCATGTTGTGCTTGCTTCCTCCTGTCCCTGCCTGGATGGCAGCCCCATGGGCTCAGAGCTCCCCTTCCATCTGGATACTCACAGCACCTGTAAGCGGGCACTTCCGCTCGTTTGTTTTTGTACATTTTAAATATCCTCTGAGGTGTAGCCTCTAGGTCTGAGCCACCTGCCTGTCTGTCCAGGTATTTCCTGAATACTAGTTACTATTTTTCTTAGGAATGTTTTTACAAAGTTGCATGGGTTTAAATTTTTAAATTTTTGTTTTTATTTTTTCCATAAGCCGTCTTATTTTCGAAGGCACGCTTTTGCAGAAAGAAGGTTTTTCAGGAATGAGAAAACCTGATACTGTGTGTATACCAGGTATATTTTGTGGTACAGCATGATACCTGTGCTTCATCCATGCCTACTGTTTAAATGCAGTTAACATTCAATTCTCTATTTGCAATTTAATATTTTATGAAAATACCTGTTTATCATATAAAAGCAAAGGATACAGAAGTATAGGTAGTTTTAAAAGTCTCCCCTAAACTCCCTTCCTTTTCTAGTCCCACTTTACAGAAGTAATTGTTTATTGTGTGACCCACCTAACTTTTCAATATATATTTATGTACATATATAACATATAAATACATATTTTTAACGTGGTCATAGAAAATATTTTATCGTGAGACTTAGTTTTCTTTTAAACTGTGTAAATTATCCTTATCCTTTGGTGTGAGTGTGTCATAACTTTTTTTTAATTGAAGTATAGTTGATGTACAGTATTATGTAAGTTACAAGTGTACAGTATAGTGATGCACAGTTTTTAAAGGCTACACTTCATTTATAGTTATTATAAAATATTGGCTATATTCCCTGTGTTGTACAATATATCCTTGTAACTTATTTTACATGTTATAACTTTAAAAAATAATTTTCTATTGATTGCCATTTAGATTATTATTTTTACTATTTCAAATATTGCATTGAACTTCCTTATACATATTATTGTGAAATTGAGTAAGTGTTAAGATAAGATTGACTTTTAGAAGTGAGATTGTTGAATCTTGGGTTGTGTTCATTTAAAATTGGTAGATAATGACCAAATGGCCCTTCAAAAAGGCTCTACCAATTTGTACTCCCATCCATAGTGTTTAAGACTTATTAATAACCAGAAGTATTTTGCTAAACTAAACATAGGTTTTGTCGACTGTAAATGTTTGTTCCTTTAAAATTTAGTCTCAGGGCCTATTTCAGCATTGTTCGATCCAAAAATTTACTTTCAGAAGCATCAAGTTTAATATTTAAGAAATTAAGAGTTACTTTCTTAACTTTTTGGTATGAATCTTAAGGATGGCAAAAGGTGAAAATGCTGATTAAAATGTTAAGAGTGGAGAGAGAATCATAGCTTGAATTTGAAAATCTTGTATTTTAGAGTTTGCTTTTCCTTGTGTTCCTATCTGCTAAAGCCGAGGTTTTTCTCATTTTTTGAAACTTTCATTGAGATATACACAGTATACAATTATAAATGTATAGTTTAGAGAGTTTACACAAACTGAATATACATGCACATTTAATCAGCTTCTGGACAATTAGAACATTTCTAGCCTCTTGAAATCTCTCTCATGCCCTTATCCTGTCACTAACTCTCACAAAAGTAACCATTGTCCTGATTTATAATACCATTGATTTGTTTTGCCTGTGTTTGAACTGTACATAAATGGAATCATATAGTGTACTTCTCTTCTCAGTGTTATTTGTGAGATTCATCCATATTTTGGCATGAGGTTTTACATCACTCCTTTTCATTGTTGTATAGTGTTCCAGTATGTGAATAACTACAGTTAGTTTACTTATTCTGTTGTTGAAAGGAACTTAGGTGGTATCCAGTTTTTGGCCATTAGAAATATTGCTACTACCAATATTTTTTCAAAAGCCCTAAGGCAAACATATACAGACATTTCTGTTTTATATACCCTAGAAATGGTCATAAGTAGGCATAAATCTTGCATTAGCAGATACTGTCAGTTTCTTTTCTTACCCCCTGAAGTGGTTATACCAGTTTGCACTGTCACTAACAGGTCAATTGCTCCAAGTTCTTGACAGTACTTCCTTCTCTATTGTTTTAGCTGTTTTGGTGGGAGTAGTTTTATTTTTTTTTAATTAAAAAAATTTTTTTTAACATCTTTATTGGAGTATCATTGCTTTACAATGGTGTGTTAGTTTCTGCTTTATAACAAAGTGGATCTGTTATACATATACATATATCCCCATATCTCCTCCCTCTTGTGTCTCCAAATTTGCATTTCCCTGGTTTCCATAGTGACTGAGGAAGTCTTTTTCTCTTTATGGACTGTTTGGATAACCTCATTTGTCCAGTTTGAGAGTACCCTTTTTTCTTTTGAATGTCAGTCTTCTTATTGATTTGTAGGGGCTTTTTTACATATTAGAGGTATAACTCCTATGTTTGATATGTTTTACAGATATTTTTTACTAGTCTGTGGTTTGTCTTTTCACCCTCTAAGTGGTATCTTGATGAACAAAAGGTCTTAACCTTAATATTTTCCAGCTTATCAAGTATATCCCAACATATCAATTCTTCCCTTTTTTCTTTAGTGCTTTTTGTGTTTTAAGAAATAAATCTTTGCTTACTCCAAGGTTTTGAAAGTATCCTCTGTATTTATTTTTCCTAAAACTGTTGTTTTACCTTTCCCATTTAGATCTGTAATCCATCTGGAATTGGTTTTTGTGTACAGTGTGAGTTAGGGGTAAAGATTCATTATTTTTCCCCCCCATGTGGATATCCATATTGACTCAGCACTGTTTACTGAAAAGACCGTCCTTTCCCCACTGTACTGCTGTGTCAACTTTTTCAGAAGTTCGGTTACTGTGTGTGGGGTGGGTCTGTTTTTGGACCCTTTTCTTTTAAAATTGGTGAGTTTGTTTATCCTTTATACTCTTAATTTTATAAAGCTTTTTGGTAGTTATTAATATCTAGTAATGTAATTTCTTCAGCTTTGAACCCCCAAATGCTTGGGCTATCCTTGATATTTATTTCCCTATAAATTTTAGAATTTAAATTTGTTAATTTTTCCAAGCAAACCTTGGAATTTTACATTGACTTTAAAGATCAAATTGAGGAGACTTGACATCTTGACAGTGTTGAGTTTTCCAGTTCATAGGTATAGTGTATTCCTCCATTTATTTAGATCTTTAATTTCGTTCAGTGAGAAGAAAGCTGGAAGACAACACTGTTAGACTTAAAGACTTAATATAAATCTGTAGTCATTAAGACAGTGTGGTACTGATGCAAGTGTATCTAAATAGTACAGCGGAAAAGACAAGAAAGTCTAAAGACAGGTTGATCAGAATGTTTTTAATTCTGCGTTTTAATTGACAAGATCTTTAGAGTATAAATTAGTACAATCTTGGGTGTTATTTTACCAAGCATCTCTTACTTTTCTCACAGGTGTGGACCATGTTTAAGGATTGCCCCAGCATTCAGTTCTATGAGTAATAAGTATCCACAAGCAGTATTCTTGGAAGTAGATGTACATCAGTGTCAGGTAAGGCAAAGAGTCCTTAAAAAAATGTCTTTTTATTTACAAATTGATTTGAAATTCAACATTAATTTCATCCTTTATCTCTTTATGCACTAAGTACTTATTTTTTTGAAGGTAGGATAATATTATGTTAATGTAATTATTACAAATGTTGTTATGGCTGCATTAGTTAAGAAGGGTAGTCCAATGTTAATTGCTTCTGGGTTTGCTAATAATATTTTTCTGGTACAAAACTAATATTATGTTGTTAAACTTAATAGGTCACCTGGCAGTTCTGTGTTTTACATTTCTTTGTTTATTTTTTTGTAAATCTAAAATTATATCTTATACTACAGACAAACTGGTTGATTAGAAAGCCATGGCAGAGAATTCTTGGATATAGTTTGTTTTGAATTGATCAGTTATAACCCTAGCTCCAAAGCTGCATACTCAGCAGGAAGTTTAAAATGTTGGTTACTATTGATTGAGCCACAGTGTTGTAGGTAGATTGCCCTGGTTACTTAGTCAGCATGGCTGTGTGACAGTTCTGCATTTGCATATCTAGATGTATGGAGGAATTGTTAGAGAAAAAAATTTTTTGAAGGCTTCTTCCAACACTAAAAATGTAGTCTTTTGACATACATAAATAACAGCTCTGTAACTTTTTTTTTTTTCCAGTGAAGCTTTTGTCTTTGATACATTTCTGGGTTGGAAAAAAATCTTAGAATGTTACATAGCTTGCAGATAAGTATTTTGGGGATTTGGTGCAAACTCTATGTTACACGTTTATTGTTTAGTACTTATATCGCATACTTCTGGACAGCAGCCCTGGCCTTATTTTGCCTTATTTTAAGTAGTCACTGTCTCTGATCTGGAAGTGCTGTCTTCTGGAGCTGTGTGGTCCTGTACAGTAACCACATGTGGTTGGGTACTGAGTACTTGAAGTGTGGCAAGTCCAAATTGAGATGTGCTGTAAAATACACATAGGATTTTGAAGGCTTAGTATGAAATAAAATACGTAAAGTATGTCATTAACTTTTTACATTGACTGTATGTTGAATTGCATATTTGGATTTACTAAAATAAATTATTAAAATGGATTTCAGTTGTTTCTCTTTACTTTTTTCTTGTGGATACTAGAATATTTAAAATTACATGTGTAGCTCACATTTGTATCTTGTATTATATTTCTTTTGGACAGCACTGTTCTAAAAGGTCATTTTTTTTTTAATGAGGCTTAGAGAAGACATCTCTGTAAACTTCATGCTTTTTTTAAAAAAACAATATAGCGGTACCTCTTCCTTGTGTTTGAATATGCAAGGTGACATACCTATTTTACTATTTTCTTTACACTTCTCATGAAGAGTTTAATGAGTTTAATGAATCAGTGACTGATTAATTTTCATTCGGTAGTTAGTCTTATGAAATCGTGGAGTTGGAGCAGAATTTAAAAAGATACCCGTTGTGGTGTTTTTGATGGAAGACCAGAAGTCATTTCTTTAAGAGTAGAACTAGGGCTTCCCTGGTGGCGCAGTGGTTGAGAGTCTGCCTGCTGATGCAGGGGACACGGGTTCGTGCCCCGGTCCGGGAAGGTCCGGGAAGATCCCACATGCTGCCGAGCGGCTAGGCCCGTGAGCCATGGCCGCTGAGCCTGCGCATCCGGAGCCTGTGCTCCGCAACGGGAGAGGCCACAACAGTGAGAGGCCCGCATACCGCAAAAAAAAAAAAAAAAGAGTAGAACTAGATGAGGATTGCAGTGCAAAGGGTGTTACCTCCTTTTCACGGACAGATGGGCTACTGTTTTTTCAGATGTGTACTTTTTCCTAGTAGCAGTGGTTTGTGTTGACATATCTCAATACCCTTCTGGGGTTCTCCATTTGAGAAACAGTCTGTACTTATGAGAGAACTGTCTGGTGTTGTAAAGTGCAATTTCTGTGTTAGAAGCCAATTGTTCTATTGGATGAAGCACTTAACACTAAAACAAAAATGCAGGGCTATTCTTTGTTGCGGACATAAGGGTAATATAGTTGTGCCCCTTAAGAATAGGCCTGTTTTTTCTTAAGTAACAATTAGGAGTAAGTTATTTTACATGTTTTTAGTTCATGCTTGTGATATTTAACTTCCATAGAGATGTAGAGTGAATATTCAGAGTGGTTTAAGATTAGTTTTTATTCATAATGCTATCTAACTTGACAATTCTAGGGAACAGCTGCCACCAACAATATATCAGCAACACCTACATTTCTATTTTTTCGAAACAAAGTGAGAATTGATCAATATCAAGGAGCAGATGCTGTGGGACTAGAGGAAAAGATCAAGCAGCACTTGGAAAACGACCCTGGAAGCAACGAGGACACAGATATTCCAAAAGGCTATGTATGTAGAATTAAAAGTGAAATCATGATGTGTCTTGCATTTGTCATTATTTGGTTGAAGTGAAGTTCACTCTTTTCATGTTTTGTCTTTTGCTAGTTAAGAATACTTTCAGTTAAGAACTTTAAAAGTAAATGTAATAGCTGACTATTTGATTTTGTCTGTGTTGTGTGTATTATAACCTTAAGCCCCCATCATAAACTATTTTTTATTTTTATTTATTTATTTATTTTTTGTGGTACGCAGGCCTCTCACCGTTGTGGCCTCTCCCACTGCGGAGCACAGGCTCCGGACGCGCAGGCCCAGCGGCGGTGGCTCACGGGCCCAGCCGCTCCGCGGCATGTGGGATCCTCCTGGACCAGGGCACAAACCCATGTCCCCTGCATCTGCAGGTGGACTCTCAACCACTGTGCCACCAGGGAAGTCCCAATAGCCATTTTTATATGTTTGTTTTTTACTTTTTTTCCCTCCCAAAGTGAAAAACTTTTCATTGGAAAAATTTTTCACTTTTTGACAGTTGTGTAAAATGGCATGTAAATTTTAGTGTATGACCATTACATACTGAACTCCCTTTTCTGCTGGTTTCTAAAGTTTTCTCCCTCTTTTTAAATATATCTATTTAAAAACCCTAGTTATTGATTTTGTTTTAAAACCAAATGTGACTTTAGTATTGGATATGTTTTTCACAGTTTTAAGAGTTATTATTCTAAATAATAACTTGAAGACTTAAGAATGTCAAAGTTTTTGAAAACTATATAATATGAATAGTCATAATTTGTGTCTATCATATGAGAGCTATTCAGGAAGGAAGTAAAATTCAGAAGTAGCACTTCATGGTAGCTGACTTGTTTATGCAAATTGGTAAAACCTGCCTACCAAAATAATATTTGTATATATATTTTTAAATTTTGCTTGTTATAAAGTCATTGTGTTGGCAGATTAAAAATGAATTTTTTTTTTAAAAAAGTGTTACCTCAAGTTAAAGCTAGTATATGGAAGCATGTGTACCAAGTACATTTAAAAATTTTTTAATTTATTTATTTATTTGGCTGAGTCAGGTCTTAGTTGCGGCATGCGGAATCTTTCGTCGCAGTACACGGCCTCTTCGTTGTGGTGTGAGGGCTTCTCTCTAGTTGTGGCACGTGGGCTCTAGAACGTGTGGGCTCAGAAGTTACAGCATGTGGGCTCTAGCTGTGGTGTGCAGGCTTCAGAGTGTGCAGGCTCAGTAGTTGCAGCACATGAATTCTCTAGTTGTGGTGCACGGGCTCTAGAGCTTGCGGGCTCAGTAGTTGTGGTGCGCGGGCTTAGTTGCCCCACGGCATGTGGGATCTTAGTTCCCTGACCAGGGATCAAACTTGTGTACCTGCATTGGAAGGAGGATTCTTAACTATTGGACCACCAGGGAAGTCCACCAAGTACATTAAGACAGGCCTGCCATAGAGCTACCAGTCATTATGTAAGGCCCTTAAATTCATGTTGAATAAGGAGAACCTGTAGTCAGGTATATATGAGAGATTTTTTTTGTGTTTATGGGTGGAGGGGGAGTTTTGTCTTCAGAAAGTGTCTTTAACATGTGGTAGTGGCATTAATTACTTTAAGTTAAGGACTTAATAATTAATATTTATTTAAAATAGAACTGTTATATGATAATTTGAAATGGTAATATTCAGTTAGAAAGTATGAACATGTGTAAGTCAGGGTTATGACGCCTTTTGGAAAATTTTGGAAATCATTTGACTTGTAAACAGTTGTGTTTACTTCTTTGTATTTTTTTCCTTTATTAGTTAGGGTTTTTGCATGAAAAAGTCTTATGGGCACAACAGTCTTGGCTGCTTAGCTGCAGTGATACTTCTTTACATCAGCTAAGTATGATATCAGGGTTTTGGCTTTGGGTAGGAAATAAACAGGGAAAAATGAAGTTTTAGGAAATAAGACATTTAATTTCATCCAGATGTTATGAATACAAAGTAAAAAGCTGTTAAAAACATTTTCATTTTTTTTCCATCAGGTGTCAATGAAGACTTTAAAAGTTTTGAACTATAGGTCTTATAGGGTCATTAAATATTTAAAACTGGTAATGTGTTCCCAAGAACGGCATTGTTTTCACAACACAAATGGAAACTGAATGAAAACCTGTATCTTAAAGTAGATTTAAATATAAGTATTACAAAAATGTATTGACAATTTTAAAATAAAATTTTAGGTTTCTAGAATACTTTCTCTCATTACGTTTAAATGCTAAAAGGCTATATAATTATTGATTTCACACATCCTATAGTTTTGAAACTCCTGATTTGACTGGAGCCAGAGTGAAAGAAAGAAATATCTCTCTTAGGGAGGTTTGAGATATTACAAAAGATGTAGGGTATGATACTCAAAAGGTTAAGAATCAAAAATCGGAAGTAATACAGTGTTTTTGTAAACATCATGACTTTGAGTTTTTAATATGTTTATTGAAGTTCGAAAAAATTTTGTTTTTCCAATCCTGTTGTCTTTTATTTATTTCTCTTATCTTACTATAGTGACTTATTCCACAGTAGTATTGAAAGCAGACATCCTTGACTCGTTCCTCATCTTAGGGGGAAAGCATGCAGTCCTTCACTATTAAGTATGTTAGCTGGAAGTTTCTCATATATGCCTTTTATCAGATTGAAGAAATTGTCTTCTATTCCTAATTTGTTGAGAATTTTTTAAAATCAGAAATGGATATTAGATTCTTACAAATATTTTTTTCTGTGTCCATTGAGATGATCATGTTTCAACATTTTGTTTCTTAACATGGTGAATTACATTGAGTGACTTCTGCCTGTTAAACCAACCTACCATAACCTAGCATACTCTAGCCACTCTTGACTATGATGCATTATCCTTTTAATATATTGTGAATTAGGTTTGCTAAAATTTTGTTTAAAATATTTGCCTCTATATATATGAGGGACATTGGTCTGTAGTTTCCTTTCTTGTATGTTTTGGTGTCAGGGTAATGCTGGTGTCATTAAATTAGTAAATATTCTCTCCTCTTCAATTTTCTGGAAGAGTTTGTGTAGAATGGGTACTATTTCTTCCTATAATATTTGTTAGAATTTAATAGTAAAGCCAGCTGTTCCTGGAGTTTTCTTTGTGGGAAGATTTTTTTTTTTTTTTGCGGTACCCGGGCCTCTCACTGTTGTGGCCTCTCCCGTCGCGGAGCACAGGCTCTGGACGCGCAGGCTTAGCGGCCATGGCTCACGGGCCCAGCTGCTCCGTGGCATGTGGGATCCTCCCGGACCGGGGCACGAACACGCATCCCCTGCATCAGCAGGAGGACCCTCAACCACTGCGCCACCAGGGAAGCCCTGTGGGAAGACTTACAACTACAAATTTAATTTTTAAAAATAGGTAAACAATTAATCCAGTTATCTATTTCTTCTTGAGTGAGCTTTGGTGGTTTGTGTCTTTCAAGGAATTTGTCCATTTCATTTGTGTTGTTGAACTTATGTGCAAAAAATTGTTCATAATATTCTCTCATTTTTTTAATATCTAAAGAAACTGTAGTACTGTCACCTCTCCTAATATTGGGATTTTTTTGTCTTGACCACTCTGGCTAGATGTTTCTTAACTCACTGATCTTGTCAGAGAACCAGCTTTTGATATCATTGAGTTTCTCTATCATTTTTCTGTTTTTCATTTCATTGCTTTGATGTTTATTATTTTCTTTTCTCTGTTTACTTTGGGTTTAATTTGCTCTTCTCTTTCTAGTTTCTTAAGGTCGAATTTGAGACCTTTCTTCTTGCCTAATATAGGCATTTAGTGCTATAAATTCCCCACCCTGGGACTTCCCTGGTCGTCCAGTGGTAAAGAATCCACTTTCCAATGCAGGGGACGCGGGCTCGGTATCTGGTTGGGAACTGAGACCCCACATGCTGCAGAGCAGCTAAGCCCGAGCGCCACAACTACTGAGCCCGTGTGCCTCAACCAGAGAGGCTGCGTGCTCTGGAGCCCTCACACCACAACTAGAGAGAAGCCCATGCGCCACAACAACAAAAAAGCTCCCACATGCCACAACAAAGACCCAACGCAGCCAGAAAGAAAAAAATAAGTCCCTGCCCCAAGTATCTCTTTAGAAGTTGGGAAGGCTTTAAACATTCTATTTTTTCTCTCCCCTATTTTCTTTTTAATTTACTTATTATTTTTAAAATTTTATTTATTTTATTTTATTTTTTAACACCTTTACTAGAGTATAATTGCTTTACAATGGTATGTTAGTTTCTGCTTTATAACAAAGTGAATCAGCTATACATATACATATATCCCCATATCTCCCCCCTCTTGCATCTCCCTCCCACCCCTCCTGTCCCATTATTTATTTATTTATTTTTTTTTTTATTTTTATTTTTATTTTTTTGCGGTACGCGGGCCTCCCACTGTTGTGGCCTCTCCCGCTGCAGAGCACAGGCTCCGGACGCACAGGCCCAGCGGCCATGGCTCACGGGCCCAGCTGCTCCGTGGCATGTGGGATCTTCCCGGACCGGGGCACGAACCCATGTCCCCTGCATCGGCAGGCGGACTCTCAACCACTGCGCCACCAGGAAAGCCCCCATAATTTATTTTTTTAAAGATATCTTTATTGGAGTATAATTGCTTTACAATCCCATATTTTGTAAGAGTACCTAGTATGGCTTCAAATCGCATGAGGAGGCTGTCAATATCAAGTCTTCCTCTCTAGAAGTTTGCAGGCTAGGCACTCTGGAATCAAACTTGTATTTACATGTGTTCTAAATCTTGAGGCTTATTAGTGTATTTCAGTGTTCCAACCTCTGACCTGTAGGTTTTGGTCTACAAATATGTCACATTCATCAAAATAAACATTAAATGTCCCTAATTTATGTAGTAGGTAGGACAGATCTTTCTTTAACCAAAAACTTTCTAACTTCCTGTGTGTCTCATGTTGGATTCCACTCACCTCCTCCCCCCAAAGGTGAAATTTGTTCAAGCAAACAAAAAATCTAGTTGACAGAGTACTGTTATAAACACGCGTGTCATTCACCTGTGTTCATCAGTTGTGAATATTTCCCTGTTTTTGTTCTATCTTGATGTGTATTTATCTGCTTTTATATTTTGCAGCATCATTTATAGAGTAAGTTATAGGCATCTAGATGGTTCATCTGTAAATATTCCAGCATGGAGCTCCTAAGAACAAGGACATTCTCTTGTATAGCCATGATATCATTATCACTTATAAGAAATTTAACATTGATATGATATCTATCCCTAATGTACAGCCTATATTCAGATTTCCTTAATATATCTCCAAACTATACTTTATAGCTGTTTTTCCCCAATCTTGGATCAAATCAAGGGTCATGCATTGCATTTAAGTTGTCAATCTCTTTAGTGTTCTTTAGTCTAGAAACTTCTCTCTGCCTTTTTTCTTTCATGACTGCCTTTTAATTTGTGCCATGCGGCATGTGGGATCCTAGTTCCCTGACCAGGGATCGAACCTGAGCCCCCTGTATTGGAAGCGCAGAGTCCCAACCACCGGACCTCCAGGGAAGTCCCATGACTGCCTTTTTTTAAAGTTTAAAACAACGCCAGTCTACTGTAGTAGCCACTAGGCACATGTGGCATTTTTTATGTGACTGGGGCAACTGAGGAACTGAATTTTTAGTTTTATCTATTTTTAATTGAATTAGTTTTAAATTTACACATGTGGCTAATGGCTGTCTCATTGTACAGTGCAGGTCTGGACCATTTGTCTTACACAGTGTCCCACAGTCTGGATTTGTCTGATTGTGTTCTCATGATTCTTTCCTCATTATTGGCAAGTTGATTGCATAAGTAGTGATACTTATTTCCAATTACATATTTTCCAAATATGTCAGTTTTCAGTTATGTCAAGTATACAATATTATGCCAGTTTGTCCCAGACAGTGTTGTAAACAGAGCACTTTAATGCAACTGTTCAAATATGATACTTGTTTTGTGTGCCCCATGATAAATTAAAAAGCAATTTTAAATTATTTACCTATTTAGTTTATTTTCATCATTAAGGTATAGGAAGTACGACTGCAACGTTGTCTTCAAGCCTGGGGTCTTGATCCTGCATATAGTTTGGAAGAGGCATCTCGGTAGGATGGTAGACAAATGTTTGAAAGATTTTTGTCACATTTTCAAGGCAAATGTTCAAGAAGTTCAGAATAATTCTGTAGTAGTAGAACTTAGCTGTGTAGTGCTCCTTTTCTTCCTGCCTCCCTTTTTGAATTGGCTACATTATGTTACCCTGAGTAATACATTTAACATCTAATGCAATGTAACATTTGATATAATAGAAAAGAATATTTTGGCTTTGGAAACATTTAGGCTAGTCTATGAATAATTAAGGGTGTATTCTAATGGATTATTACCATATTGATAATTATTTGAAATGTAAAGTTTTCTTTAGTCTTTCAGAACTATATACACATGTATTAGTATGTGTATTAGTATTCGTAATAAAGACTGATAGAATGGTGAACATGTATCTGATAACTTAGAATACTTGGTAATCTTTATTTTTTTATTTTTTATTTTTTTTAAATTACTTGGTAAACTTTAAAAACAGTTTTTGTTTAGTAGGTGAAATGGATAATTTTCCAGAAAAATAGTTTCAAAATCAACTCCACTAGAAGCAGAACTCCTAAATAGACCAATCACCATTGAGGAAATAGAGAAAATAGTAAAAGAGCTCTTACATAAATACCAAGATGACTTCACAGGGAAATTCTACCAAATCTCTAAAGATCAGGTAGTCTTGTGTTAACTGCAACTACTCAAGACCGTATAAAAAGAGAGAAAACTTTCATTTTGAAGTTTCATTTTGAAGTAAGTTATGACATTGATCCCAGAATCTGACAAAGTTTGCAGCAAAAAAGAAAGCTACCAACCAGTTCCAGTTAGGAATATTGGTGTACAAATCTTAAATAAAATATTAGTAAACAAAATTCAGCAATCTAGAGGAGAAAAATCATGATTTCCTAATATGGGGAAAAAGCATTTGACAGAATGCAATATCTATTTACTCCTAAAGTGTTCAATAAAATTTTAATGGGGAAGTACTGGAGGCATTCCCACTGAAGTCAGAATCAAGACAGGGATGACCACTGTCACTGCAACTCTATGGCGTTGTGTTGAAAGTATTAGCCAAAGCATACACAGGAAAATGTTAAATGACACCACAGGGAAGCACTCAGCAAAATCCAGAATATAAGAAATCTATAGGCTAAATGACTGTAGATTAAAAGAGATTTAAGAGACATTAACTAAATACGGTATTTGTACTTTTCTTGGATTCTTATTCTGAGACTCAGTAATTTCAACTGTAAAACATTTATGAGACAGTTGAAGAAATTTGAACATTGATATTGATAATATTAAAATATTATTGTTTTAGTTGTGATAATGATACTGAGGATTTTTTTTTGAGTACTTATCTCTTGTGAACACACTGAAATGTTCATGAATGAAATGAAAAAAATGTCTAAAATTTACTTGAAAATAATTGGGAGAAAGGTTGGGAATGGTTACAGGGTAAAGGTGAGATAAGAGTGGGCATGAGTTGATGATTATTGTAGCTGGGAGGTGGATACCTGAGGTTCACTGTATTAGTCTATTTGTGTATGTTTGGAATTTTCCATGATAAAAATTTTTTAAATAGCTATTTGCTATTCATCTTTAAACTCTTCACGGATATAGGTTTAAAGAGTGCATGATTACTAGAAGAGGGAGGTAGGCTTTCTTTGGATATTTTGTAGATATTTTAATTTGCATATTTTCCACTTCAAAACACTGCTATTAAAAAACGTATAAGTCAACATTTAATAATCTTTGTGTTAAAGACTTGATTTTGGATTCTTATTAAGTGGGCTAAGCCTAAATTTGGCTTTAATTATTAGTGATAGATGTCAGTTAGAAGTTCAAATGAAAGGGTTATTATAAAAGTTTTAGTAACTATTTTAAATGAGATATAAGTTTTCTTTAAAATTGCTTAATCAAGAGAGAGTCACTCCAATATAAAATAAAAAGTTTAGAAAAAAAAGAATCACATACAAGGATGTATTGTACAACACAGGGAATAGTCAGTATCTTATAGTAACTATAAATGGAATATAACCTTTAAAAATTGTTAATCACTATGTTGTATCCCGGAAACATAATATTGTACAATAAAAAAAAGAATCACGTATTTACATTTCTCATTAAGATTTTTATACCAAATCCAAATGCTTTGCCTAAAGTCTTGGTTTAATTTTTTTCAGATGGATTTAATGCCTTTTATTAACAAAGCTGGCTGTGAATGTCTTAATGAAAGTGACGAGCATGGATTTGACAACTGTTTACGAAAAGACATGACCTTCTTGGAATCTGATTGTGATGAACAGGTAACCGAATGCTTAAGGCTTGTAAGGATTATCAGTATTTATGCCTGCTCTTGTTTCTTGTTCAGGTTTCCATCTCAGGATTTCATGTTTCTCTTTTCCAGATGCTCACTTCTTTCTTCCTTTTTATAACTTCACCCCTGTCCTTTGACCCTGCAGACCCCCCTCGTTTCTTTGTTCTTCTATGACAGCTGCAGGACGGAGAATCACCGATCTCTTGGATTGCCCCGAAGGCTGAGTTGAGCCTTCACTCTTCTTAAGTCCTTTTGTTCATTCTTGACTTGCCTTCATACTTCCTACACGACTTTGTCCCTGAGAAATAGAAACTAATTAGATGAGCCCTCCCTGTATGTCTAGTCCTCACTCCCAGATGTAAACCTGTTGTATTTCCCTATAATTCCCAGCATTATTGTTCCAGAGGAAGTAGTGTAGTATAGTACTGCCTTTATCAAGCCATCTCTGTCCTCATCTTGACTGTTATTTTCCTTAATTTAATTTCTATTCCATTGCCTCTGCTTTGTCCCCATTTCCTGTTCATCTTTTACATGTTCACAAAAGTTACTTCTCTAAAATATAAATCTGATCATGCTTCTCTTTCTTAAAAGAGTTAAATGGTTCTTCAGTGACTTCAGGAAGAAGGTGTCGTATTCTTGCTGACTTTATCTGCTTCTAGCTTTCTACTCTCATAATCCTCTTCACCTGTGGTTCAAGTCTCTAAGCATGTCATGCTTATTTTCTGGCACACAATTACAGGTCAAGTATAAAAGGTACTTACATGACCAAAGGGAGTAATTTAAGTATTTTCTTAAGCAAATAGACCACAGTGATTTGAAATCATAAATCCAAATCCCCTCTTTCTTTGCTCCAGCCAGAGCTACCTTACTGTATAGCTTTGAGAATATCATTCACATTGTGCTCCTTGTAAATGGTGCCCTGAAATAATGTGGTGATGCGTATCAGAAGGACTGGCTACAGCTTCCCTGAAATCTTCCTGCCAAGGAAATCTTCCTCCCAGGGTAGAAGCATAGGTACCTACATCAGACAGAATTTTAGCTGGAAAGAAGATTGAGTGAATGAATCAGAGATAGGTATTTCGGCATTGTTTTGTGTTCCAGTTCCCTTACCTGGCTTTTCAGATTCAGTTAGTCAGATAAATTTAAGATGGAGGTTTGGAGGTTACTGTTAGAGCTGTGAGTCCTGTTCTCTTGAGTTTTGGATCAAATAGAGTTCATTTGAGGTCTAGTCTCTCCACGTAGCCTGTGTGCATTGTCTCCAAATTGTCAAGTGACGTGGGTGGATGCTTCCACAAATAAATTGTTTTGGAAAATAATAAGCTTAATATGCTAAAATATATAGTTTAAATTTTAATTTCGGGATTTTGTTTGTTTTTTTGGAAAGCAGATTGCTTATCAGTTTTAGGTTACAAGACTTTAGGTTCTTACATATGATTTTAGTTAATTCTATTAAATTTTGTTGTTATTTCTTTATACGAATAATACATTAATGTATTTCTCAAATGTCAACCTAATCAAGTTACTTTCAACTTACTGATATTCTGTATTACATTGGTTTTGTTAGATGAATTAAATTTTGTCTGCTGCTTACTTATTTAAATCTCCTTAGCTATTGTGTTATTTAAGGTGTTCAACAGTCCTTTAGAAATGAAACTATTATTTTCTTCACAGCTACTTATTACCGTGGCATTCAATCAGCCTGTTAAGCTTTATTCAATGAAATTTCAGGGACCGGATAATGGTGAGTAATGGGCGCTTTTCTTTAAACTAACTTTCTGCTCTGTAGACCTGCTAGCACATATTTAAAACTTTTCTTTTTTTTCTTTTCAATTGAGATATAGTTGATGTATACTCCTATGTAAGTTTTAAGTGTACAACATAGTGATTCACAATTTTTAAGGGTTATTCCATTTATAGTAATTCTAAAATATTGGCTATATTCCCTGTGTTGTACAGTATATCCTTGTAGCTTACTCATTTTATACATAGAAGTTTGTACCTCTTAATCTCTTACCCCTATCTTGCTCCTCCCTCCTCCCCTCTTCCACACTGGTAACCACTAGTTTGTTTTCTTTATCTGTGAGTCTGCTTCTTTTTTGTTATATTCCCAAGTTTGTCGTAGTTTTCAGATTCCACATATAAGTAAGTGATATCATACAGCATTTGTCTTTCTCCGTCTGACCTATTTCACTTAGCATAATACCCTCCAGGTCCATCCATGTTGTTGCAAATGGCAAAATTTCATTCTTTTTTATGGCTGAGTAGGATTCCATTGTATGTATATTTACTACATCTTCTTTATCCATTCTGTTGATGGACACTTAGGTTAAAACTTTTTATTAAATAGAGGTAAAGATTTCTTGTTTTGGGAAGGAGTGAAATTGTTCTTAGAACAAAGCAGTGGGCAAATAATGTGAGATTATTGGACCGAAAGTGATAAAAAAAGAAATGTTTACCCTTTTTCCAAAGTTTTTTATTTTAGAATTTAAGTTCCCTTTTAATCTGAAAATGAGGTAGCCCTTTCTTCCAACTAAAGATTCTAGGTTTGAGGTAGCTGTTTTTCAGGATCAGAACTGGGAGAATTATTTCACATTCCTCCTGTTATAGGTGATAAGACAGGCTCCGGATCTTCCTATTTGTGCTCTAATTATAGTTTCATCTTGTTTATACATATTATGATGCTGTAAACATGATTGTACAGACTTGGCATTTTTCTTTTCATTAAATAAAGAATTGTGCTATTCACCCTTCCACCCCCTTTTTTCTGTTTCTTACTGAAGTGTTTTTTGCTGGTTGGGGCGGGCAGGGGTGGGGGCATGGGGTGGGCAGTGGAGACTAGGATTCTGGTTTTTTAGTTGGTTGGGAGAAGCAGTACGCTTATCAGGTAGCATTCCCTTATCATTTGCTATTCTAAATTTTCATGTATTAATGACTTTTCACTAATAAAATTGTTTCTTTATTCTGAGAATACAAAGTATTTATAAAAGCAAATGCTATAGAAATGAGTATTTAAGCAGTGTGACTATCTTAAGATTCCTTAATCAGTCACAAAACACTGGTCTGAAGTTAAAAGGACTAAGACACTCTATCAATATGATTTTACCACTGAGCACATCCTAATCCCTAAGATGAATTTTGGTGGTTTGTGTAATTTCCTTCTGGCTAAATGTTGTCACTGATAGTGCTTTCCTCCTAAATAACAAAATGTACCAACTGATGGCAACTGCAAGACCCGCGTCAATGTTATTTCTTTTATGAAACTTTCTGTCAGCCTGCACGTGCTGTCAGACTCCACTGCCACCTTCCCTATACCTCCTCACTGAGAGTTGTACATGTATCATAGTATGTCTTTTATAGTTGAGGGCAAGAGCTCTGTGTATATGTTATGCATGTACATATATATGTATGTGTTTTCATCTAGTATTCCTAGTACTTAGTATAGTTTTAGCAGGCCAGGAATATACCAGTAATAGGTTTGGCGTTAGCATTTAATTTTATTCTACCATTTTATAGGTCAGGGTCCTAAGTATGTAAAAATTTTTATCAATCTACCCCGGTCTATGGATTTTGAAGAGGCAGAAAGAAGTGAGCCAACTCAAGCTCTGGAACTAACAGAGGATGATATTAAAGAAGATGGTATTGTCCCACTTCGTTATGTAAAGTTTCAGAATGTTAACAGTGTAACTGTAAGTAATATTCCATTCAGAATATTTAACGGGTTGTGGGTGACAGTTCACGCCATCTTTAGTATCCTAGCTGATTCCAAGTGATCCTTAAAAGTAATAATTGTCCACTTGGTTTGAAATGCATAAACATGTCTAATGAGCTAATTGAATTTTCTTCTTTCTAATTCATCTGTGTGCCCTAAAGAGGAAAGACGGATTGATTTTTTTTTAATTTGTGGATTTGTCAGTTTACATATATATATATTACGTATACATCTTTGGCAACTTTTGTTAAAAGTTTATTCTAGAACATTTATACTTAAATAGAAGATATTTGTGCTTCCTTCATACCTGGTGATGAGTGATGATACGTTTGTAAAGTCCAATTTACTTTTCTAGAATATAGAGTTTTTAATAGTGTAGTGGCCGCGATCTCAGTAAAAACGGCTTTTAAAAGATAGTTTTATATTATCTTAATTTACATTAAGAAAGCAGCAGCTTTTTAGCAGTTATTAATTGCTTTTGTGAATTTTAGTATTAAAACCCAAAACATGCTCCTAAACCACCTGTCCACCCTAGCCCGTTCCTTCAGAGGAGGGGGTAGGAGGGTTATAAAAGAATAGTAGAATACCTAGAAAAAGGAGTAGGAACCAGCACAGAGTCACTTGAGAACAAGGCATGCCAAGCTAATGTGATTTCTTTGTGTTAGTGGATTCTGGTTTTTGTAAATTAGAAGAATGCCATAGCATGTGTTCATTTTAGGAGGTTTTCAGTAGAATTTCACAGAATATACTTAGTGGTAAGATGAAAGATTATATAAAGTTGAGTCTTCAGTAGTTGAAATATTTTACCCAGATGAAATTACAGAAAATGGTTATATCATACTGGAACACTGGTTATGAAATATTTTTTTGACTTTACTCATATTTGTAACATTCAGTTAATAACACCTGTTACTTTATTTAGTGATGGGAGGAAGGCATTTTTTTATTGGAAAAGCCCTTTAAACCCAGAGATCCTAATATAATCTCCTCTATCTTTGAGAATCATTGAACATAGTTATCTTGTGATAGATTCACAGTCTTCACTGTGTCCTATCAAAATCAAAATTTTAGTCAGTGACTTAAATCCCGACAGAGAAAGCATGCCTGTCACTTTTTTTGGTGATAAAATTGAAATTGAAATGACAGCTTTGATCAGGAAGTCTAATCAGAATAAGTAGATGGATTTTAAAAACAGTAAATATAAACTGTTGTGCTTAGATTAAAAAAGCATTGCAAATAAATAGATAGCTAGTTTAATAGTCCACTTATTATAGACTTAGAGTTTTTAATTGAATAGCTCAGTTTGAGATGAATCTGTGGTTTCCTGTAAAAACAACAAAAACTGATTGCTTAGTGCCATCTGAGAATGAAAAAAGTATGTTGCTGAATTCAAGAGAGGCAATAATCTTAAGTAGACAGCATGTAGAGTATTATTTTTTTTAATAGAGCAAATTTTAAAAATCCAATATATTGAAAAAGGATCTATGAGTAAAGTTTCTGTCTCCTAACATGCTGAGGGGAGTTTTTAAATAGAAAGGGTAAAGAGCCAAGCTTGAAAAAACATGTAAGCCACAGTATAGTTTTAGGACCCTATTTCCAGTACTATTTTTTTCTTTTAAAATTGTAAGAAATGAATGAATGAAGGATTATCAGAAAGAATATAACTGCAGAGATTTTCCTCAGTGAAAAATTATAATTTTAGTAAAGTTTCAGTAACACTCTACCCGTTGTAATCATGAATTTCATACCCTTTCAACATTCTTTGTAAATAATTTAACTATGACCCTTCCACACCATCACACTAAATCATCAAGAAATTGTGTATGTGAGTGTCTTGCCATGACATCCCTGGAGAAGGTAAGAATAGCTGGGCAAACAATAGAATTAATAATGCTATAGGAGTACTAGTCTAAATGTAATTCGGATTAATCCTTACAAAGAATTAACCCTTATTTTTATTAATAACCTAAGGAAATTGATTAAATTTAAAGCATGTTTATAAAAGAAGGAGTGTAATCATTAATGTAAAAATTCTTTCCTTTTTTGGTGTGTGTGTGTTTGTGTGTGTGTGTGTGTGTGTGTAGATATTTGTTCAGTCCAATCAGGGTGAAGAAGAAACAACAAGAATTTCATATTTTACTTTTATTGGGACTCCAGTCCAGGCAACAAATATGAATGACTTCAAACGAGTAAGTTTGTTTAAATGAGAGCTAGGAGAAATAAAAATAACAATTTTAAGGAAATAATTTTAAAGCTGTCAAAATCATATGTCATGAAATTTTATAAGGTTAAACAGAACAGTAGGTTCTTCTAATCACATTTTTAGATTTCTTACTAAACGAAATCTCTAATAAAAATAAGTCCTACTGTTATAGTGTCTATTAATGAATGGCATCCAAATAAGAGGGGTAAAAATTATTGTTTGGTTATAGAAAGTAGTTAGGAATAATGAAAAATAGTAGTAGTGAGTTAAATCATTATTAATGAATTTTTAAGAACTTTGCTTGCTTATATTAAGGTTTTGATTATCATTGTTTCTGATGAAAACATATTTAAAATGACAATTTTAATCAAAAAGAATGGACTCAGTTTTACTACACTGAGATGCTTTCAAACCATGTCTTCGTGCTGAAGGAACACATTTCAGCAAATAACTATTCAGTGAACAGGCATATATGTATGTATTCAGTGAATTTTTTTGTTTTTTGTTTTTGAGGACATAGTCCCAAAGTTTGTGAAAGAATTTATAAGTTCCATGGGACCTTTAGGAAAGAGAACATTTTTTTCATTCTTGGAACTACTTCTAATTGGTAACAGTTCATTTAGGATGACTCTTAAAATATACAACCACAGATCATAGATGTACTTATCAGTACAGAACCCGGTTGCTGTACACAGACTAAATGTGCAGCAGCACCGGAGATGTAGGTTTTACTTGTGTTTCTGATGGCTGCATCTGGCGGGCAGTCTAGAACTTGGGGTGATTATAAGAGAGGAAGAGTTTCCCTAGCACTGTCAATGCCTGGAGGAAGAGGCACCTGGCTTAAAACTTAGAGCCCTGTTTGGGGAATTGGAGCCATGGAACACCCTGAAAACGTATTCTTTTTGATGCCACTGCAGATATAATTTTAATCCAATAACAGAAAAATTCATAAAATTTCATAACGGTAGATGAGCTTATAAAATTGTATGCTGTTTTTGCAAAATTGATAACCTTGACAATAGATATTTTAATGTCATTTTCCAACTGCTATCTTTCTGTCTCACAGCATAGTTAACTTTTGGGAGGTTTAGAAACAATTATTAGATCTGTCATGTCAAATGTTTGACATGCACATTATGACAGATCAGAAGAAGCAGAGATTAAACATCTACGTTTTTATGATATGAAATATGCTGCACTGGGAAACTGTGAGCAACAGAGTCGTTTTGGCCGCCTGCTTTGCTACTTTGCTTGTTTGAATTAAATGCCATTGGATTTGGCTTTAACCATGCCTTGCATAGTTTCTTTTTAGCTCAGTTCTTTCCTGAGATCTATTATTCTAAATCCTATTATTTTCTCATATCATTAATTCGGCTCTGGTTTCCTGCTTCTCACCTCAGCTTAGGCTACTTGATTTCCATTTTTCCTTTAGGTAACCTCTACTCTATCTTGTCCATCTTCTTACCAGCCTGCCATTCAGTTATAGTTTTTCTAATGTGCATTAATAATTATCCATCTAAGGATGTCTCCACCTCTTTGTTTTTAACATCCCACCTCACATCCCTTCTAGCCTATTTTCTCTCTTTTTTGACTATCAAGCTACCTTTTTTGGACTGTCTTCAGGATAGCAAAGATATTTTTCTTTTCTTGTTTGAGAGTATTTGTGTTTGTTTTAAAATGCTATTTACCTTATTGAAAATTATGGCAGAACAATAGTTCTCAAAACTTTTTGGTCCCCGGACCCCTTCACAGTACTAAAGATTATTGAGGACCAACATTTATCTAATATTCACCATTTTAGAAGTTAAAACTGAGAAATTTAAAAAATATTTACAAATAAAATCACTGTTAACACAAGTAATATTTTAAAATATATATATTTCAAAACAAAAACTAATTTTGTGAGAAGAAGAGCATTGTTTTTACACTTTGACCAATTTGTTTATAGTCTAGCTTAATAGAATCCTCTCATTCTCGTATCTGCTTCTGCATTCAGTCAGTTTTGCTATCGTAGGTCATGTAGCCTCTGGAAAACTTCATTGTACATTTGTGAGACAATGAGAGTTAGTTAAAGAGGCAAGTAACAATTTAGCATTATTATGAAAATAGTTTTGACCTTGAAGACTCCATGAAAGGGTCTCAGGGATGCCCAGCCTGGACCACACTGAGAACTGCTGTGAAAATAATGTAATGCTATAATGGACTCCCTTCTTCGTGTTCTGGACTTCTTAATCCATTGCTTTTAATGTTTGATAAATTTTAATTGGTTGAATGACTTTCTTATATATATTAATATTACATTTTCTTTCAGTAGTTTTCCAAATGAGTTTTGTTCTCGTGTCATTCATTGAACTCTAGGGTTATTCCTCAAGAGTAAGCCAGTATTTCAGTTTTCTTCATGTTGTGCTAAGTCAACAACTTCAGTGTAGGAAAACTGCAATTAAAGAGCTAGCTTATGTTTAACTGAAATTGGCCTTGTGTAGAGTCACTTAATTAAAAACTATCAGTGAGCTTGGTGTTTCTAGTAAAGGAAATAAACGATACATGGTATGGTACTTGTTGTCCCTGTGGTACTATGCTCGGTATAGTCATAAGCTCTGCCAGTAACGAGTTTATATTGTCAAAGGGTAATGCACAAACATTTGGAATGCTAATCAAAGTTAATCAAAGCTTTAGTTCACGGCTCTCTTCCTCTACAGAGTATTCTCATCCTTTCCCAGCCTGGTGATATTTCCTTCTTCCCAAGAATGGCTGGGAAAATATCAGAATGTTTTGTGGGGGAAAAGGGCCTAGAACTAAGCTGTGGGAGTAGAAATGGATAGAGGAAAAGATAGCAGTGGGCACTCTAGGTAGAATGGAAAACAGGAACCTTGGGCATGGAAGTGGGAAGGTGCAGGTCCTTCATTCGAGGATAGGTGAAGTATGGCACTTCTTTCCTTTATTTAGTTAGTCTGAATTTTAAAGGAATTGTACATAGTAATTGGAATTAAAAGTTTCAATATAGATTGGGCATGTATTTTATCAGCACAGAGAGGAAAGTTTTGATACCTCTGTGTAGTGAAGAGAGCTGTGTAAAATGATTTTAATGAATGATAAAATAGAATTTGGTAGCGTTTTCAGTTTACATTTTTATGTTGTATGAGTTGTTTCCAGATAATTTTAGTTTTCAGAATGTCATTGATCTTCTTATGTCACTAAGACGACAGAGCTAAGGTAATGCTGGTGAATCTTGGATGTGGCTAGAAATCTGAGACCACCTTGCATGCTGTTACAGCTTTAGAAGGTTATACTTTTCAGATTTTGGAGACTAGAACATACCTTCCACTGGTCTGTTTTTGGCTCATAAGAAGCATTATGCCCAGATTATAATATATACTTAGGCTTTCTGTTGTAAATGGATTCTTTGTGTTGCAGCATGAAAAAAGCTTGCCATTTTAATCGGAAGTAGATGTTTTCTTTGCTAAAATATGCTCTTTACATGGATTGCTTTATTTGAACACAAAAATAATATAAGTATACAAAACTGAGCAAAAATGAAGGGGCTTCTGCTTCTTAGGGAATGAGGTGCATTTGAAAGGCAGAGCAGATTTTCTATGACTGTAATAAAAATAGACTTTTCTTAACTGGCCATTCACAGTATCAGCTATTTTTGTAACATTTTTGTCTGTTTATTTTTCAGCTTTTTTAATCCAACTCAAATGAACTAAAACCAGAAGATTTTTAAAAATGAAGTAATATAAAGATTGACCTTATCTCACTCTACTCCCCTCCTTGCTTCTCTGCACCTGTCTGCTCTCACCCTTCTCATGTTCTCACCATTGTTGGGGCAAGATTTCTACAGCTTCTATCATCTGGATCAGCCTTCTTGTTACCTAAATTTCCTCAACTGTCTCTTCTTCAGATCTCATTCTAGTCATGTTTCTCAGTTGGCCTTTTATTTGTTTTGGTTTTTGTTCTGGGCTTGCAACTAGGTGCTTTAATTTCATTACCATACCAGATTGCTCACCCAACTTTTTGTTACTTTTTTTAATTTACTTTCTCCTGTCTCATTTAATTTTGTGCTACGTTTTGAGAAATAATTTTGCAATAAAACTTACATTGTTGTAAATGTTTTTAGATTTAACTAGTTAATGTTTTAATCTGATCTGAAGTTTAAATTTTATTTTTTAGGAGCTATAGAATCATTTTGGAAATCAAATACGAGCAGTTTCATCAAGTTCTTTTATATCAGTACTAGTGTAATATATTGATTAGGCTGAATTTGAGAGATGGGTGGGTTTTATTTTCTCATTGGAACTGTAGCCCCAAAATCTTTTTGCTGATTAATTGTGGGCATGTCCTGTGCTTTGCCAACGCAAGTGAGATCAAGGCCAGTTGAAAGACTTATGGACTGGATGTTAGGCTGGGTTAAAATATTAACATAGAAGATCAATGGACTCTTTACTGAATAAATATTTTTGACATCTAATTTTGATGTACCAAAATTTTTGTTTGTCTGAGGTGTAATATAAAGACTTAAAAATGAATAAAAGAGCTTTACTTTTGGGGTGAGAAACTCCATATTGGAATGCTGAATTTCTTCTTTTTTACAGAGAATACACATTGGCAAGTTGAGAGTTATCAACCTGTGAAACAGTATGCAGATTCATGTCTTCTACTGTGTCACATCTGTTAAAATTTTAATTTTTAATATTAGTTGTTTTTGTTTTCTTTTGCTTAATCCAATAGCTCTGTGTTTTGTGTGTTCCCAAGGAATATAATGATCAATAATGCTTTCAGTGTTTATCTGCTTAAATCCATTTGTGGTACAGATAGTGCCACCTCTCCTTCTTTCTTAGGAAAGCTCCCCCCAGCTCTTAAAATCTAAATTTCGTAACTCTCATCCACGTACTCTTTTATGAGACTACCTTTTGTATCTTTTTGGCTTCTTGGGCTTTTTAACACATGGTTTCCTTGGATCAGAGAGGAGTTATTTTAAAGTAGTAAAAGTGATTTTCCTCAAGATGGGGAAAACAGCATTTCTAGCATCACGTGATTAGGAATTCAGTGGAAAGGGTTTTTATAATCTTTTCCTATGAATGACATTGACCCAGCCATGTTCTATTTTAGACCAGACTTGTACTGAAGACCTGTGTGAGTTTTACTTGATTCAGATACTACCGTTGGGACCAGAATCAATTTAAAATATGAAAATTATATTTACAGACATACATAGAAATTTTTTTGTATACAAATATATGTTCAATAGCTTGCAAGTAGATTTCCTTAAAGGAATTTCTGCCATGAGAATACATTGTTATAAACTTTAGATTTAAAGTAAATTGATTAGAACGTAGTTTTAGAGCCTTCCTTCCCACAGAGGATTTGTTTTCTAGAACTATTGGTAGAAACCAAATTTATTCTTTATATTTTTAATCTGCTACATTTATAGCAGCTAGAACATTTTTTAAACCCTTCAGTAGAGAATTTTTCTAATCATTGCCTGAAACAAGGTTTATTCTTTATCATTTCAGTAGTACATTGTAGCAATCAGGGTTTTTTAAAAATAGAAACTAGGCCAAATTAGTCATTTTTAATCTGTTTTCATTGCATGTCTGCATATTGATAGAAAAGTCTAGAAACCTGTCATCTTGGGCATGAAGACATAAGTTTAGCATACTCTTTTAATTGTACATTATTTTATGATCGGCAGGCATTTGATATCTCATTGCCTAAAAATAGTATGCCAAATATGTTTCACTCATGTAGCATCATCTTTTTATTAACTTCTCTAAACTGTCAACCTTGTTTTGAAAAATTGCATTACTTTTTCTTAAAACAGTGTGGGAAACCAAAAATAGCCTGCATGTGTTTTATTTTTAATTTCTAGAGTCTGGGAAGGGAGGGAGGGTCACAGTGTGCTTCAACAATGAAGATAATACTGCATGCCAAAAAATTGCAAAGATAAAAATTAATACCAGCTTTTAAAAATGATTACAATTTGTAATATTTTTAAAATAACTCATATTTCTAAATCAATAAGAAGTACATATAAAGTTATTTTTGTTCTTCCTAGGTAGTTGGCAAAAAAGGAGAAAGCCACTAAGGTACAAAAGACACTGGAAGACCATATTGCAGTCAGATCTACAGCTCCTGGATAATTGCTTGATTCTCACCAGAGACTTTCAATATTTCATTCATTGCCATTACCAATAAATCATTGCTTTTGTTCAGATGGTATCACTAGTGTTTCTCTTGTAATCTTAATACATGCAATTGTAAATAAAAGTAACTACTTTTGCCAAGCTTAATTTTTGTTGTTCTAAATAAGTATTTTCCCTTTCCATTTATTTGAAAATTGGCCATCTTCTGATTTTAGCAGAGACATAGGTGTCTGGTAGCATACTGATCAAAAGACAGTTTCTCTCTTTAGAGGAGCAGAACTGTTTTAGGGAGTTAAGGAGTGTATGTGCGCTTATGTGCACACACACAGGAAGTGATTTTGATAAGTGGACTTGGAACGGCTAACCATGTTCCAATGAGTAACTAACTCATATGTTTGTTAAACAGCATTTGGGTATCTGGGCTATAGAAATTACTCAAATTATAAACTACCAGAATTAAATAAGTTTAATGAGATTTAACTGTTCTCACCTAAAACTATTAGTTAATGGGACCACAGATTTTAAACCCTATTGGATAAACTTTTAAAATTTGAGTTATTTTCTTTACTAGTAGAGGTATGTTGAAATCTGACAGTAGGGAAAAATATAGTACTATGAATTCATGAAGCAACAGGAATTGATCTCTTTTAATCAAGCGTTTAATATTTTAACTACCAAAAGATACAGTGTAAATATACAGAGAACATGTTAAGGTTGAAACTGAATTAGCCACATATATATGTTTAAAAGGTCTTTCACAAAAGGCTGGCAAGACAAAGCATCTGTTCCTTATTTTTTAAATCTTAAACTGTAATCTAGAAAATATTAATAAATTTAATTTTTCTATTTTTAAAATTAAATTTTTAAATTTCTCAGTATTTTAAAAATTCAGTGTTTAAAAAGGGTACATAAGACTTAAAATTTTGATTCAGTTGATAATAAATTTGAGGACCTATTTGTCTAGGACTTTGGTCAAGATACTGATTTGCCTTTGAGTCACCAGTGTATTTATCCATGTGTCTGAAAAAAATTATGCACAAGTTTTTGTGGTAAAATAGTCACTTTCTGAAACCCCAATGTCATTAAATAATGTTTCGTTTCTTTGTGTGGAAGCACATTAACTGGTCTGTGGTGATGCCTATTTCACGGTTATGTTGCCTTGGGTCAAGGGGAAGCAGAAGGGCAAGAAATAAAATAAAAGTCTATAACACTTCTTAATATAGACCATCTCAGATTAATCACGTCTGAAATTGAGTAAGATTAATATCAAAAGTTTTGTTTTACACTTTTGTACACTTAACAACCTTTTTGGGTAATTGTTCAAGTGCCTCATCTTAAGTATTGGTGACCTCATCCTATTTACACTTGACAATTTGAAAACCCAGTGAAAATAACTTCATATCTGTAAAGGACTGGGCATCAGATTTATATTGTTTATGTGACTTTCTATAACTCGGTTGCAATATACAAACATTTCATAATTATTCAAATTGTAAGTAGTGAGAAATGAATGTTTATAGGTAACTGTAACATGTTTCACTATGGGAAGTTTTACAAATAAACATGCATAGTTAACATTATTTAAGTTACCAAGCTGAAATGCTGATGTTTTCTCCTAAAACTGTGTGTGTGTATATACACACACACACATATATACATATTTATATGTAACACTGAATTTTCCAGATGAATAGGAAGAGCATTTAAAAAATATAACCTTAGTTATTGTAATGGTAGCCATCCATTACATAGTATTTTCTAGAAAACAGATATTAGGTTTATTGTTTGTTTTGTCAGACATAGCAAAAACCAGAACAAAACCACAAATACCCCACAAAACTTTTCTCTTGATTTGACTTATATTTTACATCAGGATGCATTATCTGGTGTGAAACAATAATGAAATAGCCTATCCGTAATAGAAACAAAAATATTTCGGTACAGAGTCTTTGTCAGCATAAGGCTGAGGGCAAAGAGTAGCACGCAGACTACCATACTCTTATGCCCACGGAAGACATTTATGCTCCATTTTGGTCAGGTTATCCCCCAATCTCGTTTTGTTGTAGGTAGCTACTTAATCTGCTGGAGTTGACAGACATGTGAGTTGAAACCTGTCTGCTATCTTTGTCTCAAGGCCTGAGGATGTATACTACATTTCTTGCAGCATTTACAGGTGTGCTGTTACTGTACATTTGGGCTCAGTATTTTATTTATAGCTGCCATCAATACACTTGACATGGTGAGGGTGCTTTTTAACCTAAAACAGTTCAAATCTTCCTATCTTCCTCTTAATGTCTAAGATAAATCTTTAATTCTGTAATGAGAAGGAAGCATTGGAGTTAAGTAGATTAGTAAACTCACACTCCCTCCTTTGTGAGTTTTAAAGCATGAAAGAAATTTAGGGGTTACCCATATTGCTTGTATTAATATTTATATAGTTTGGTAGATTACGTTTTGTGTAGGTGTATATCTCTTCTGAAATTGGTCATTTCTAACCTTAGATTCTTTTTTTTTTTTTTTTTAGAAGAGTAATTTAGAATAAGAAATCTATTCCCTGAACACTAAAGGAGAACTTTGAGGAATATCTTGTTCACTTAGCTTTAACATCTCATTGGTTAGAGGTGATGTTCTGTATTTTAGAAAGATTGCCAAACACATTGTTTTGTAATATACATGTAGCATGTTTGTTAAGTAAGTGATTTTAAAATATTGAATATTTTATTCCTCAAGCCTATTGCCTAAGGCAGAATATTGATGTCATTTTAAGCATATTTTCACATCAAGTTTTATTTTTATTATTTATTTTTAGATCATTTATTTTTAAAATTTTATTTTTTTAATTTTGATTGGAGTATAGTTGATTTACAATGTTATGTTTTAGGTGGCCAGCAAAGTGAATCAGTTACACATCTACATTTATACACTCTTTTAGATTCATTTCACATATAGGCCATTACAGAGTATTGAGTTCCCTGTGCTATACAGTGGGTGCTTATTATCTATTTTATATATAGTAGTGTGTACATGTCAATCCCAATCTCCCAGTTTATCCCTCCCCCCCTTACCCCCGGTAACCATAAGTTTGTTTTCTATATTGTTTTATTTTTATATTAATACTTTTTTTTTTTAATATGCCCTACCTCTATAAGATTAAGTGGGCAGAGTGGAGATTTTACAGGCAAATAAAATTACTTTTCAACTCTGTGGTCCATGCAAAATTATTAATTGGAGAATGTAGCACTAAACTAGGCCCATAAGGTAACTTTAGAATTTGTATATTCTACTAAAATTGTACACATCTTAGAATAATATTAAGATCTTGCTATGTAACCCTAATCTCCTTCCTCTATACTTGCTATGCTTCTCCATGGGAAGAGGAAGTTTACTTAGGAATCCTGGTAAGTTGAACAGGCCAGAATTAGTTGTGAAACATGATTTATTGTTTTATACTTGGACATACATTTAAGATATTGACACATGCTACTCAGGAGCAGCATCTTTGAAGTTTGTATCTCTGCTTCTACTTGTAAGCTGTGTCATGTCAAGCGAGCAACATCCTTAGGAGCTTGAGTTTCCTCGAGTTAAAAATAGGAACATTACCTCTTAGGCTTCTTGTGAAGATGAAATGGCTTTACTTTGGATCAAGAATAAAGAGTTGTCTTCTGTGCCCTGCTCCCCCATCTCGCTGCCACAGCTTTGGGGCATCATTTTTTGCCAAGTGTAGTGCAGTAGCCTCCTGGTGGTCTCCTAGCCTCTGACCTGGCCTCTGTAATGTGTCCTCCACATGGCTGCTAGTTAGCCTTTTGAGGTCTTCCTGTGAGCCCTCGCTCTCCATCCTTCTCTATCCCCCAAACCCCACTCATTTCCCCTTGTGTGGTGCACCTTACTAGCAGTTACCAGAATGTACTCTGATATCTAATGCCTTCCTCTTACCTAACTTGTCCACCAGACAAATTCCTACTTATCTATAAGGCTCAGTACAAGAAAAACTGATAGAAGTAACACATAGTGATTGTGTAAGCCTCCTCTGCTGCCACAGCACCCTGGCACCCTGGTACATAGCAAACTGCATTGTAATTATTTGTAGTCTTATTTATAGGCTTATCAGCAGTAATGCCAGGACTTGTCCCTAGTACCAAACCAAAGTTACTTTGGTCTCTGTCACCAATAAAGTATTGAACCAATTCTCAGGTTCCAAGAGGGGATGCTTGAGGTAAATCTGAGAGGTTGTAGGAATCTGCAGTTTAGCAAGGTAAGGAAGAGAGCTCAGCAGAGTAAAGGAAAAGTGCATGCTGTGTACATAAGAAGACTGAGAAATAAGATTTCTGAGGTGAGGGAGATGAAGCTGGAAGAGCAAGTAGAAACCATAGCATGAAGCTCTTCTTGTGAAAGAGATCAGGCTATCCTTAGTTTATGGGAAGAGAAGGAAGCAGAGAGGAGTCCACAATGATGCAAAAGTGTTTCACTTTTATATGTAGAAATGTTTGTTCTTAGGAAAAGCAGCAAGTTGGGAGGGGAAGATGAATATAGTTTTGGATACAACATTGCCTTGAGCAATGTATCATGATTTTTTTGGCTTTAAGGTGGAGTTGTCTATTAGGTACACAGGCAGGAATGTGGTTTTAGATCTTAGGGCTAGAATTAGGGAACTAGGAGTCATTTAGGTCATGAAAGTTGAAATAGGTATATGAATGGGAGCATCTAGAGAGAATATAAAGGGGGAGAAGGAAACTAAGGAGCAAATACTAGGGAATGCGAAAAAATATATAGAATTAGCTAAAGAGGAGCCTGAGAGCAGACTTAAGTAGGAAGGAAAAACAGGAGTTAGTAAAGTGGTGCTAAACAAATTCAAGAGGGAGTAGACATTATCAAATGTAGAAATAGTGAAATTAGTAAGGATATCCAGTTGTCAATCCATTAAGCTGTGGAAACAACCTTTGTAGTGCTTATTAGAATCATTAATTATATTAATAATCTTTTGGTTGAAGGTGGTATCAGCAGACAGCTGGATTCTGAAACCCTTCCGGCAAAGGAATTGCGAAGCTTTCATAGTCTTATCATTGAACACAGTTTTACATGACAATTAGCAAGGCATGGAGATTGATGGCAACATTCCATAAAAGAATATGAAATACTGCTTTGAAGATGTTAAAGGCTTTAACTTTCCTTATAATCAGGGGCTTTTTCTCCTGTATTTTGTTTGTAATTATAAATTTTGTCCCATCAGTCATTCTGGCACATTCTTTCATGACTACTTTTATTCTCTTAAAAGTTTTTGATTTTACAAAGATGATTCCTCTGTCAGATTCCTTAGTAATAAGATTTCTAATTTTATAGGGTAATATTGAATGTACAAATGGTTAAAACCTGCTTTTCTGCATTTTCCAGTCAGTAATAGAGAACTCCTTTACTGGGTTCCTATAATCTCCCCGTGACCAAGGACAGTAAAAATAGTGGGGCAGTTTCATTTCCCTGACCACACAATTCCCTCAAAAGAGTCAACACATTGACAGCATTAGGAATGCTTCTAGGAGGGAGTAGCCTTGACTGCAGGTGACTTTTAAGTTTAAAAATGGGTACGTAACTCAAAAAAGGGCAATTGGCAGGGGGCCTGGGGTAAGCGTACAGGCCAACTCAAACCACTGGGCTAGGCTTGTACAGAAGTAAACAGGTGTCCCTTAAAAGTTAAGGTGAATAAGCATCACTTCATCTGATTTTTTACTTGAGTCTAGCACTGCAAGGAGAAGATATTTGGGTGTTCACATTTTGGTTTGCGATTTTTACTTTTTAAGAAAAAAATTCCTGGAGTTAAAATTTTTTAACCCACAGTTTATATAAAAGGAAGCTTTGTTGCTTCCTTAACTTACTAATCAAAATATAGACTCCATTGAATTTCGGAATGCTAAAAACTTTGGTCCAACATGCTCATTTTTCAGAGTACCCTAATGCAATTGTTATCAGAACTCTCCAATCCATGCATGCCATTTCAGGAGTTACCTGTTTTTATGGACATATAACTTTATCACCTTTGTTGAAAATAATGAACTGTACAAGCCTACTTCTGGACAGTCTATTCTGTCCCATAGATCTATTTGTCTACTGTTAGGTATAACAGTTTTGATTACTTTAGCTTTGTACTGTGTTTTGAAGTCATGTAGTATAATTCCTGCAACTTTCTTCATAACCAAGATTTTTTTGTTGTTAGTTTAGGTTCTTTGCATTTTCACTTTAGAATCATCAATTTTTAAAAAAAGGTTTATGATTGATTGCCTTGAATATAATGTCTTCCAATCTATGAACATGGTATGTAGTATATTTATATAATATGTATATCTCCATTTATTTAGATCTAATTTCTCAAGGCAATGTTTTATAGTTTTCAATATGGAGGTCCTTTTTTTTTTTTTTTTTTTTTTTTTTTGCAGTACGCGGGCTTCTCACTGTTGTGGCCTCTCCCATTGTGGAGCGCAGGCTCAGCGGCCATGGCTCACGGGCCCAGCTGCTCTGCGGCATGTGGGATCTTCCCGGGTCGGGACACGAACCCGTGTCCCCTGCATCGGCAGGCGGACTCTCAACCACTGCGCCACCAGGGAAGCCCTGGAGGTCCTTCTTTCATTAGATTCATTTATAGCTATTTGATGTTTGTTGACATTATTGTAAATAGAATTTTAAACATTTCATTTCCCAATTGTTTGCTACTAGCATATAGTAATACAGTTAATTTTTTTATATTGACCTTGTAGTCTGTCACTTTCGTGAACTCCCTTATTAGTTCTAATGACTTAAAAAAATAGATTCCTTATGATTTTCTATATGAACAATCATCATATGCAAATAGAGTTTTAATCCTTTCTAAACTTTGTATCTTTTTTTTTTTTCTTACCATATTGCACTGCTTAGGGGTTCCAGTACAGTGTTAAATAAAAGTAGTGAGAGTAGGGACTTCCCTGGTGGTCCAGTGGTTAAGAATCTGCCTTCCAATGCAGGGGACGCAGGTTTGATCCCTGGTCAGAGAACTAAGATCCCACATGCCGCGGGGCAACTATGCCCGCGTACTCTAGAGCCCGTGCACCACAACTAGAGAGACTGTGTGCCACAACTACTGATCCTGTGTGCTCTGGAGCCCACACACTGCAACTACTGAGCCTGCACGCCGCAACTAGAGAGAAGCCCGTGCACTGCAATGAAAGATCCTGCATGCCACAACTAAGATCCTGCGTGCCGCAACTAAGACCCCACACAGCCAAATAAATAAAAAATATTTTTAAAAAAAGTAGTCAGAATAAACATGCTTGTTTTGTTCTTGAATTAGAGGGATAGCACTTAGTGTTTCACTATTAAGTGATTTTAGTTTGAGAAATGTCCTTTATCAAACTGACAAAGTTCCTTTCTATTTCTATTGCTTGAATTAAAAAAAAAATCATGAATAGGTGATAAATGTTGCCAAGTAGTTTTTTGCATCTATTGAGATGATTATGTGTGTTTCCTTCTTTATTCTGTTAATATGGTGAATAATATAGATTTTCAAATGTTAAACCAACCTTTTCCTTGCATTAACTGTACTTGATGTATTATTATTTTCATATATTGCTGGATTAAATTAGCTAAATTAGTTTGCTGAGGATTTTTTGTGTCATGAAAAGGGAGAAAGAAGTGATCATCTGGAAAGGAGAGACATGAAAAGTCACACAGTATGACCTCTTTTTTCTGACTTATTTTTTTTCAACCTGATTATTTTTAGATTTACTCATGTTTTTGTGTATATTTACAGGTTATTCTATTTCAATGCTGAGAAGTATTCTATTGTGTATATCAAAATTTATTCATTCACCTGTTGATCAGGATTTGAGCTGTTCTTAATCAGTCTCACTGAAGATTTATCAATTTTATTGGCTGTTTTAATGAAACAAATTTGGTTTTATTGAGTCTGTATTTTGTGTGTTTTTTCTGATCCATTAATTTATGTTTTTATATTTCCTTTTCTATAGATTTCTTTATATTTATTTTACTTTTTTTTCTACTTCTTGTAGTGGAGACATCTCACTTTTCAGCTTTATTTTTTAAATAAATGCTTTAAAGCTATATTTCTAAGAACTGGTTTAACTGTATGCCACAAGATCTGTTGCTCTCTTGACCAAATGTTTTCTAATTTTTTCTTTGACCCATGAGCTATTTAGAAGTATATCTATTAATTTCCAAACAAATGGAGATTTTCAGATATGTTTGTTTTTGACTTCTAGCTTAATTACATTGAGGTCAGAAAACATATTCTACATGACTTAGCTGTTGAAATCTGTTGAAATTTGACTATGGCCCTATGTATGTATAATAATACATACATTTACATAAAATTATTTAATATAATTTATATTAATATAATTAATTACAATAATACATTTTTTGGTAAATGTTTTATAAATGTGGTTTTTGAAAATATGCCTGAAAAGAATATTCTGTAGTTGTTGGATACAGTTTATGCCTATTAGGTCAAGTTCATGTGTGTGTTTGTTTCTTGTTGAAGTTTGGCCAGTTTTTAATTTCTAGTTTTGATATCAGTTTATCAGATACATATAAATTTAGAACTGCTGTATCTTCCTAGTAAGTTGAACCCTTATATTTAGGGAGTGAATTTAATTTCTAATCATGCATTTTTGCCTTAAAGTCGAGTTTGTCTCTTTTTAATGTAGTATATTAGCTTTCTTTTGACTAGAGTAAGTTTACTTCTATTTCACGTCCTCTTCCAAGGACCATGTCTTTGTGGTTCCTGCTCAAGTTTGGGGATGGTTTCTCATTGTTCTTACCTTTGATATGCTCCAAGCTTCATAGCTACTTCCTCAGGAGGGTACAAAAATGCAATTCAGTTATATAGCTTCTCCCCCAGGATTGGCAAATGCCCTGGGGGCAAATTGGCCTTGTTGATTTGGGCTAACCTTTTGATACTTTCAAAAATATGTTAAAAATTTTGTCTAGCATTTTTAGTTGTTATCAGTGGGTCGCTAATCTGAATTACCTAGGGTGTCATTACACGAAGTAAAAGTTTTGAATAAAGGCACTTTTTTTTTTAACAGACTGTGCCTGAGATTGCTTAGTCCATGGTAAAAAATAGTTTTGAGTCTGAGTCAGGTCCCTCTGTGCTAGCTATATTTTAACCAGCATTTATGTTGATAAAAATGTATGTTCATGAAAAATAGGGTTTTAAAATCTTCAAGAAAATGTAAATATTAAAATAAGAAAGATACATATTACTTAGCGATAGAATGGATTCGGATAGGAGAAACTTTTAAAGATACTTTAAAAAAACCCCACACAACAGCTTTATTGAGATATAATTCACATATCATACTCTTTTTTTTTTAAAAAAGTATTTTATTATTTTTGTCTGTGTTGGGTCTCGTTGCTGTGCACAGGCTTTCTCTAGTTGTGGTGAGCAGGGGCTACTCTTCATTGCGGTGTGCGGGCTTCTCATTGCAGTGGCTTCTCTTGTTGCGGAGCACAGGCTCTAGGCGTGTGAGCTTCAGTAGTTGTGGTGCACGGCTTCAGTAGTTGTGGCTCGTGGGCTCTAGAGCGCAGGCTCAGTAGTTGTGGTGCACGGGCTTAGTTGCTTTGCGGCATGTGGGATCTTCCTGGACCAGGGCTCGAACCCATGTCCCTTGCATTGGCAGGCGGATTCCTAACCACTGCACCACCAGGGAAGCCCCACCATACTCATTTAAAGTGTACACTTCTGTGGATTTTGGTGTAGTCACAAAGTAATGCAGACATCATTATAGTCAATTTTAGAACATTTTCATCACCTCAAAAAAGAAACCTCACTCCCTTTAGCTGTTAACATCCCATCACTTCATTACTCTCATTCCTACATAACTACTGATTTACTCTCTGTCTTTATAGAGTTCTCTATTCTGGATGTTTAATGTAAATGGAAACACATGATATATGGTCTTTGTGATAGGCTTCTTTAACTTAGCATCTTTTCAAGGTGCACCCATATGTGTCAGTACTTATTTTTTTTATGGCTGAGTAATACTCTACTGTATGATTATACCACATTCATTTATATATTCATTACTGATGGACATTTGGGCTGTTTCATCTTTGACTATTATAAATAATGCTGCTATAAACATCTATATACAAGTTTTTGTGTAGACATATATTTTCATTTCTCTTGGGTATATACCTTGGAGTGGAATTGCTGGTTCATATGGTAATTCTATGCTTAACCATTTGAGGAACTCCAGATTCTTTTCCTAAGTGGCTGCATCATTTTACATCCCCAGCAGCAGTGTATGAGGGTTCTTGGTTCTCCATATCCTCACCAAAACTTGTTATTATATGACTTTTGATTTTAGTTATCCTAGTAGATATGACATGATACCTCATTGTGGTTTTGATTTGCATTTCTCTGATGACTAATAATGTCCAGCATCTTTTCATGTGCTTCTTAGCCAGTTCGTTGGAGAAATGTCTTTAGTATAGGACACTTTATTTAAAAATTGGATTATACTGAATCCACATGCGATAACTACTGAAGCCTGTGCACTCTAGAGCCTGTGCTCTGCAGCAAGAGGAGCCACCACAATGAGAAGCCCGCGCACCTGCTCTCTGCAACTAGAGAAAGCCCGTGTGCAGCAATGAAGACCAAATGCAGCCAAAAAATAAAATTTGGATTATTTGTATTTTTATTATTGAGTTGTGTGTTCCTAATACAAGCTAGAGTGAAGTCAGCAAAATGGCTCATAGGAATTTCTAGTGCTCACCTCCACACCCCCGCCCCCCCCAATTGTCCACACTTGAAAATACCTTCACAGGAACTAAGGTTGCCAAGTGAGGATTACAGCACCTGGGTAGAGCGCAGACCTAAGAAAAGATGCATTGAGGCGGGTGGGAAAGAGATTCATGCTATCCCCTCCCCTCTCCCCCTCCCTCTCCCCCTCCCCCAAGCCTGGGCAGCCCAGTGTGGAGAGAGACACTGTCCCTGTGGGAGGAGGAGAATTGCGGTGATCGCATCGGCCCCACAGCCAGCCTGCCCCAGGTCCAGGCCGACACCTGTGGCGCCAGGTGGCTCCCTGCAGGCGTCCATGGACCCAGGCTGCTGGTTCACCCTGGTGCCCACTGGCTCCAGCAGCCTCCGGCAGTTCCCGCGGCTCCTGCACACCTGGGCCCCCATCGGCCCCAGATCCTGTGACACCAGGCTCCAGGCGGACGCCTGCGAACCCAGGTGTCCAGCCAACACGGACCCAGGTTTTTCACCCACCCCAGCGCCCAGCCAGTCCCCATAGCCCCAACCTCAAGGCCAGCTCCCGTGGACCCAGGCTCCAGGGCCACCCCCGTGGCAGACCCAAATTCAGGCACAACTTTCCCGGGCCCAGGCTCTAGGCTATCCTTAGCTCTGATCTGGTCTCTGTGACCTCAAGCACTAGGCCTGCCCCCCCTGCTATCCCGAGGACCAGAACTGTCCACCCACGGACTCAAGCAACAGGTCCTCCACTTCCCCCGATCCCCCCCTGCCACCGCCATGTGGACAACACCGGATGGTCCACCCAGAGTCTCTGGACCAGCCAACTGATGAAGGGCTTTGACATTGAATTAAATATATATTACATTTAATTAAAAATATACTATATTAAATATATATATTTAAACCCAACAAAACCCGGAACAGATCAATAAAGCCTCTTTGATTTTAAGGTAGTGATTGGCTATACCTTCTCACAATTACTTTCCTGTTTACCAGAACTAAGAAGAGAGCAAACTTGGTTGGGATTTTGCCTTTATTAGCAGAGCGGGGCTATCGTTCCATCGTACAAGGGGCCCTGTAGGAAGACAGCCACAGTCCTGACCACAGTCCTGACTCTGATTGTGCTCGCATCCAAGCTGCAGTCTGCCAGCAGGTCGAGCTGGCCCAGCGTGTCCCCCAGGCCAGTGCTGAGCAGGGATTAGGATGCCAGCATCTGATGCTCTGGGTTGCTTCCTGCTCCCCCTTGGAGTCCTGACAAGAAATGACCTTGTTCAATCCTGCTGAGCTTCCTAGATTTACTGGGCTTATAGCAACACATGGGAAGGAGATTATGTTTATTTTTAAAATGTAAAAAAATGCAACCTTCCCAAGGCTTTTGTGGTGCGTGTGCACAACACAAATGCACACACACAGGCAATGTATGTATAATCACTTCTAATTAACTTCAGTTCTTCCTGCAAAACTAAGTGTGAAGTCTTAAAGACTTGTCAGCTTCTCTGCCTGTGAAATGTATCTACTTCTAATTGTGAATAACAATACATTCAAGGTTAGCTATAAATGACTCTGATTTCACAGGAATCCAAAGTCTAAAAACCGCATTTGAAGATGAATACATTTATGCAAAACATCTTTGTAGTATGCTTCCAGACCAAAACTGAGTTATTTATGCTTATCCAAAATGCCTCTTTTACACAGATACATGTATGTGTATAACTGAACCACTTTGCTGTACACCTGAAACTAACACAACATTGTTAATCAACTATGCCTTTATAAAATATATAAAGTAAAAATTACACACACACACGCAAAATACTTTTTTTTTTAAAGGAGGATTTTTTTTCTATATCTGTGAAAAAATAGATTTCATTGATTTCAAAGTAAGCCCAGATAGAAAAGGTATAAAGCAGTAAAGATGCCTAAGATAAAGATGAGTATATCATTATAGTGGGTGGAAAAATGAATTTCGTTTACAATTTTACAAAATAAAATATTCAAAGAATAAATGTTAAATAAGATTAAGAATATTCCCCACCTTATGAGTAGCTGTAGGCTCTTCCAGACTTTACCACTAGATGTCATGAAGAGCCCAGTGAAATATAGTAAGCAATCTTCCTGAGTACAGTGGGCTACAGAACCATTTAAAGTTTTTCCTGATTTTGTAGTTAATTTGGATAGGAAATAATTTCCTTGTGGGGGTTTGTGTCAAAATATTCATTGTGGATTAATTTTAAGTAAGAATAAGAAACTATTAGAAAATGTGATCAGTTATCAAATCTGGAAAATGATCCTCTTAAAGCACTGGGAATATCTCCAGGGAGGATGCCATACACCACATGGAGTATCAGAGCCATACTAAAATCTGCTCTGTACTAAGCTTAGCTTTGGATCCTCCAGCCTTCCTTTCCTTTTGAGATAGGCATGGCTTGTCAGATCTGCTGTCACCAAGACTTCATAGGATTTTTCCTAAAACTAGACCAGTGAAAGAAACAATAAAGGGGAGGGCCTTGATGATCAGGGGAGAATGTTTGAATTTAGACTTTGAGATCCACTAATCAAAGTAATTGTGGAAGACTGGATGGAATGGGTGAAGTTTAAAGAGAGAGAGAATTTGATTCAATATAAGGAAGAACTTCCTAAAAATAAAATAACACATTATTTAAACACAGCACCTTATGGAGTAGTGGGGTCCTCATCACCAGAAAGATTTAAGGATTGACAGAGGCCCTCAGTGGGCCAGAGAGAATCTCTATTTGGGGTGGAAAGTTGGACTAGGTGACAACTTACCCAAGAGTGTCAGAGCCACAATTCTACACTCAGTGATGTCAGTCATTCAACAACCAAGAAGGCAGCAGGAAAAGAGTTGGGAATGTGTGCTTGGGTAAATCCAAATAAATGTTTAAGTTTACTTAACCAAGGAAAATAGGGTTCTCGAAGCCCCATATGGGAATTATGATGGTTGTGCTGGTTTGCAGGACTCTGCCTGGGAAACACTGGTAAGAAAGGACCCTTGGACTTTTGTGCTTCCAGCCTCTGGTTCCTCAGTCCTCGCCATCCGAGATGCTCATTGTCTATTTGCTTCTCCTCTCCTAACCAAGAGTTGATCCCGACTCAGTCTTCAAATAGTAAATCTGGGGGTAACTCAAGTGACAATCTTCGCAATGTGCTGCATTTTATTAGGGAACAATGCCTTCAGGCTTCACGAAAGGAATGAAAGTCTCTCTGGGAAGGGAAGGTATCCACTGGCCTGTAGGGGAGGAAATGAGCCCTTGCTTGACCTCCTAACAGTTGCCTTTTCTGCCAAGAGGATAAGCCCCAGAGTACGGCTGGCCATTGAAGTATATCACGTGAGCTCCAGAGATTGATAAAAACAAAACAAAGTATTTCCACATATTCTTGGCTCTTAAAAAAAAAAAGAAATACAGTTGAGATATAACTTAAGCCCACCCAGGACCTTGATGTATACTGCATGACCCTAATATAAATCAGGAGCATGACTTCATTGTTGATCCAAATACATTCAATAAAAAGAAGGTTTTATAACATTTTTCTAAATTCAGACTTTGGTAAGACATCGCATGATTCGATTGTCAGATGGGTTTAAAATTTCCTTGTTAGGCCAAGAGTGAAAAAGATTTACACATGCTGACATTTTCTAGGTGTGCAAAAGAGTTAAACACTAGACTGTTTACCTGGACCAGGTGTTAAATGAAATCCTTTCTCCTTCGTTCCCCACGAACAAGGACCACTCACGGTATCATAGATGCTTAGAGCTGGGGTGGACCACGTGGATCACTTAGCCCAATCTCTTAGTTCCACAGATGAGGAAACTGAGGCCCCGGTGACTTGTTCTGACTGATGGCTCCCTGTCCCCCATCCCCCCACTGTCTCCTTTCCAGAGAGTGTACTCTGGAAGTGCAGAGAAACACCCGCCCTGACTCAGGCACACACCTTCGTCTCCTCTCTAGGAGGAGAGGGAATCAAGATTCTAGGGAATCAAGAACAGAGATGCCACACTCAGAATAGGAGTTGAAATAGGATTGCTTTGCCACCCTCTATCTCAATGGATTTCCTATTTTACCCACCAAGGAATGAATATATTAACTGCCCCCCACTGTGGGCCCCATGCTTTGAAAACTTAGGTTCATAAAACAAACCCCATTTGTCTTCATTTATTTTCCTACTTAACCTTCAAGACAGGCATTGAGATCAACCCAACCTTCTGATCAGCATAGAAAGCCAGGGTGCCACAAGCCCACACACAGAAACTTGGTGTTTAGCCTAAGCAACATTCCAAATGATTTCCTTTAGGAGTATCGATGTGTAGGGACCAGTAGAGGACTTCCAAAGATCTGGAAGCTCAGGTTGGTAATACTGGCCCAAAGGATACTCACAAGATTCCTTGGCCTTGACTTCATTAATACCACTCTCTGAGTTAACCTTGGTTCATCCTGGAACTGGTGTGAGGTGAGGGCACGACCCAAGTGCCATCATCCTGCACCTGGATTATGGCAACAGCTCCTCCCTGCATCCCTGCTCCCACCCTGTCCCATCCCCCTTGAGCCTACGCTCAGTGGAGCAGCTGGGAACGTCATTAACACTCCACTGCTCCAATCTCTGCAGCGGCTCAGCATTTCACTCGAGCAAAAGCAAAGTCCTCACAGTGATTCACAAGCCCTTCCACCCTCCAATCCCCACTGTGGCTTTTGCTCCTGCCCACCCTCCCCCCATTCCTCTGACTGTCTCACACTCCTGTCTTGAACTCGCTGGGTTGAATCACACTGGCCGACCTGCTCTTTCCCAATTATTCCAGGGGCAGAGTCCCAACTCTGGGCCTTTGCACCTGCTCTGGCTACTCCCTAGAACTCTCTTCTCCTGGATGTCTCACAGCCCAGCTCCCTCACTCCTCCGCCTTTACTCAAGTGCCACCTTCTCACTGCCCTCTTCCTGGCCACCCCTCTGCCCGCCACGAACTCACCAACACCAATTCCTAACTTTCCATCCCTCTTCCCTGCTTTATTTTTCTCCTTATCAATATCTAAGAACACAAATATTTTACTTGTTTATTCTCTGTCTCCCCCAGCAGAATGTAAACTTCATGATGTTAGAAATCATTGTCTCTTTTATTTACTGCAGTGTTTAGTGTCTAGAAGAATGCTTGGCACGTGACTAGTGCTCAAAAAATATCTGTTGAGGGAAAACATGAATGAACATAAGACATTCTGTGCTACATTCTGTAAAACATCAGGCTATGATCTTAAGGGTTTCCAGGTAAAGTAATGAAATATTGCAATAAGCTCTAGATGCACCATTTTTGGGTAAATCGCACAGAACTGTGGATGAGAACCGGGCTGTCATCCAGGCTTGGCTAGCGTCTCACTGTGTGACTTTTGGCAAGTTGTGTGACTCCTCTGTGCCTTCCTATTCCCACTTTATAAATGAAAAAGCTAGTGCAGGTCTTACCTCTCTCACAAGGTTTTATAAGAGTTAAATGAGATGAGGCCTACAGGCTCTTTGGAAAGTTAGACATCCCATTCCAATGTAAGATGTTTCTTTCTTCTTTCAAAGATTAAATGTATGGTCCAAAGAGTGAAGGGAAGTTCTGAATCTAGCGTTGAGGAGTGAAGGATGGAATGCTCGGTATATAAAATACCAAACTGGAACAACTTAGCAGAAGAGGATGGTAAAGTCCTGTGTCTTTTGACCCACGTGGGGTATCCACAGCAGTGCCTGGGGACGTATAATATTCTTTGCCCTAGGCAAATTGGGTCAAATGATGAGAAGGATTGGATCACAATATTATAATGACAATAGCTACCACTTACTTTATATCGTGAGCTCCATACTGTGGGTTTTAACTGAGTTATTAAATCCTCACTACACTATGTGGTAGGAAGATAGGTATTACGATCTCTTTTGTATGGGTCAAAATTTTGAGGCTTGCAGAAGTTCAGGAATTCGATCAAGTTTACACATCTAGAGCCGGGAGTGTCAAACCTGTCCGCTCTCCACCCTGCAACCCTGCTTTTCATTCATTCTTAGCCAAGTAAGAAATAAGAGTGTGAAGGAAGATTCTAGATACAAACCCCAGAATTTTTATCAGGTTAAACTTTTGTATTCTTCCTTATAATCAGCATCTCACAATGCAACATATAGTCAGATGCCATCTTTCATTATTCTCCAGTATTTGCATTTGTGTTAATTTTGTCTCTTTAAATGACTTTGAATTTCACACCTGTACCTAACATAGTTTTGGGCGTGAAATGGGTCCTCAACTAACTGTTTGGTTAAATGGGTTCAGTTTCCTGAATGCTGTTAAACTGCTCTACCAGGGGTCTCCGGGCCACAGACCGGTGGTGGTCCCGCAGGCTGTTAGGAACCCGGGCCGCACAGCAGGAGGTGAGCGAGCAAAGCTTCATCTGCCGCTCCCCATTGCTCGCATTGCTGCCTGCACCACCTCCTCCCCACATCCACCCCCCTGCTGGTCCATGGAAAAACTGTCTTCCACAAAGACATCAAAGACTCCCTGGTGCCAAAAAGGCTGGGGACCGCTGTACTATATGATAATTTTCAGGAAACTCGAATTTTAAATCTTCTCAATCCCCTGCCCCCGTCCCTCCAAAAGGAAATGAATGTTAGCTTAGAGAAGTCAGCAAGGAAGAGACGGTTCCATTTAGGGATTTTTACAAGAGTGAATTGATGGTGGTGATCTTGACTCTAACATGTACGTCTAAATAGACTCAGGAAACTTAAACATTTTAACCCAAAACAAACTGACGTATCAATTCATTTTTGCACACTTCCCAGCTTAGACAAGGGAAGTTATTTATTTTCCAAAATATGAACAATATATAAAAGAAAGGAATTGATTGAATTTTTCACTCAGTTGTATAACTCTGGTATAATCATGGTTTAAGGCACCTAAAATGCACTTTGGGCTCTGGAAAAAGAAGCCAACTTTCAGAGAACAGATATGTTTTCTTTTCTTCTATAGGACTGGATTGGGAAACCACCACAGACAATTATAGACTAGATTACTGCTTCACCTAAAGGCCTTTTTTTTGCGGTATGCGGGCCTCTCACTGTTGTGGCCTCTCCCATTGCGGAGCACAGGCTCCGGACGCGCAGGCTCAGCGGCTACGGCCCACGGGCCCAGCCGCTCCGCGGCATGTGGGATCCTCCCGGACCGGGGCACGAACCCGTGTCCTCTGCATCGGCAGGCGGAGTCCCAACCACTGCGCCACCAGGGAAGCCCCACCTAAAGGCCTTTTAACTGACTTAGAAAATGATTGCTCACAACTTGGCACTGAGAAGCCTGAAACCACAGCAGCTGTAGCAAGAATAAAAGAGGAAAACAAATGTAATGAAGACGTTTATATTCATTCAAAAGTCTAGATGTGTATTTAAACAGAAGTCAAAGCCAAGCCTACCTTTCAAGTTCCTTAGGAAGTTTTTTGTTGAAGGGAGAGGAGCAGGAAGAAGCTATGTTCTTCCAAATTCAAAACACCTAGGATGTGCTCTCCAGCTCCATGGGAGAGAAAAAATTAATTTTGACGTATTTTATACCAAATGATCTACCACAAACATTGAAAGTGAACCTCACATTTCTTCTTCACTTTTTTCACTGTACACAATGGAAATAACATGTTTATTTTTCTACAGGTGGCGAGGTAAGGAGGAAGCCTGTATATTTATTCTCTCTCTCTCAGTATAACCTCCTTGTAAAAAGGACATTGAGAGACATCACTGATACCCATGCTGAAGACCAGTTGGATTTTAGTAACTGTTTTCTCTACTTAGGTGTTGTACTACATAAGTTGACTCACATGTTTTCCATGTGGTAATAGGTTCCAATTTGTGTAAATTTATAAAAGCTCAGCTTTTTGATCCTCAGTGTTGCACCATCCCTCTAAAGAACATCTGTGATGTCTTAAAGAGCAATAAAATCACTAGCAAGTTAGGTGGGATAGAAGAAAAAAAAGCAAGAGACATTTCCTACTGACTCTAATTAAAGAATTTTTGCAAATCATTGCTTACACCTTGGGTTGTATACACTGTGCGGTCCGCACTGGCTTTTAATTTGCTTTCAAGTGCAGTTCAAGGTGTGGATATTGATCTATAAAGCCCTGACGGTTGATCCCTGGGTACCAAGCTACATCTCTTCATGTACCATTGTGACAGCTGAGGTCAATTAGAGTGCTGGCTAACAATCCTCATATCTAAACATCCTGCAAAGCTGTCCTTGATAAAGTGCCCCCAGCTCACAAGTCTCAATTCCTAGATGGCCTGGGTCAGAAAGAATTACAAAGCAAGGCCATTCAGCCAACATCTCCACCTATCTACCCACCTTCTCCTGGGTCACTTTACCTTCTCGGGTTGGGGTACTAAACCCTTTCTTTAAAAGCTTAATTTATTTGATTCTGGGCATCATGAACAGTTCTTGATGGGACTGTATTTCAGGGTCCATGGAACATGCAACGTCAATGTCTGTGCTACTCCGAGCATCGACCACCAACCACCAGCCTCACCTGGGAATTTGTTAAATATGCAACTTCTTGGGTGCCATCCCACACCTACTGAATCAGCAACTGTGGGAATGGGGCCAGCACTCTGTGGTTTAACAAGCTGTCCAGGTGATGCTGATAGACACTCAAGTTTAAGAACCACTGATATACATGATAATTTCAGGCTCTACCAGAACTCTCCCACCTTCATCTCCCTCCACACCATTCAAATCTCCCTCCACCTGTTACACACCTGAACTTTCATCAGACTAACATCTTGGCGATAGTTTAGAGCTTTGGATCTTCCAAGACGCAAATGCCTACAAGCACTTTAAGCTGTTATCAGTTATTTATGTCTCAGTATGAACAGTTTCATGTTTTTCTGGTTTTACTAGAAAAACGGACTCAAGACGCTGACCTTCAGGTCGGGAGGGATCTCTCCAGCTTTTGAGAGGAAGATACTGCCACCAGGAGGGAGCAGGGCACCAAGAACAAACCTCCTTCAAGTTACAATTTTACTCTGGGTGAGTTTTATGTCTTGTTCATCTGAGACAATTTGCAGAGGAGTGTCGAGAGGCTAAAAACTCCTGGGCAAAGAGCAAAAATATTGAAGGATTCAACATATTAAACAAGGAGGAGTCTTTGCTTAGAGTTGAAAAAGTGAAGATTAGTCAGTGTTCCAAAATGTATAATAAGGAAGAGACCCTAACCTAGGAAACGGAATGGGACAAAAATAACAGGGAATTATTGTGTGTCCAGAAGTTTACTAAGGATCCTTTGAAGGCTTTATCTCATTGTAGAAAGAAAAAAGAAAAAGGTTATATTCAAATTCCAACCAATATCTCTATGGCTTGCATCTGCTCTAGAGACACAGGGGAATTTATGCTTTTCTCATTGGATCTCGTCGTGGGGCTGAGCAATTGTCTTAGAAGGAGATGTCTTGCCTGGTGGGCTGAGCATGGACATCAGAGACAGGGAACTTGGCTTTCTTAATCCTAACTCCGCCATCAGTTCAGCCAAGCCCTGGGGCGACTCTCTTAACGACTCTGTTGGCTGTTTCTTCCCTGTAAACCAGGAATAAAAACATTCACCTGCCCCTCAGGGGGACTCTGGGGGACTGACTGGCAGATGACAGGACTGCCCTTTATGTTTTCAATGAGCCACATAAAAGCTGTATTGCGGGTCAGGGCACTCTTTTGTCTGGTTTCTTGCAAAGCAACCTTTAATAACGCTTTAGAAAATCAATTCCGTTTGTAAACTCTATCAAGTAATCACATGGAACTCGAAGCTTTAACTTCTGAAACTGAAGTTGCACAATAGGAAGTTGCCAAATGTGGATATTAGAGGAATTTGAGCATGCTGAATGCAGCCTTGCATTGGATAATAATGGTATTGAGGACTGTGCAGCTGTTTGCCTGGGAGTGAGTAGTCCCCGTCCTTGGAGAGCAGGGAATAGCAGGACCAGCCTATAACTATTGTAATCTACAAGATTATCCCATTAATCGTATTTGTCTCCATGAGTACCTTCGGTCTAACCCGAAGTGTTGTTTTTCCCTTGATGCAGCACATGCGAGAGAGCCTCTAATTGAAAACATTCTAGGGACAAATTTCAAAATGTTCTTAAATACAAGATGAGTTTTAGCTGCCCATAAAAGACAAGTTAACTGCATGCATCAAAACCTGGTCCGATGACATTTTTTGGTTTTTCTCTTTTTCAGTTTTTTTTTAACCTATAAAGTATTATCAGTTATTACGATCTGGAACACTCCAGTCTTTTTGTCTTTTTCTTAGGTAGCTCTGTTGCCTGCATTCTTAACTAGACAAAATGGCTAAGTGTTGGAGGACTTCGGGCCAGGGGGGGAGTGAACCGTCTCTTCCTTTTTTTCCACCCAGAATTCAACAAGACCTGGGAGATGCCGATTAGTCTGGGGACAAAAATTAAAAGCACGTTTTGAAAATGAGATTCAGATGCACAAGGATGGGATGATAGATTCTTATTAATGACATAATATCAGAGACATTAGCCCAGTTGTAGCAATGTTTCAAGGCCCAGGAAGCTTCCTCTTCCGCAGCTGGTGTGACTTTTCATGCTGCTTCTGGAGCTTTCCCCTACTGAGAAGCTGTACAAATTTTAGGGTATGTGTGTTTCATCTCAATAGCTATGTAAGAATATGGTACAGTACTGATCCCAGGAATCAAAAATATGCTGTATGTGTTTGCATTTGTCTCTGTAGTGAATATAAAAACTACATGTCCTCTCTCTCTCTTACACACACACACACACACACACCATTCACACAGTAGATTTTAATATAGATCAGAGCTAAAGACCAAATGCTGACAGCAATGGAGAACAAATAATAAATTGATTTGCTAGCCTACACTTAAACTTCAAGCAAAGGAGATAACTTTTTGTTTATCTGACAAGTTCTGCATTGATCACAGACCCAAAGTGACCTCTAAGGTATAAAAACACATTAGCAGTTAGGAAAGATATTTGATTTCTTGGGTCATATATAACTGGGCAGCCTAGCACAGCTGTGACTTTCAAACTTGAACTATATTAGGAGAAGGGATAGAGAGGAATATAAGTATACCGTTTTTGAAACTGAGCTATAAAAACAGAAGTAGAGAGTTACTTCATGAGTTTGTTGACTGTCTTTCTTATTGTCAACATGACCTAATAGTCAAGCCTCAGCCAAAATAACTATATACTAATTCTACTATTATATGTGGTATATGTTTAATGGAGTTATTCATTCAATAAATATTTACTGGGTGTCAGTGGTGTGTCAAGCATGAGGGGTGTAGCTTTCACTGAGGATCAAACAAATGTTAAATTTTCTCTTTTTCTACCATTCCCTACTCTTTTCTCTATCTCTATCCCCCAAACTCCTAATGATTTTAAAAAATATAATTGCTCTCATAATTGAATGTGTATACATAACATGCCTCTTTTGTTTTAGAAATCATGGTCTTCTAGAGTTTATTCCTTTAAAATAGATCACTAGGGACTTCCCTTTTAGCGCAGTGGTTAAGAATCCGCCTGCCAATGCAGGGGACACGGATTTGAGCCCTGGTCCGGGAAGATCCCACATGCCGCAGAGCAACTAAGCCCGTGTGCCACAACTACTGAGCCTGCGCTCTAGAGCCCGTGAACCACAACTACCGAAGCCTGCGTACCTAGAGCCCGTGCTCCGCACCAAGAGAAGCCACTGCGCTGAGAAGCCCGCACACCACAACAGAAGAGTAGCCCTCGCTTGCCGCAACTAGAGAAAGCCTGCACACAGCAATGAAGACCCCCCCCAAAAAAAAATAAAAAAATATTGGCACGCAGCTAAAAATAAAAAAATTAATTAATTGAAAAAAAATAGATCACTAGAGCATGCGTCCTCTAGTTCTGCTGACAGCTGTGCATTCTGCGTGGACTAAAGCAAGAGCTGGGTTCCAGGCCAGATTGCCACCTACCCACTGTGTGATCTTTGCCACTTCAGGCTCTCAAAATCCCCAGCTTTTCAGTCTGCAAGAGAGCAAGAAGCTTGTAAACTGTAAAGTGCTGTAAGGAGTTGTGAGGACTCAGAGCCAAAGCTGAGGCAAGGGACAGAGGCAGCCCAGGTCCCGGTGTTGCCCCAGGAGATGGGAGGCCTGCTCATCCCAACCAGCTTCCCCGAGCCAAGGTCTAAAAAGGAACAGCGACATCTGCCCTCCACGGGAGACATGGGACTGTCTGGGGAGGGGCCACACGCGGCCTGATTGGCTGCAAGAGGCACAGGTAGCCACATGGTGGCCGTAAGGGGGCCAAATCAGCCTGTGTTCAAACAAGGGAAAATCTGTCAAGTGGCCCTGCTTCTCTAAGGCATGTGGAGCGGACGGTCACGGGTTGGACAGAAGCCCTGGGCCCACTCTCGGGTCTCAGCTGTGAGATTCAGCTGCTTTGCTTTCAAGAGGGGAAGGAAAAGAATGATGGAACCATGAACGGACAGGTGAGGGTGTCCCCTGGGCCCTTCTTCCCCCGGTGAAATCGCCTCTCAGTGGCACTGTCCCCAGCCACCTCTTTTCTGCCCAAATATGAAAGGGGCCAGAAAGAGAGCGGCAGAAATCGATGGGCTGGCTAATTCCAGTCACTGCGTTCAACCTCAGCCTAACAATCACCTTGCTCTGGAAGCCTTCCCCCGAGTCCCTAGGTCTCCCCCAGACCATGGTGGCACTTAGGACGTGTCACTGTAGTTGCCTGCTTACGCATCTCATCTCTACCCCAAACTAGACTGTAGGCTCCAAGAGGGCAAGGACTGGGCCTGTCTTAGGCGTCCCAGGATCCGGCCCCTAACTTGTATGAATGACCCCAGGCATTTGGCTAGAGGTGGCTAGAGGGCAGGAGAAACACGCAGGGAAAGGCCTTCCCTTTTCTTCTAGGGTTCTGTTCCTTGGAATAGGATCCTCTTCCAGGGGAACTGAGATGCTTAGAAACGATTCCTTTTTTCTGACATACATAGCTGTTGGAGCAGCGCAGCAGCAGCAGCCTGAGGGAGGGTGTGGTACAGTAGGAAGCAGAGGGCGTGAGCGTCCAAGCATTTACAGGAGAGGCAATCCGTCTGGGTGGCTGGGGATTGAGAGTTTTGTACAAGTTCCTCTGAGAGCGCAGGGATTAAGATATCCTCCTGGGCAGCCCATCCAGTGACCCCAACATGAGGCCCAGGCATGCACACTGGGAGAAATGGTGTGAGATGACACGTCTTTGCTGCAAGGAACTGGGTCTCACAATCCTACCCGTAAACATATGGTTTTATGTAGAGAATCCTGCAATTCCTTGTTCAGTTTCACTGCCAAGTACAATCTTCAATAGCTACGGTTGTATCCTTATTGTGTAATTCAATTAAAGTCCAAGTTAAGAACTGTAACTGGTTATAGAACTGCAACTGGTTATTGTTTGGAGCAGAAACGCTCAGGACTGTGCAGGAACTAATAATTGTAGCTACAATTGACTGAATGTTTTCTATACTCCAAGCCCTGTTCTAAGTGCTTTACACACATTAATGGAAAAACATCTTCATCTCAACTACATGAGGTAGGCAGTTATTATCTTCATTCCGTCGTTGACGAAACTGAGGCCATCTGCCCCAAGTCCCACAGCTTAAGTGGCAGAGCTGGGATCTGGACGTGGGATCCTGTGCTTGAGCCACTTCTCACAGGAGGACCCTGTAGATCCTACTCCTGGGTTGCTCAAGGACGAAGGGGAGGGGTCTGCTTTCTTCCCACTAGTTAGGCCAGCAGGCAGAGCGCCATTGCCATGGCCAGTGTGCTGTCACTCTGGTCCCCTCTCTCCTCATTTTCTCTGATGGCACTAGATTTATTTTCCAGGTTACCTTTGAGCATTTGACCAGCTTCCTTCTTTCTACAGTTTCCATTGTTGGGACCACGATTTCCCCAAGGTGCACCATAAATGACTGGTAGCAGAGTAGAAAATCTGAATTCCAGCCTTCTAGCATTCCAACTGGTTGTCTGTTGTCATTGTTGTTGTTTTTTAAATGGCAGCAGTGATATTTGTAAGAGAAAGAATACCCATTTTTCTTCCTTCCTGCCAAAAGGCTTTCTGTAACCTCCTGTTTTTCCATCTAAGTGATTTTTTTAGAAGCCTCCATGACTTAAAACTTTACTGCTGTGGTCATTTGCTATAACATTTGTATGGCTCTACTCGTAGATTTTAGAATTTGTTCCTGCTGTTTAAAGAAAAACATGAAAATCACTGCCTTCTTGGGTTGGGCAATAATGCTAGTTATTGGGTTGGGCTAAAATGATAAACATCTCTCTGAAAGTATTAAGATTTTATTGCAGGTTTATTGCAGGTTGGGAAAATGATGCCTGACAGTCAGGACATGTGACTGAATTCAAGCCCTCATTCTGCCGCCACTTCTGGGCAAGTCACTCCATTTCTCTGGTCCCCAGTTTCTTCATCTATTAAGTAAAAGAGTTGGACCATTGGAAAATTTAAAGTTACTTCCGGCTCTAAAAAGCTTCAGTGACGTTGCAGTGCAGCGTTGAAACGGCTGCAAGCTCTTCTCTGGACATTTCTAGTTTTCTCTCCTTTGCCAGCCTCTAACCTTGGATCCTCTTCTTCTCCCCCGATCTGTGTATCCAGCTGTGACACCTCAAAGTCTCCTCTGTTCTCATCCCCAGGAAAATTCCCCTTGGTTCTGATTCTCAGCTTTGTTTCTCCCCGGCCACATGGAGTGTGTTCTTTATGCCTTCAGATTGCATAGAATGTTCTGGCATTCTATTTAACTATTTAACAATGTGAGCACCTTTGAATATTTTCCTGAGTGCTTTCATGTAAGTTTAATAGAATCTTTGCCACCAACTAACACAGAACTTTGTTCTTAGTAAGGGGGGGGGGCGGTAAATAATCCGTAAAAATGAACTATGTAAAATGAACCCTCTGATTTTACAGATAAAGAAGCTAAGGCAGAAGGACAAGTTAACCTACTCAAAGCTCCAGTGGACGGGTGATGGAATAACACTGCTCCCAAGTCAGTACTCATTTCATGAATCCAGATCACCCTTTGTGTCCCAGATGCTGGCATGAGCTTATTTTCTCATTTTCTACTTTTGGTGTAGAGAGTTTCCTGCCCAAACGTGTATCCACAGAAGACCCCATGGTTTCTGAGCTCCTCTTTAGCTGGTGGGGTATTTCTCTGACTAGGTGGTTATGGAAGCTGCTGTGTGATGCAAGCACACCGACTGGCCCAACATGCTTGCTCGGTAAATAATGATGCAGCTGAATGAATGAATGATTAATAAACCCAAAGATGTAGAGTTGAGTTTACTTACTAGTCAGGAGCACATCTGTAGAATTACTAGTTTAAATCAGTTCACTCAGATGCACTTCTTTTTTTTTTAATTTTTAATTTTTTAATTGAAGTATAGTTGATTTATAATGTTATGTTAGATTCAGGTGTACAGCAAAGTGATTCAGTTATACACATATATATCTATTCTTTTAAAGATTCTTTTCCCTTGTAGATTATTACAAGATATTGAGTATAGTTCCCTGTGCTATACAGCAGGTCCTTGTTGTTTATCTATTTTATGTATAGTAATGTGTATCTGTTAATCCTAAACTCCTAATATATCCCTCCCCCCCTTTCCCTTTGGTAACCACAAGTTTGCTTTCTATGTCTGTGAGCCTGTTTCTGCTTTGTAAATAATTCATTAGTATCATATTTTTAGATTCCACATATAAGCCATATCATATGATATTTCTCTTTCTCTGTCCACTCGGATGCCTTGCTTTTTTTTTTTTTTGGCTGCACCGTATGGCACGTAGGATCTTAGTTCCCTGGCCAGGGATCAAACCCATGACCCCTGCAGTGGAAGTGCGGAGTCTTAACCACTGGACCACCAGGGGAGTCCCTCAGATGCACTTCTGATTCACAAACATTCTTAACCTTCTTAACCGTCAATATGTTTTCAAATACCCACCATTTTAGGGAACTGTTGGACAGGCTGCCTTTAAGAGATGGCATTAAACCAATACACATCCAGAGAACTCCACTGACAGAGGAGGCCATGGATAGATCTTGATGTCTCAGTGACCTTTCTGCAAAACGGGGTCTAGGTTGAGAGTATCAAGCCCAGCTTAGGTACCTAAATTCTCCAACCATCTGCAAACCCTTATATGTTTAGAACTTTCAACTTCTTTTTCCCCCTCTTAAATACTTTCTCACAACGGGTAACGAAAAGCAACACTGGTCAGTGTGGTTTTCAATTTCTTTCTTTTCCTTTCCCTGCCATGCTGAGAAGGAGTCCGCTAGTTAAAGCAGAGGCAGCAGGTGGGAAAGAGACAAAGAGACACCCTCAGACTGGAGTCTCAGCCTTGGCGTGACCGCAGAGCCTAGGAGTTCCTTCCGGCTCCTGGCTGTCCCTGAACGTGGCCTCCTTTGCCGGTTTCTGTATTCTACTCACTGCCCCAGGCAAGTACAGACCTCTAGTGCCTTTCAAGTGGATCCAGAAGATATTTTTGAACACTTTTTCTGTTTAGCCAATTTACCCAAGCACGAAGTATGCAACACAAGAAGGTGTGACTTTTGCTTACACCAGAGCACTGCAGGGTGTATAGCACACATATTTAATGTCATCTATATTTAATAAATGGGCACATGTAGTATATGAATACTTGTTTTAGTGAGTCCTTGCTTTTGCTTGCTCACACGCACTCCATGCTTTGCACGTGAGTCATCTTAGCAAGCACACCAGCCACCTCGCCAGCGTCCTTTTCCAAGGAAACTCAATTACCCCTGCATACATTTCATGCAGGTGAGCTGTGGCCGGAGGAGCTGGGCTGCCTTCCACCGTGCTCTGCCGTGGACTGGGGTTCCTGTGATAGGACCACTGGAGATGCACATGAGAAAAGAAGCATATGGCTGTCGACAAACAACCCTGCATCTTCTAATTTATCCCAAGTTCACAGATGGGTAACCCGAACTTCAGGGATTGCCCAAGGTCATGGAGTTGACTGTTAGAGGCAGAAGGGGCCCTACACTTCTGACTTCTAATTCCTGGTTGGCTCCTTCCTTGTCTGAAAATAAAACACATTAGTAACATACCTTGATGCTTTCTTTTCTGTTCTTTTCTTTTTGATTGATGCCACCTACCATTTTCCTGTCACAGTGGGACATAAACAGAATATACCTACACCACTCAGTCATTTCTAATACACCTTAAATCTTATATCCCCCGCGCCTTGAACTTGTGCTTTTTCATACAGTAGCTGTAGTTCATATATATACAACTCTCTGCTTCAACTAGTGGATGTGTTACCAAAGGATTGTGGGCAATCGGGTTTTTGACTATCTTCTCCCTGAATTATATTTTCTGATGTTGTTCTTATTTTTGATTAGACTTCAATAATGTCTTCTTACTCTACTCTAATTGATCACCTTTGCTGTTAATTTTCTTAGCCACGTCCCCAGCCTCTCTGGTAAGTAATTAGGAGTCAGTAAATGCTCACTAAATCACATTCTTTATAATGGTAAAGACAATGGTCATGAGAATAGGATTTGGAGGCAGATAAGACCTGTATTGGAATCTTGGCTTTTCCCAGACTACTTGGGTCACTTCATGCAAATTAACTAAATCATTCCATAAGATTAGGATAATAATCTTTTGAGGGCTATTGAAGTATAATATGAGATAATGTACAAACACCTAGTACAGTGCCTGACACATATTAATAAGCTTTAGGTATCATTGATGACGTGGGGTAGGTACCGTGCTAAGCTCTTGAGGACAAATAGAAAAACATGGTCCTTCCACTCAGTCACATGAGGTGACACACATGTAGCTGATCAGTTATAAAACAGTGTAATACCCGCCGGAATAGAAGGCTCCAGGTGCTACCGGGGCACGGGGATTCATACAGCAGAATCATATTTAATTTTCACAAGTCAAACCATGCGTGGTCTGCTTCCTCTTTCTTAAATATGCTGGACAACTATATTTTCATATGTATTCTTTGTGTTATCACATATATTATAAATTTATACCCTTGTATTATGAAATGGGTTTTATTCACAAAACCATGTATACTACATTCATGGGAGATTTGGGGGATTTTGAAGCGTGATTTTCATTATTTGTGATTCTAGTCTTACGAATCTAACCCTTCCGTCCTGCCAGATGCTATTTACCTGTAACTAGGTTTACTCTGAGGAGCTGAGAAGGTTCTGCTGGATTGGTTCATTAATCTAGAACATTCACTGAGCTGACAGAGACTGAGCTAGTGCCGTGGCCACACACTGTGCTGGGAGGGAGGGCGTAAAGCAGCTCAACCCAAGGGCCCAGGCCTTGTCCTCAAGGGGCTTCTATGTAAATGGGGGAGGCAGACGGGCAAGCCATGCTCAATATATCACTAGAGGTTTGAAGCAAGGGAAGAAGAGCTGATTGATTCCGCTGGGGCAGAGAGCAGCCACAGACGGGCGGGGAGGCAGAACCTTGCAGGGTGAGTGAGTAATCACGGCCAGTTAGAGTCAGAAAATCTTTTTCTTCTTCAGAGAGAAGAGTTGCCGGTAACAGCCTACAGGCAGAGGCATGAAGTGATTAAGGCAGACAGATACATTACCACGTTTCATTTTGAGAGACTGGAAAAGAAGAATCTGTTCTCAGGGGCAGGGTTTTATCCCAGATGACATCAGCGGGCTGCCAGAGGTCTTCTGTGCAGTGGGCAAGACTCATCCTTCCAAATGGAAAGGACATTAACAGGAAATTGACGAGAGAGAAGTGGTATGAAACATGCTTTGGGAACATTCTTTTTGTGCTTATTTAAAATATAAATGTATTCAATTATATTAGTAACTGAACAACATGCATAAATTTATTAGAAATAAGGGGGAAAAAACCTTGTAATCTTACCTTCCTAGAGATAACTACTGTTGGTATTCTAACGACCAATCTTCCAGATTTTATAATGTGCAAAAAGGAATGAATAGGAAATCAAACAATATCTATTATTATTTTTATTTATTTATCTATTTATTTATTTATTTTTGGCTGCCTTGGGTCTTCGTTGCTGCGCATGGGCTTTCTCTAGTTGTGGCGAGCGGGGGATACTTTTCAATGTGGTGCACGGGTTTCTCACTGCAGTGGCTTCTCTTGTTGCGGAACATGGGCTCTAGGCGTGTGGGCTTCAGTAGTTGTGGCACGCAGGCTCAGTAGTTGTGGCTCGTGAGCTCTAGAGCGCAGGCTCAGTAGTTGTGGCGCATGGGCTTAGTTGCTCTGCGGCAGGTGGGATCTTCCCAGACCAGGGCTCCAGCCCATGTCCCCTGCATTGGCAGGCGGATTCTTAACCACTGTGCCACCAGGGAAGCCCAATATCTATTATTTTGTACACTCTTCTCACTCAACATTTTAGCATGAATATCTTCCTATATCAAAAATATATGCAGCTTATTTCAAAAATATTTTAATATATATGTTTACCAGGCAAAATAATTGTTATAACTTTAAGAATGAAAAAGTAGCAGTAAAAGACAAATGCTACAAACTGGTAAGTATAACTTACTGATATACTTGGAGTATCTACTAGACCCTGTAAGTCTATTTAAAAAGCAAAACAAAACAAACAACCACAATAAAACACACCCAAAATAGAAGAGAGGACTAAAAGGTAGAGACAGACCCTTATTATGTTATTACTACTCTATAAAAGTAATGAGAATTTTTATACAAGACAGTCACTTGCTGGGCATTGACTGACATGCATGTCTGTGTGTGAGAGAAAATCAAGATGGACTTTCCTGGGAGGGGCCTAACCACCGTGACCTCAAGAGAATCGTGACCTTATCGTGGCCGGAATCTCCTCATTTCCAAAAAAAGGAGGGCCATGAGAGATCTTCTCTAGCATGTATTGTGGCTCTTTCCACCTTTTCAAAAGACCTTGTCTTTGGGGAGAATGGCTTATTTTAGGAGGCTCGAATATCAGTTAGAACAAACTGTGCTCCAGAAGGGGCCGTAATAGACACTGGGTTTCAAGTTCTGATTCGAGAGCCTCCTATTCTAATTCAATTCAAAGCTGATTATTTACAGGCTCTTCTCTAAGAAGAAGAAGTCAAGGGGCTTCCCCGGTGGTCCAGTGGTTAAGACTCCGTGCTTCCACTGCAGGGGGCAAGGGTTCAATCCCTGTCAAGGAACTAAGATCCTGCCTGATGTGTGGCCTGGCCAAAATATTAAAAAAAAAAAAGAAGTCAATAATGTGGTGTGACAGGCTGGGCTGAATGTTAGGAAGCCAAATTAGAGGCACACGAGACAGGGCTGGGGGAGGACAGGGCAGAGGGGGGCTGGGGTGTAGGCGGGGGCTCAGCTGCCCTTGCTACTCAGCTCTGCAGTAGCAGCTATCGCCCAGTGTCCTCTGCCAGTTCGAGGTCCTCTGTGGTTCATTGCCTGTGTCTCCCGGGAGATGAGATGGCTCAAAGACAGTCCATGTGGGACCTCTCTTGTTCCTGCTGCCATCTGCTCAATGGGCTAAGACACATGGATTTTGTAAGGGAGACGGTCTGGCAAAAAGGCCCCATAGGGATTGAAGCAGGTAGAGGCTGCAGAGATGAATGCCAGGGAGGAGTCTAAGCATGAACCATCACTACCACCACCACAATACTTAGAACGTATTGGATCTTTTCTCTGTATCAAGGACTGTGATCCACACTTTACATTTGTTTACCACGACCCTATTAGTGGATACTGTTATTATTTGTACTTGATAGATTAGGCAGTGGAGACTTGGAAAGGTTATATAACTTGACCAAGGTCACACAGTGCAAGGCAGAGTTGGAGTCTGAATTCATGCAGTTTGACTCCAGAATCCATACTATTAGGCAATGCCACACGACTGTCTGGATGTGCAGAAGAGAGGGGGACAGAAATCGAGGTGGTGGTGGGATTTGGGGAAGGGTGGGCAGGGGGCAGAGTCAGGAACAGATTTAAATAAAAAACTGGCAGAAATGGGGAAGCCTAGAAGGGAATCGGTTTTGATATATATATTCTGTGCATTTATATATAGCCTGTTTCTTTCTCAAATGGGTTTGAAGTAGTTTAGATTCAATATCTTAATTTCTTAACATTTTTCTTATGGCCACAGACTGAACGTCATTAATGTTTATAACCTAGCCCATTCACAAATTGCATCCCCGTACATCTGACCTTTTAAAAAAATATGTGACAATTTTTAAGGCTAATTGTTGGAAGATCTGTTTCATTACTTGGTTATAAGAACACTGAAGAATGGTTGTAACCCCTGACTATATTTCAATTTCACAAATCTTGCATTTATGCTGAAACTGCTGAGATAGGAGTCTTAGTTGAGCAAATGAGTAGCAACGAGAAAAGAAAGAAACAGAATAAATAAAAGAAATAAATAGAAAATATATCATTTGCTTGGACATTGGTTGGTTTTAGCATTAAAATATATGAAAACATATGAACCAAAAATATGGAACTACATTTGTAATATTTTCATAAGTAGTTATACTATGAGCCTATATTTGAACTTTATTTTTATATTCTTGCATATAAAGACTGCCCTTTGCTTTGCATCTCAGGCTGTTAATAACAAATTTCAAAATGGTCAAAGAAGAGCATTGGGAATGTTTTGTAAGTTTGGGAATGTTTTGTAAGTTTGTGTTCTTTGCCCATAGGCCATTCTCGTGAGCTAGAGAAAGTAGAATCCTAATTTTATTTATTTATTTTTAAATTAATTTTTGTTGGAGTATAGTTGCTTTACAACGCTGTGTTAGTTTCTACTGTACAGCAAAGTGAATCAGCTATACATATACATATAACCCCTCTTTTTTGGATTTCCTTCCAATTTAGGTCACCAAAGATCAGTGAGTGGAGTTCCCTGAGCTATCCAGTAGGTTCTCATTAGTTATCTATTTTATATAAAGTAATGTATATATGTCAGTCCCAATCTCCCAATTCATCCCACCTCCCCTTTTCCCCCTTTGGTGTCCAGACATTTGTTCTCTACATCTGTGTCTCTATTTCTGTTTTGCAAATAAGATCATCTATACCATTTTTCTAGATTCCACATATATGCATTAATATATGATATTTGTTTGTTTCTTTCTGACTTACTTCACTCTGTATGACAGTCTCTAGGTCCATCCATGTATCTACAAATGATTCAATTTTGTTCCTTTTTATGGCTGAGTAATATTCCATTGTATATGTATACCACATCTTCTTTATCCATTCTTCTGTCGATGAGCATTTAGGTTGCTTCCATGACCTGGCTATCATAAATGGTGCTGCAATGAACATTGGGGTGCATGTGTCTTTTTGAATTATGGTTTTCTCTGGATATATGCCCAGTAGTGGGATTGCAGGGTCATATGGTAATTCTAGTTTTAGTTTCTTAAGGAACCTCCATACTGTTCTCCATAGTGGCTATATCAATTTACATTCCCACTAACAGTGCTAGAGGGTTCCCTTTTCTCTACACCCTCCCTAGCATTTATTGTTTGTAGATTTTTTTTTAATGATGGCAGAATCCTAATTTTAAAACTGAGCAAAGCAGAGAAGGAGAAGGTGATTCTCAGCCAGCCTTGTAGAACCACCACTGAACTGGGTCCAATGACCCCTGAGCCAGTGCTCTCTCTGGGAGATTCATTCTCCTCCATTTTTTCATTCTAATCCACTTTGAGGGCTCCTGTGAAAGAGAAATATTTGAATGGTCAGAGCACAGCACTCAAGACAATCTCTGGAAACACTACAAGAATTTTATAGGAAGAGCAGATCATGGGGGACCATCCACCCATGAGGTCAGGAGGCCAACTCTTGCCTCAGTGTGGTCACTAAGTAGCTGAGTGACCCCAGGCAGTTAGTATTTCATGACTATAGGAATAACTAGCTTTCAGGTAGTGAAACACGCACTCTGTGATTATGAGACAGAGTAAATGCTTTTTTTTTAAAGGGGAGAATCTCTCGCCTTGATGGTGAATTTTCCCCCCATTGTCGCAGAATCTCTTTGGCTTGCTTGCAGCTTCTCTCAAGGTCCGTGTGCATGTTCTTCTTTGGGCTAATCAGCTACTCAGTTCAGCCGGGTCGCCTGTCCGGGAACCAATTTTACAGTTTGGAAACTGAGTAGATTATCCAGGCCTGTGGCCACAACTCTCACTTTCTCTTTCTGTCTTTGCTTCTCTGATGCCATTTCTTCCTGAGAGAAGAGGAAAAAAACCAATGCTGGTCAATTTGGCTACCCCTAGGAGTTATGATTTTTGTTTTTGTTTTTTTGCATGAGAGGAGATTGATTCGGACAGATAAAGTGAGGTGGATGGGGAATCTTATTTGTTCAGCCTCCTTCTGTTCCTAATTACCAGGAATTACAGCAAGGTTGGCAGGATTTTCCAAAGGATTTATGATATTTTTAAGGAAAGTGAGGAGAAAATAAATTTGGTAAAAATTTTCTCAGTTTTGAGGATTCATTTTGCTTTATGTTTGGTCATTTTGTTTTTAGTTCAGGGTTTTAGGGGAAAAGTAAACCCAAACCACAAGTTTATTACATTGTAACAAATTACAGGGCACACCTGTATATTTTGCGGCTCCCTTCTATGGAAAGAGAATTGCTGTCAGTCTTCAAACAATAAGGATTCTGATTAAAGTTATGGAGTGCATGATTAAACACTAACATCTGAGATGAATAACAGGGAATGAAGGCATTTTGTCATAATTTAATTTTTATTCGTTTCTAGAAAAAAATTGCTCAACATAACATAAGCTGGGCCCACTCAAATGGGGGGCATGCATATGTTACCCGTTCTGCCAGGCTCACAACCAATTGGAGTGTTAGCTATTTATAAATTCAAGGTTGACTGAAACCTTCTCGCCACCACACAAGGCTCCCTCCTTAATAAAAGAAGATCCACTGGTAGGTGTTGGGAGCAAATGTTTAACAAGCGTTTTCCGGCCTTGAAATATGGAGGAGGAGAGGAAACGTATGGCAGTAGCTACTGAGGCCATAGACTGCGGGATAAAAAGACTGGGAAAGATGGATGGGGAAAGAATCAGCGTGTCCATATGGGGACCTTCATTGACTGGGAAACCGGAGCGGGGGCGGAGGGGGTGGGTGTAGTAGAGAAACTTGATGAGAAAAGAATGATGAAGAGAAAAGCAGGTGGTTGCTTTTGACGCTAGATGGATTTGCTTCCAATGGGAACTTGAGGTGCTTGTTTGGGAAGGGAAGTCCGAGCCACTTGGCAAGCTGTTTCTGGTGTGTTGCTCTATTGCTGGGAAGAGGGAAGACAAAGAGAAAAACTCCTTTTCCTTTGCACGGAAGTACTTAAATTTGGGAACTTGTATAGTTACTGACAGGCGGGAGATGGAAAGAATATTTAACAGGGCACATTGGGTTACAAGTGCCAGAAAAACCAACCCAAAATGGCTGAAGAAAAGAAATGTGTAGCTCCCCCCTAGAAAAGTCAGGGACAGCCTGGCTACAGGAATAAGTGTATCCAGGGCCTCAATAATAAATATAGATCTTTCCATCTCTCCATTCTGTTCTCCTTCATCATTACTTCATTCTTGAACTCCACATGTTGGCACAGTAGTCGCCTCTACCTCCAGGCCAGTATCAATCTAGATTGTTGTCTGTGGGTAGATAGCTTACTTTCCTCCAACAGCTGAACAATGAAAAAATCCTGGGCCTCAATTTTCCTTGAACTGAATTGGGTCACATGCTCACCCTTGAGCCAATCGCAGGCAGCCAAGGAGAATGGAATGTGCTGATTGGCTAAGGCCTGGGTCACATGGCTGCCCTGGAGTTAGGGGTGGAGTCAGATCCAGTGAAACATTAGAACTGAGAGCAGACCTGGGAGTGGTTGCTAGGTGCCAGAGAAAGGAACCTCCTGTGTGTGGAGTGCAGGTAGGAGGGGCTTTGTTCACATTTTCCCATGCAAACCACCCTTCCTATGAGAAAGTCATTATTGCCACCATCTTGTAAATGAGTAAACTGTAACTTAGAGAGATTAAGTAACACTTGTGATACTAGTAAGTGGAGGAGCTGGGGTTTGAACCTGTGCCCACTGACTCTGCTAGTATTCTTTATGTATCACCAACATCAAAACCCAGGCCCTACTGATCATCTAACCAAATCCTCCTCAGCTATTTGCCTTTTTTTTTTTTTTTTTTTTTTTACAAGTATAGGTCTGTCGAGGATGACACTGAGGCATCTGTCTGTAGGAAGGGTGGGGAATATCACCTTTGCTGGCATCAGAACCCCTTACATTTAGCTCTATAAAAATACAAAATCCTGAGCTGCCATCTGGGGTCTACAGACTGTCAGAGTCGCAGGGTAAAGGGAGGACTCCGTTTCCCTCCCTCCTCCCTTAGAGCAGATCATCATCACCTCACACCTACTTCTACCTGGCACCCTGGGCTCTCTTCTCTCAGTGGTAGTATCATCTCGACACTGTTCGACCAACCTCACTTTTCCCACTCAGGTACCTCAGTGACTCATGGTGTATCCTGCTCCACCAAACCTCAAGTCCTCCCTGCCTAGAACAGCCATCCTTCACTTGTTCAGTGAAGTCTCCCTTGACTACTCCCCAACTCTGGGTCTCCTCTGCCCCTAAACAATGTTCTATTTCAGTTCTTATGTATGATCACACACACATGTGTATATATATGTACATGTATACGCATGTGTGTGTGTTCACATGTATTCAAATACTGTTGTCCCTATGAGAACATGAGCTCCTTGAGGATAGAGTCCATGTCTCAAATTTAAATTTTTTTAATTAATTTTATTTATTTATCTATTTCGGGGGTATCCTTATGCTTGTTGTAGGCTTATATATCCTTATAAGTTGTAGGCTTATAATAGACTTTTTTCAGTAAAAAATTGTTTCAAAAATTTATTAAAAAATATGCATATAGTACATCAAATAATAAAGAAGAGCTTATAATAGAAAGCAACAGTTTCTCGATTCACTTCTTAGCACCAATTTCAGCCTTCAGTTCCATTAGTAGTTGTCTCCATAACTGCAGGGTAGATAATCTGCCTGCACAGCTCTTTCTTGATTTGTTGTCTTAGACTATTCAATATTATTGACTATTCAATATTACTGAATTTATTATTATACTAGACTAGTCAATAGTATTGACTCTCCTCTGTGAAAATTGAGAATTTACCTCATTTTTACTAATTCCTTCCTCCAAGTGTTTGATTTTTTTTTTTAATTTTTTGGCTGCGCCACAAGGCATGCGGGATCTTAGTTCCCTGACCAGGGATTGAACCCACACCCCCTGGGTTGGAAGCACACAGTCTTAACCACTGGACTACCAGGGAAGTCCAAGTGTTTGATATTTATATTATTATTTTCATTCTTTTGGTTATCTTTATAATTTTGGACATTATACTTAATCCTCTATATCTTGTCTCATTATTTTAAAAATTTAAATTAGTATATTAACTGATTATTTAACAGGAAAGAATTTGAGTTGATGACAAATTAGCTGGCTATTACCAATCCCCTTTCCTAATGTTATGAGTGTGTCAGAGAAGGTAATATTTATGCACGTAGAACCCATATATAAAGCCTCACTCCTTCATGGTCCCTTCTGGTATTGTGTTGCATTCAAAGAAATATTGATCCTGCATCCAAAGTAATAGGAAAGCAATGAAAATATTTACTACAGTTTCTTGTGAAACTCTTAAAAATGGAATATTTAAGGGTTTACCCTTTTTCTGTGGAAGAAACAAATGGATGCGCAAACTGCTGGGACTTGGTGAGACAAGGTTGTGTCTGTGAGGGGTGAGGCTCAAAGACAGGTAGGGGGCTGGGAGGGAAGAAAGCAGATAAAGGCAATGAATTTCGACAGCAAAATTTTTCTTAGGACTCGGATATTTGAGGCCCAATGTCTTATGATACAAATTCAAAACACATGATACAAAATTAAAGTACACAAAAATACATCCTGCAAAGTATATTTTCCTCTCAGTCTGTACTCCAGGCACTAAGTTATCAGTTTCTTGTGTATCTTGATGGAGATGTGCATACACAGATATATAACTGTATCTTCATTTTCCTCCACATATGTAGCGTTCCGTAAACACATACTTGTACCTTGCTTTTTTTTCCTTTTAACAATGTAATTGGGATCATTCCATAAAACTTCATAGAGGGCTACTCCCCTTTTTTCCCTTTTAACATTCTACGGATGTACCAGTTTATATAAATTATTATGGAATGTTTTCAAAGATACGTTACTTAAAGACATTCTTTCAATGTATTATTTAAAGGTCTCACAGATGACTGAAGTGTTCCAGTCTCTTTGCTGTGTTAAAGTTGCAGTGAATATCCTCTTAGGTACCTAATTTTACACATGTGCAGGTGTATTAGTAGTTTCAATTTCTATAAGTGGAATTATTAAGTCAAAGGGTATGTGAATATAAAATTTTGTCAGTATTATATATTTATAAAGAGATATTTGCTAAATTTTCATAACAGAAGTTGTGTCAATTTACACTCCTACTCTTTTTAAATATCTTTACAACATTTTTTACCTAAAATAAAACCTTAATTATCTTAACCATTTCTAAGTGTACAGATCAGTAGTGTTAAGTATATTCACATTGTTGTGCAAACAATCTCCAGAACTTCTTCATCTTGCAAAATGGAAACTCTGTGCTCATTAGGAGTTTGGGATTAACATATACACACTACTGTATATAAAATAGATAATCAACAAGGACCTACTGTATAGCACAGGGAACTCTACTCAATATTCTCAAATAACCTGAATGGGAAAAGAATCTGAAAAAATAAAGGAGTGGATATATGTATATGTATAACTGATTCACTTTGCTGTACACCTGAAACTAACACAACATTGTAAATCAACTATACGCTAATGTGAAATAAAATATTTTTAAATAAAGGAAAAAAAAAACGCTGAAACTCTGTGCCCATTAATCGGAAACTCTCCATTCCTTCCCCCCACCTCTTAACAGCTGCTGTTCTACCTTCCATTTCTATGAATTTGACTATCCTAGAGACCTCATCTATGTGGAATTATGCAGTATTTGCCTCTTTTGTGACTGGCATATTTCACTTAGGGTAATGTCCTCAGGCTGTAACATGGGTCAGAATTTACTTCCTTTTTAAGGCCGAATAGTATTCCATTTTGTGTATAGAGCATATTTTGTTTACCCAATTATCTACCAATGCACACGAGAGTGGCCTCCACCTCTTGGCTATTGTGAACAATGCTGCTATAAATATGGGTGTACAAGTATCTCTTTGGGAACCTACTTTCTGTTCTTTTAGATATATACCCAGAAGTGCGATTGCTGGACCATATGGAAAGTCTATTCTTAATTTTTTGAGGAACACCATACTGTTTCTATTGTGGCTATACCATTTTACATTCTCACCAGCAGTGTACACTCCTACCATTATGAGCGAGCGTGCCTGCTCTCTGACACTCACATATTCCTTTTACTGCAAACTGTGATAATATCCTTTGTCCACTTTTCTCTTGAACTGTTAGACTTCTTTGTAAAGATTTTTTGTATTAAATAAGGGTTTTTTTTGTAATATGAAATCCAAATATTGTTTTCCAGTTTGTTATTGTCTTGATTTTTGATTATGGAGATCTTGTTTTCCCTTAGACATGTTCCATTTTGTTGTAGTCAAATTTATCTACCTACACTCTATGACTTCTAGGTTGTTTTATACTTTCTTTAGAAAGCCCTTTTCCTGCTTCCAGATTGTAACAAATTTTCCCATGTTTTCTTCAAGTATTTTGTGGTTTCTTTTTTAATGCTTGAATCTTTGATATACGTGGGATTCATTTTGTTCTAAAGTATGAGGTATAAGGATCCTACTTAATTTTCTTCCAGATTACATTCTTTGTCTCAGCAAGCGTCCAGTATTATTATTATTTTTTTGTTTGTTTTTTGCAGTACGCGGGCCTCTCACTGTTGTGGCCTCTCCCGTTGCGGAACACAGGCTCCGGACACGCAGGCTCAGCGGCCATGGCTCACGGGCCCAGCCGCTCCGCGGCATGTGTGATCTTCCCGGACCGGGGCACGAACCCGTGTCCCCTGCATCGGCAGGCGGACTCTCAACCGCTGCGCCACCAGGGAAGCCCTGCCTGACATCTTTGAAGAGGTCTTATGTTAAGAAGATCAACTTGGAACATTGATGTTTTCCACTCGAATTAAAATGAATTATAGCTTAGGTTAAAGATAAAAATAAATAAAAATAACATTTATTCGTGTTAATTAAGGGCAGTAATTTTATTTAGAAAAAACGTATTCCCTTACCAAAGACATAATTTTAGGGTTCGGTTTTAATATGCAAGCAGATTGATGCCTGCTTTTCAAAAAGCACATGTTCTGTGAAGTAAAGAATGTAGGTTGCGACCTCATTTCCTCGGAAGACAAAAGGGAAATAAAATTTTTTCAAGGTTAAAGGACTTACTTTTAAGGCAAAATGCGTGTCATTTCACCACGGTGAGTTGACAAAAGTGCTCAGTTTGCAAGGAATTAAAAGATGAGCAAGACTGTAGTTCCAGAGTTGTCCAAGTATGTGATGTCACTAAAGGGAGAAGGGGTGCTTTCAAGGGAAAGATTAAAAGAACAATCACCTAGCTAAAACCCTCTAAAGACCCCAAGTCAGGAGACCACCAAAATAGAGCCACTGAGAAAGAAACTCATTTGAGACAGAATCGCAGGGTAGCTTTCGCCTGGAAAACGTCAAAAATGCTGATGAATACCTGCCCTAATTAGTGTTAAATGGACCTTCTAGAAAATGTCTGAGTTATAGAACATTTTAAAAATAATTTGGAATCTTCATCGCATGTTGTACCTGATGAATGAAAAAATTCCATTAAAGTACCCAATAGTTGCATTACTTTGCATACAATTGCATCTAGTACTATTTTATATTCCACTCTTTTCACTGGACCTGATTTTGTGTCCATATTTGCTTATAGCTACATGGTCCAGCCCTCATATTCTTTTAGGAGATACATAGTTTATAGAACTTTTAAAAAATTTATTTAAGGAAAGGAGTTTTATGACTTTCAAATTCAGGCAGTAACTGCTGACAGGACAAGGAGAAGTGAAAGTTGCCTATGCATTTAAGAGAATCCTGCAAGTGCTTTAACAAATAGATAAGATGTGCTTCAAATGAGCTCATCCATCGTTTGAATAAAAACTGCTGGGAAGGTGGTGCTTAAGCAGTTTGTGGTCTTTGATGCAAATAGGGTTGACATTCCTTTTGCTTATTACATTGTTCAAGCTTCCTTTCAAAGCTGGTGCCCCCAAACCTCAGCCCCGCTCTACAGAGCACTGGTCCCCAGCCCTGTCTGCACATTAGAATTCCAGTGGGGGGGAGGAGGGTGCGGAAGGGGAGGGGACTTGGATTCCAGATATCCAGGCCTTATCCCAGATTAACTGCTTCAAAGAGGTCTGGATATTGGTAGTTTTTCAAAGCTCCCCAAGTGGTTATAAATGCAGCCAGGGTCCAGAACTACTGGTCAAGAGAATATGTTAACAATTCCATCATCTCTGTCCTTTGATTTCTATAATGAGGTCTATTTAGGTCACCAGAAAGCAAAAGGTTTATCTTGACTCCCCCTACATAGCAAATTTATCAACATATCCCAATTGCTAAAATGAAATAGCCTGAAATAAAGATTGAAATATTTATTCATTTAAAAAATATGTATTAAACATGTAATATGTGCTCTGTTTTAGATAATACGAGTGATTGCAAAATGAATAAGACACCACCTCCCTGTTATTTTTTAGTATGACCGGAAAGATAAAAAATGTAAAATGGCGCTTCCCTGGTGGCGCAGTGGTTGAGAGTCGGCCTGCCGATGCAGGGGACACAGGTTCGTGCCCCGGTCCGGGAAGATCCCACATGCTGCGGAGCGGCTGGGCCCGTGAGCCATGGCCGCTGAGCCTGCGTGTCCGGAGCCTGTGCTCCGCAACGGGAGAGGCCACAACAGTGAGAGGCCAGTGTACAGCAAAAAAAAAAAAAAAAAAAAAGTGAAATGAATCCCAATAATACATGGCAAAATCTGTTTTGATTCACGAGAGATGTAGAGGCAGAATGCAAGCAAAGTTTAGTATTACTTCTAGTGGGGAAAGTTTTGAAAAGCAAGCGAGATTTGAGCTGCTCCTGCTTGCACAGCCTGAGGTGTAGGAGGCAGCTGGGCAGAGAAGAGCAGGAAGGAATCTAAGCCTGAAGGAACGACGTGAGAAAGGGCAGCAGCGTAGGGTGTATACGGGGAACAAGTGTTGAGTGTGGCTCCGGTCTTTTGGAGCAAAAGGATTAAAGGGTGCGATAACTCAGGTCTTGAATTTCAGTCCAAGAGTCCTACATTTTGTGTTAGTCGTGTGAAAAAGGCCCCTCATGAGAGACACTTTCCTTTTGGAAAACGTGGTAATGTAGTGATGTAAAAATGCAAGACTGAAAAATGTTCTATCCTGATAGAAGCCCGGAGAAGTAACGATGTCTAAATCCATCCCTGTCTGGCCTAAGGTTTCCTAGAATTGTTCATTCTCCCAGCGTGGCCTCTGTGAAGGCTGGGTAAGTGCTCTGTGTTTTTCCCCCCTGCCACATTCAATAATGGTTAAAGACTTAATTATCTTTTTATGAGCCCAACAGTCCCAGTTTTCTGTTGCTCAAACACAAAGGCATCATCTGTCTTCGGCAGACATTCAGTTGTTGAACAGGAGAGAAGGAACAGCGGCAGGAGGGATGGATGCATGCAGGATCAGGGGAAAGTGTACTCTGGAAACACAGAGCCCGGAGGAGCCGACCTGTGGACGAAAGGAGATAAGGCCTACTGCGCGTGCGCTCAACACCTTGCATGGTCCCTGGTCAGAACAGAATAACCGCCGAAAAACATTTAAGAGACTCAGGAACTAGTGAACTCAAGGGAATAGGACTCTTGTGGTTTGTTTGTTTTTTGTAATTTTAAGAAACACTTTCTTTTATCTCTTACAGCATTATCATGAAATATTACAAAGACAAGAGTAGAATATTAATCTTATGATTTGTCAAAATCTCAGCATTAGGCCAATTTGTGCCACTTGTTTTTTGGAGGAATAAAACAAATACAGGCTGTACCTACAAAAATCTATGCAGTTTACGGTTTTAAATTTTGACACCGTGTTTATAGATATTATTTGACAACTTCCTTTTTTAAATTTTTTAGAAAATTAAAAAAATTTATTTTTACTTTTTATTTTTTTTAATTGAAGTGTAGTTGATTTACAATGTTTCAGGTATATAGCAAAGTGATTCAGTTAGATATATATATATATACATATCTGAATATATATGTTCTTTTTCGGGTTCTTTCCCATTTTAGGGTATTACAAGATATTGAATATAGTTCCCTGTGCTATACAGTAGGTCCTTGTTGTTTATCTATTTTATATGTAGTCCTCTGTATCTGTTAATCCCAAATTCCTAATTTATTCCTCCCTCCCCTTTCCCCTTTGATAACCATGTTTGTTTCCTATGTCTGTGAGTCTGTTTCTGTTTTGTAAGTAATTTCATTTGTACCTTTTTTAAGATTCCACATATAAGTGATATCACATGATGTTTGTCTTTGAGCAACTCCCTTTTTTACTCAACAATCTCATATGAGATTTACTCGTCTTGGCTCACTTTGATGGCTGTTAAGTGTATCCTGTTCTATGAAGACACCACAACCTGTTTATCCATTCGCATTTGTAGATATTTGGGTGGTTTCCAAATGTCCACTTTACAACTGCTGCTGTAGTGAATACCTCTGTACGTGATTCCTGGTGCAGATGTGAGAGAGCCTCTTGGTCAATATGTCTAGAAGAGGAATTCCTGGGTCATTGGGTGTGAGCATTTCCAGCATCCTGTGGCCAAATTGCTCTAAAGAACAAACATAAAACAGAAACAGGATCATAGATACAGAGAGCAAATAGGTGGCTGCCAGGGGGGTGGAGATGAGGAGATGAGAGAAAGAGGTGAGGGGGATTAAGAGGTACAAACTTCCAGTTACAAAATAAATGAGTCAATGAGTATGAAGTGTACGGTGTGGGAAATACAGTCGATAATAACGGAATGGCTTATGGTGACACATGGTATGTAGACTTATCATGGGGGTCATTTTGTAATGTACAGAAATGTCAAATCACTGTGTTGTGTACCAGGAACTAACATAGTGTTGTAGGTCGATTATATTTCAAACCCAAACAAACCCACAGGAAAAGAGATCAGATTTGTGGTTACCAAAGGTGGGAGTGGGGGGATGGAATTGGCTGAAGGCAGTCAGAAGGTACAAACTTCCAGTTATAAGATAAATAAGTACTAAGAATGGAGTGTTCAACGTGATGAATACAATTAATGCTGCTGGATGTTACAGATGAAGGTTGTTAAGAGAGTTAATGCTGAGTTCTCATCAAAAGGAAATAAATATACTTTTCTTTTTCTTTAATTTCGTGTCTCTATGAGATGATGGATGGTCTCTAACTTACTGTGATCATCATTTCACGATGTATGTAAGTCACATCATTAGGCTGTACCCCTTACACTTATACAGTGCTGTATTGAGACATTTGGAAACCACCCAAATAAAACTGGAAGGAAAAAGAAGAGCATCAGATATCTTTCTTTTTACATAAGTAAATATTACGTAAGTCCTCAATCTATAACATATACAAAATATGATTTTATTGGTATACACTTTTCTTAGAAGTTTGAAATATTGCAGGCACTCAGTGGGAATAATAAAGTGGCTTTGGGACACAGGTTCTCAGAAACCTGTGGCATTTGGGCCAAACATGGCTGCCAGCCCAACCTGTTCGCCAGAAAGACCCTGTCCCTTCCTACTGCCCACCCCACTCCCCTTGCTCACAAAATTTAGCATGATGTTATTAGAACAGCATTTCCATCCCCTCTCCCCCGGTCAGAAAAATGGAGGGGGACACTTAGCCTGTAGCTGTTCAAAGGCTGCTGATCTCTTTTACCAAACGAATCCAAAGACCCAGAAGAAGCCCCATCAGGAGGCAGCAAGACTGTGCGGCAGCAGCAGCAAAGAGATAGCTGCCGATGCGCGTGGACCAGAAACAGGGGCGTGGGCTTTGCAGCCTGGTGATCTCATTGTGCATCCTGACTTGGCCACTAATAGCTATGGGACATGTCAGACGGGTCACCTCGCTGAGTCTCAGTTTCCTCATCTGTAAGAAAGGGAATTTAAACACCTGCTTTTTTGTGTTCTTGCGAAGATTAAATGAAAGAAAAAGTGTTTTTACCCAGCACCGTGCTTTGCATGTGGCTCATTAAATATTTATTTTCCTTCCCCTTGGGAGAGCAATGGCAGGGCTCAAATGAGATAATATAGATGGAAGTACTTTGTAGTCTGGGAAGAGTCATCTCTGTGCCAGTTGGAATCCTGATGTGGTGTGACATTGACTCATTCCTGACCTGATGGGTCTGATCTGAACAGCTGGATACTTATTTTCTCTTGCATGAGAGAAAGGGGGTAAGAACATCCGGAAAGGAACACGGGTGTGCAGGACTCTGGGAAAAGCCAGTGGGCAGAATGAGCTTTGAAAATGTTTCTGCAAGGGTGTGCAGACTCTTTTCAGTCACCAAATGACCAGTTTTATGAAGGATTTTGAAATATAATGGGATGCTCAAGATTTCATGCCCTACAGAGTGATTACATCAGAATGTGACCAAATCATTTCCCAGGTCATCACATATACCATTAGGCCAATGACATATACAATATTATCAAATTAATTTAGAGTATAGCTAAGAGTCTGTTTTACGGATTTGTACATTAAAAACGTCTTTGTATTGGAAATTGTGTTTAAATCTGCAAAGAATATAGTCATTGGGATATCAGATGGGTCTGAACGTGGTGGTTTTCCTTGAGCAATCCTGAATTAGCATCATAGATATTGAAGATGGCATTAGCTAATGCTGCCCTTTGCCAAGAGGGACAGCTGTGTCCTTCTGAGCTTTTTGTACCCACCTGGGGCCCCCCTCTGCTGTGGGTTGGGCTCCCATAGTTCATCTTTACCTCTCCCTTTGCTGACTCTCCCAATAATCTACCTTCTGGGGTTTGGTTAGGCTTCATTATACATCCTCATACTCCCAAATTGTGAAATCATTCTTTTCTTTCGAACTCTTTCAAAATAGACATTGTTTTGTTTTGTTTTGTTTTTGACTGTTTGTGGGATCTTAGTTCCCCAACCAGGATTGAACCCAGGCCATGGCAGTAAGAGCGCCTAGTCCTAACCACTGGACCACCATGGAATTCCCATCAAAATAGAAGTTTTAATGTAATAAGCATTCTAGAAGTTTTCTTCCCAATTTTTCAGGTTCTTCTGGGCTGCCTTCTGAAAAATTCTTCCCCTTCTCTTTCTGTTAATTAGTTGGTCCTCAACTAGCTCCCATCTCTGGCATATAGTGTGTGGACAGGAATGAGCTAGTGGAATGAATAGTTGCCTTAAGTAGCTACCTGCTCCATTCTCTGACATGCCCCATTTATGGGCCTTTGTAGTTTTTCCATTTTTTAGTTTTCTCTTATCATAAAACTTTCCTGGGAGCTGATCACCTTACAACTAGTATCTTAACCAGCTGCTAACGGTAGTGGACCAGCTTGTTCTTGGGAGAACAAGCTTCTGGAGGGAACTGGATTGGAATGGGTCTTCTTTAAGAAAAAGAGTAATGGTACAGGTGGCAGAAAGATTCCAAAACCTCTGCTTCATAGTTTTTACTAGGGTTTCAGACTGAATCAGAGGGAAGGATTCATGAAATGCTTTGCTTTGTTTTCTAAGTATAGGAAAGATCAAAATGGATCAAATTGACTCAGTGTGAGAATGAAGTGGGAAGAAGGGCGTATCCGTTGATTTCCATTTTGGCTGAAGAGTATGTGTGTGTGTATATGTGTGTGTGGGGGGAGGTCCCACCATAAGTGATGACAATTGATGTTAGTGATCTGAGGGAAGGATGTTGAAAAAGAATGAGAAACCTTTTGAGTCAGTCCGTTCTTAGTAACCAGTGGTTGTTAAGATTGGGTGTATAAAGAGGTGTGAGAAATAATGCCTGCTTTGTAAAAAACTTTCATCTCATAGAGGAGTCAAGATGTATAGAGAAAGGTAACATTGCAGTAGGGGGCCAGCTGAGTTTAGAGCCAAGTGAGACACAATTTGGAAGTCAGAGGAGGGCTGGGCAGGATAAGAGAGGCTCCCAGAGGAGGTGGCCCTTGAAATGGGCCTTAAAGGATGGGGAAGGTTCAAAGGGGCTGAGCATTCCAGATAAGGAGGACTCCAAGGTCTGTCTGGAATGCAGGCAGGGAGCAGTGTGCTGATACCCAGCATCTGTTAAGGAGATTAATGGAGGAGAAGCCAGGAGAGAGAAAAATTCGTTGGGATAGTATATGGGGAATCTTGGATCCATAAAATGTAGAGGCTCAGGGATGTGCAGGAATGGAAATGTTCATGAAGAAAGAAGCAAGATGCACACGGTGGTTGCTGGGAGAAGGCAGCTTGGCTTGCATGAGGGCCAAGCCTCTAATGAAGATCCCTGGTTGAGCTGTAATCCTGAGAGGTAGGGACCAAGTGGAGAGGGGAGAGGGATGTACAGGCTATGTGGGAGGGACTTTGTGACAGTTCAGAGAGCTGTGTGGACCACCCGCTTTGCTCTGACACCCTAGGGAGATCAACACCAATAGGAATAGAAAGGCTGGTGGGATGGGCACACTCAGGGAATCTCAAGGGTTAACTTCTTTTTATTAATGTAATTACTTTCATGTTTTTCTGTTTTCTTTTAAAATAATTTCAAACTGAAAAACAGGTTGCATAAAAATAGGACGAAGAACATTTTTAGTTTTAGAGCATCTGAAAGTACGTTGCGGACTCAGTGTGCTATGGCTTCCAATTACAATACTTTAGTGTGTAATTCCTACAATGCAGGACATTCTCCAACATGATAGGATACACCCATCAAAATCAGGAAGGTAACACTGAGCCGTTACTAATATCTGAGCTTCTGACCTTTTTCAGGTTTTTCCAATTGTCCCAACAGCATCCTTTATAGCAAAAGCATCCAGTGCAGAATCACACATTGCCTTTGGTTCCCATGTCTCTTTAGTCAGGACAAAAGGAAGGGAGGATAGGGAAGGAAGGGAGGAAGGGAGGGAGGGAGGAAGGATAGAAGAAGGAAGGAAATTCCTTGTACATTTCACAAACCATCAGCCCTGCCTGGAAGCAGCAACAGACAGCACTCAATACTTTTTTTCCTTTTACAACCCAGTCAGCTTTCAATTATCTGCCCAAATGAGTGGAATGGACAAATCTGTAATAATGGATTTTCGAATGTATTTTGCAACAGTCTTTGCGGTGCGCGGGCCTCTCCCTGTTATGGCCTCTCCCGTTGCGGAGCACAGGCTCCGAACGCGCAGGCTCAGCGGCCACGGCTCACGGGCCCTGCCGCTCCGCAGCCTGTGGGATCCTCCCGGACCGGGGCACGAACCCGTGTCCCCTGCATCAGCAGGCGGACTCTCAACCACTGCGCCACCAGGGAAGCCCTGCAGCAGTCTTGTAGCTATTTTTTTTCTGGCTTCATTTAACTTCTATCAGCATATACGCAGGTCAGAGACATGCTGGCTAGAAGTAGAAGCTGATTCTTGTGATCTGTTCATATGTCACACAGTAGAAAATGGAGATTTTTCGGTACTGCAGTTATTCTGCTTTAGGGGATCAGCGCAGCTCCATGACATAGATCCTGCTCCCACTGTGGACCTGAGCACACTCATTTGCTTTAGTTTCATCTTAGAGTCCAGAGACTCAGGCTCACCTTGATTGTTGATAGGTGATCAGGTGACCTTCCCTCTCCAAATCCTATGTATACTTCAATGTGTGATCAAAGCCCCAGCTTCTCCAGCAACTTCTCCTCTGACTATTCCAACCCATACAGAGAGTTCTAGTTCAGAATTCCCACTGCTGATCTCCTATACTGCCTTAATCATACAAGGTACTTAATCATACACCGTGTATATTGTTAGTTACTTTTTCTGCAGTTGAATTCCGAATGCTGCCTTGTAACTAGGCTTTCCACTCTGCCACTACTGTGGGAGTAATTTCCAGCTGTCTTTGTATCTCTGTGTCTTACACTCACGGGGTGAGTCCTGGGTTGGAGCTTTGGATGGACCTGCCATTTTCCTGTGCTCTGTGTGCCAGTGGGGAGAAGAGAGAATGTGTGGCTCCTTTGGTGTGGCTGCATTCATAGGAGCATCAGAAATCACCCAGGGAAGGATCTCTTAAATAGTAAGGCTGTTGGGTTGTGAGGGAGCCAAAAAAGAGCGAATGCTCACCAAATGTTCACCATACTTACACATGATATATTACGTATTACGTTAAAAATTCGAGCCCCAATTTTCCTATCTATGAGCTGCGAATAATACTATTTACCAAACAAGGCTTTTTAAAGACTAGATAAGATGATATGTATAGTCACATACTGCCTGACGTGAGTTAGCACCTAACAAATGTCAGCTGCCCTCTCCTGCTTTGAGTTTCTGAATCATTTACTGGGAAAATTATTCCCCACAATCCTCTAGAGCTACTCTCTGTTCATAGCAACTTTAAAGGAAATCTCTCCAAACAATTCCCCACTACGTCTTTCTGTGTCTATTTGAATGACTCCAAGCCTTGTTTGCAACAGAAGATAGGGACAGCCTGCTTTTGTTTTATTTTATGATATGTCTTCCTTAACGAACAAATCACCACTTAGGAGCTTTTCTGATTCTTATTTTATTTCATTTCTTCTCGATGATTTTGAAATTCTGAACGGATTAGGACTAATCTGGCTTTGAGGTTTGGGGCTGCCTCTGTCTCACTGTCTCTCATAATTGACAGCACCAAGGAGACCCAGAGAACCAGAGCCCGGCCCACTATCAACTTGACAGAAGATGTGGGTGTCATCACGATTGGCAAAGTCATGAGTAAATACGAGTCTGTGGTCTCAACTGAGTAACTAGCAGTAAACCAAGAACTGATTCTGTTGTAAGGGTCAAGTTTCTCCAAAGAGCAGATGGAAGCGCTCAGTTGAATATCACCTCCGGTCACAAACACTGCTTTCTCTCCTACCCAACTGTAGGTGTTCCTTCAGTGTTCCTTATTATCTTGACTCATTTTTGACACGTACCAACAGTGGAGTTGGGACCCTGCTGTTGCTGCTGTTGTGAGTGACCTTCACAAACAAGTCATGCAAAGGAGATGAGTCAATCATAGTCTGTGTGGATCCTACCACCCAGCCTCCAGGCTGTGGGGTGAGGCAAGGGGGCTGCCCCAGTGGATGGCCAGGAAGGAACTGGGGGGTGACTTCTTCCCTCACCAAGTGTCACTTCCGGGCTGCCATTTGGCAGCAGAAATTACTTCTGCAAAATTGCTAGTATAAGTTAATGGGGCCCAGAGTACAAATAACTGGCATGTCAACCACAACCTGGACTGATTCGCTCCTTCCCATCCTGCACTGAGACACGGCTGTGCTGGATATGGTGTGAGAATTCCCCCTCTCTCTCTCTTTTTTTAATATTCCCATTGCACAAGCCCATAAAAGGTTCATGCATTCTATAACACGACACCTCTTTGATGCTTAACTCTTTACATATGATCCCATTAAGGGGGGGTGTGGGTAACACTGCCAAATTCAAAGAGGACCCACACAGTGATGGAGAAGTTAGAAAATAGCCTGGCTTTCTGGGTGTTCCCATGAAAGCCCATCTCTCTTTAGATTTATGGCTCTCATTTTCCTCATTTTTTTCCTTCCTTCTCTCCTTTCGTAGATAATTAGTCTACATGCCTCGGCTGTTGGTGCATCGATAAATATTTGCTGAATAAATGAACAGGAAGTTCGATTGTCAATGTCTATCAAGCCTCAGGATGGCCCAGGAGGACCAAAAAGTGGCTGTAGTTGACTTGTACTGAGGTGGTGCCCTGAGATGGGACACCTCGCTCACTCCCTGGGTGAGGCAAATAGGAGCATTGGGAAAGAAAAGAAAAGAAAATGATGAAGACACTTAGTTTTCTCCCATCTGGGCTTCCTTTTTAAAGAAAGTTATTGGGTTGGCCAAAAAGTTCGTTCGGGTTTTTCCATAACATCTTACAGAAAAACCTGAACAAACTTTTAGGCCAATCCAATATTTAGGAAGTAGAAAGATAGGCTAGTAGGTATGAGAACACAAAAATATATTTTATAGCCAAATGTAGTCCCCTGGCTTAGCATGGTGATAACTAAAGGGGTGATGTAGATGAATGAGGCACAGCGAGGTACTAGATGATTCAGTGTTGGGAGCCAGCCACCTGAAATCCCAGGGGGTTCTTGAGGTAGCTCGCTGTTCGAGAGACTTAATTACTGCTGTAACTCATGACAGATACATAATGGCGTGTCAGCGAGGCTAGTTTTCATGCTGAACTGCAACCTGGTGGAAGTAAATGATGTTTCTCCCTCCTTCCCCTGCAAACTGACCCACCAGCTTTCTGATACACATCTTATTATCCCTTTCTCATCATTCTTAAACAGAAATAGCAGAAGTGACATGATTTCATGTAGAGCACACATAAAACTTGTAGAATCAGAGAATCTTAAATTTTTAGAGTGTATTTAGCTGATTAAAAGAAGGTCTGTCAAATTCCAGAGAATTTTGTTTTCAAAAAACATTAAATCAAATTTTAATTTAGGAACTTTGAAATCTCTTTTTTTCCATAAATACATACTCTTCCCTCCCTGTTTCATCATGTCAGATCCAAATCTCACTACAGTGCAAGGAATTGTGAATAGAAAATAGACAGTTTCTTTGGAATAGAAAGTCGAAGATAGAACCCAAAACTGTGAGGAAAAATCTGGAGGAATTTTATTACCTGATCATGTAATTGTTTTACTGAACAGAGCATGGGTAGTCCTTAAATTTTTACATCTGCTTTTCCAAAGAGTCAGCCTTCATTAACCTGTAGTCACTAATTTAAATTTAAAACCAGAAAAAAGCACACGATTATCAAACTCCTGAATATGAGGCCAGATGTTTAGAAAATTATTTTCAATGTAGGATCTTCTCACCTTTTCTTGAAGATATTTCTCTTGGTCTCCCATGAACCTACAAGCATCTAAGAGGACCCAAGCAAAGGAGAGGTCTGTAGTGGAAGATTTATATTTATAGACCTTGATGAACTGAATACATTTACAAGCTGCATTTTGAAATCATAATGATCTAATGTGAAGCAATCAAAATTCCAAAATCATCTAATCAAGAATGACATCAGAGGCAAACAATCTCTAGATGGAGTAGGTATAATTCCCTCTGTAAATCTTCAGTTTAGAGCAGATGTTCTAATTCTATGAATTAAGTCAAGAAGTGTTGAGCTAAGTTGTCCAGAAGACAGTTATTTAGGAAAGGTGAACCAACTTGGTTTTCTTAAAGAGGTACCTCACTGCTCCATCATCTAGCTCGTAACTAGGAGAGAATTGGGCCGTCAAGCAAAGCAGAGACGCCATTGCCAAAGGAAAAGTGTGCTTTGAAAGGACAGTCTTGGGGTGACCCGTGTCCTGCAGAAGTGAGAATATTCTTCTGTGGGAGATTCTTTTCCTATTCTTGTCTCTCAGCCCTTTCCTGTAGGACTGAGAACAAAAAAGAACAGCAAGTTCCTGCAGCTTTTCAATTCCAAAGAGTAACTATTTTGGTTCATTGATCAAGCGAGACATATGGATTCAGAAATACAAGATCTGTATGTTTTAACATCTCATCATCTGGCACCTTGATTAGGTGGACCTCCTACAGCAGGAGGGTGGCTATGGAATGTATTGATACGGTCTCAGTTACTGCAACATTTGGGCCCTGGCCCCTGATCTAGAAACAGAATTGTCGGTTCCAATGTTCTGTTGGTAACAGTTTATGCAGTGTTGTCAGAAGCTGCATTCATTCTTTACTGTTTTCTTATTGCTTTTATAATAAATATTTACAGATTTATTGCATACTTATTTTCCAAATGGATAGACATTTTTAGAAATGACATTTCTGAAAGTGCAGAAGCTATCTGGCACATATACAGTGTATCATACCATGTGTTTTCTGACAAGAGCATCATCGGAACTGTCTCCGTAGTTTATCTGATGAAACTCTTTTGCAATACGTTATATCAAGTTTATGGCCCCATTCTTCTCCTCTATGCTTTTTATTTTTACATCTGACATAGGGAAAATGGCAAGATTTTCTTTATTCCCTAGCAAAATAATCTGTGAAAGCTGCATGAACTTCTCTCTTCTCACAAATGGAGTGGGAGATCCTGCATTCCACAGCCTGTCTCCTCCATTATGTCAACATATTTATTGAGTCTTTGCTTTTAAGGAGTGGGATGGAGGAAAGGAGAAAGTCATGTAGGAAACTGTAAGGTGTCTTATTGTTTCAACCATAAATTATTTTCAATATGCCTTGACATGAGACAAAGTGTGCTACACTGAGAGAATCCTCTTGACCATTTTGGTGTCCCAAGTGTAATGTGAAGCGGTAGATTGGCTATTTTTCAGACAAACTATAAAAATGTTCCAATACCCACAGAAAAAGAAGCTCTATGACATTCTTAGGCATATAGGAAAATAGAGTGGAATGGGGCAACAGCTTATCGTTAGTTGTCTTGGTTTTGAAAGAATCAGGTGTTCTGGAGGTGAGGTATTTTGAAATTTTCCATCAAAGTTTCAGGGCTTAAAGAAGTATCTATTGAAATATCCACAAAAAGCAAGGAATAACATTGTAGCCTCCTTGTTAACTCTCGACTTTTATTTGAGGCCATATAGGAGACCTTACTTATGATCATTCTTCTTGACCTGTTTTGTCCCCCAAATAATCCCCAATGACAGGTAAACTACACCATTAGAGGAAAAAGAAAATAAAAGACAGGTTATGTGTTTACTTAAATTGAAACTGCCACTAAGAACAATGTGTGGATGATTCAAGGAGGGAGATTTTGATTAATTACAAGGAAAACTTTCAAACCATGGAAGCTTTTAACAATGAAATAGCCTTCTTGTTAATAGATGTGTTCAGGCAGGGGCTGGCTGGTTACCCAGCATGATCAATTTAAAGGGATCCCTGCATTGTATTATCTGATGTCTTAGGTCTCAATTGCATCAGTTGCAAGCATTCTAAGGATCAGTGTTTTATCAATTTACATATGTAAAATTTCATTAAAGTGATATTTCACTAATTTGTAATTTGGAATAATTGGGCTGAAGTCTTTCATTACATAGCATATATTTTTTTCTTTTTAAAGAGAGTATAAGATTAGATGAAGATTATAAAAACACTTAAATTAAGTTGCTGTGTTTAAATGCTCTTAGAAACATCAGTCTATTTAGAAAAAATGATATACTCATTATAAACTATTAAATATTGATCTCTATTAGATAATATATTTTATTATAAGCTTGAAAGTAATAAACTGTATTTCTTTGGATGTACTTTACTCAGAAAGATTTTTTTCCCTTCTAAAATAAGTCTGAGTTAATGAGTCTTTACATATATTTATCTACATATGCTAAAGGATATTTTTTAAAAGGTAAAACTATGACTCTTATACAAATATAAAATGAACACATGTCAAAGATTTTATTTAACTCTTTAATTAATGAGAGAACCAGAAAAGTGTTATAGCTAGTTCAAAGTAGAGTCCAAAGACCAGGCATATTTATAGGCCGTTAGTAGTACCCAACTTAATTTGTTTAAACAGATGCAAAACTGAATTCTTCCACCATGGGAGATGGATGTCATCTGAACCTCCAATGGACAGATTTTTGCATTTCTATGGATAGGGATTAGTTGCATTTCTACTAGGTGTCGACAAATTAACTTCGGTCTCTTCAAAGTTGTTAAGTAGCCTGATCAAAGACAAAGAAAAGCAGAGAAAACCTGCATAGATGAACTAGTCAGGGAAATCACTAAATTTTAATTTTCTCATTTTTCCTCTCACACACACACATTCTATCAAGCTCTTTCACTGGGAAATTAGAGAGATGCTGTGTTAGACGTAGTATCCCTATGTATTTTTTTTTTGTTTGTTTTGTTTTTGTTTTTTGTTTTTTGTATCCCTATGTATTGACATTGAATCAATTGCTTCTACGTTCAAGACTCAAGTGAATTTCAGAAATTGTTTATCTCACTTCCTACTCCCAGTCCTAATAATACTGGGGATTATTATGTCAAGAAGTCCAAGATTTATTGACAAGATGAGTAAGATGGCCACATGGAGGATAGGGAGGTTAGTCCATGTTCTCAGGTGGATGTGTCCAGGTAGAGCTGAAGTCCTTCAGCAGTGATGTGGCATACTTTTTTGGTTTTTAAAGTTTTTTAAGATCAAAAATGCAGGAACGGGCTTCCCTGGTGGCGCAGTGGTTGGGAGTCCACCTGCCGATGCAGGGGACATGGGTTCGTGTCCTGGTCCGAGCAGATCCCACATGCCACGGAGTGGCTGGGCCCATGGGCCATGGCCGCTGGGCCTGCGTGTCCAGAGCCTGTGCTCCACAACGGGAGAGGCCACAGCAGTGAGTGGCCCGTGTACCGCAAAAAAAAAAAAAATGCAGGAACGGTGTCATCAGGAAAAATGATGTCACTGTCAGATAAAAGATAATAAAATATTTGGAAAAAACCCCACCTAGGTCATACAATGTCTAAATGGCTGCTGTCAGGTCAAAGGGATCACTTTAGGGGACTGAGCGGTTTGTTGTCTCAAGAACTTGGGTACATTTTTTGGATTATCCTCAAAGATGTGGCAATGTTGAACTTTCCCTTAGTCCTGTGCTTCCAAAGAACAGTGTGATGGTTAAAAAGTCCCCCTATCCTGTGAATTCCAGGGAATGGCAAACCTCAAAGGATGACCTTGCTCAGTTATTCTGAGATAAGGCCCGTTTCCATCCTTTCTTAAGAACCTTTTACAGCAGAAATTAACACAACATTGTAAATCAACTCTCCTTCAATAAATTTTTTTAAAAAAGAACTTCTTTAAGACTCCTGGACAACTCCATTGTTTATCTGCCTCTAGAAACCCTAGACCTCTTTCTTTTCTTTGAGATATTCACTACTAATGAACATTCTCCTTATTATAACAACCTGAATAAAATCATCTCCTTAATTTGTCTGGTGCATTTTGCAAAAGTTGGAATTACATTTTTGGTCATGTGAGGGTAAATTTGGTTTCCGGAAATGATAAAAATCACAGGGATACAAATACCTTCAAGAGGTGAGTGGTCAAGCTGGACAATGCCATTTTGGGTCAAAAACCCTGTATTAAAGTGTAAATGATTTTCTTGTGTGACATATAGGTAAGCCATATGTTTTCAAACACAATCCAGGTAATGGCAGCAATACTAGAATAAGTTATAGCCTCTTGGGCAAACATATTGAAAGGACACCGCTAATTGTTTTTGAAACCATTAGATATTAAGTGTAATTTCTGGTACATTAAAGGAACCAGACATTTACCTCCCTGTGCCTTAGTTTCCTCATCTGTAAAACTAAGGGGTTGGGCTAGATGACTGCTAATATTACCTTTTTAATACTGTGAGCTCTTTTTTAAAAATAATTAATAAATTAATTAATTTGGCTGTGTCGGGTCTTTGTTGCTGGACGTGGGCTTTCTCTATTTGCGGCGAGCGGAGGCTGACTACTCTTCGTTGCGGTGCGCGGGCTTCTCATTGTGGTGGCTTCTTTTCTTGTGGATCATGGGCTCTAGGACCGTGGGCTTCAGCAGTTGTGGCATACGGGCTCAGTAGTTGTGGTGCACGGGCTTAGTTGCTCCGTGGCATGTGGGATCTTCCCGGACCAGGGCTCACACCCACGTCCCCTGCATTGGCAGGCGGATTCTTAACCACTGCGCCACCAGGGAAGTCCCACTGTGAGCTCTTTGGTTATTCCTGGGTTCAGCTTTTTCAATACAATAAGGTCACTCAGGTTCAGTTTCCAGGTAGCTAAGCAGTGAAGAAATCAAAGGCTTGGTATTTCTTCTCTGTAATTCATCTCTGATCTGAATTCTTGAATGAAAACTATTCTATCTTGCAATATAGTTGTCAGCAGTTTCTAAGGGGAAATAGGTTTCTGTTCATTTAAAAAATCCCCTCAATGAGGATCATTAAATACTAGAACATGGATAGGCTGAAGGAGGCTGTTTAAAACAGAAGAGAAATATTTTGATGAGTTTGACTTAAGCTGTAAGATCCTAAGGCTAAAGCCTATTTTATAGCACTTTATATATACTAGACACTGTTCCAAGTGGTTTAATTCATTAAGGCATTTAATCCTTCTACCCTATGCAGTAGCACTGCTGCCACTGTTACCATTTTCCTGTTGGAGACACTGAGGCACAGGAGTTAGAAGAGCTTGTCCAAGGTCATAGAGTTATAAGGGAGAAAGCCAGGGTGTGGAGCCCTGTCGTCTTGGGCTGAGTTTATGCTCTTAACCACCATGCTCTGTTGCTTCAGCAGCGTAGAGGTAGCCCTTCATGGCCACTGATGGCCCTGTAATTCTACAAAAGGAAAAGAATCTTCCATGCAACTATGCAAACTTCACACTCACAAAGGGAATAAAAGGAAGTCTCAGGGTAAAGATGTTTTGAAGAATGAAATGCCTTACCCAAGGTCATAAAATGAGTTGGCCATGAAGCCACCGTCTTTTCATCTCCAGCTCTCAACCTCTTGTTCATTGCTTGTTTATTCTTGCAGCTGACATCGTGGAGAAAAATGAATCTCTTTTAAGAGTTTCCTTCTTAGAGCTTGTCATGCTACAGAATTCTTTAATGTTTGGAGCTTATGATAATATGTGGTCTTTGCTAGAACTCCTGTGGTTTGACACCAGCCTCTACTCAAGATTATGGCAGCTTTTGTTTCCTTAAAGAGCTGGCCACTCTCAGAATTTAGGCTTGAGAGAACAGAAATGAAGTTGGTTTGGCTCCAATAAAGCAGTCAAGTGTAACTAATACTGTGTTATTAGCACGGGGTGAAATTTCCAACTTTCAGTATCTCGATGAAACATAGACAATAAAAATTGTGCAGTGACGTTTTCTAACCTTTCTAACCTGTATTTCACTCCCCAAGACCATGATCCATTTTGCATTCTCAGACAATAAGCCAGGGAGCTTGAAAGTGTGCCACTCATGGAGAAGGATGGCTCCCCCCTAAACAGCTACATTTGGCAAATTGAAGTCTCCAGAAGTCTTAAAAATTTCCAGGTACTGAAATGTTCTTCTTAATGACAGATTGAAATAGTTGTCAAGGCTCTGATGGAGTGAGAATCCTTCATTAAGAGGTTCTGAAGAAAATCTAAGGAGCTGAGTTGGTCGAGTCCCCAAGTGTGATAAGAAAACATTTCCTGCATCCCCGTGGTTATTTAATTAATCAATTGCCTTGAGATGTTCTATTTAAAAATATAGTAGGAATGAAACAATACAATGTATTAAAATCACAGTGGTCTTAGTCAAGGCCCATTAACATTCCAAGTATAGAAATCTATACACATATCTTTATTGGGGTTTGTCTAGCATTTCTTTCTTGTAGGCATTTTGGAAGGCTTACAATATGGTGTATGACTTTGAAATGCACTTTATAGCTGTCGGGAATTAAGTGATCAGGGCCAGTGTGAATTTCTTTACTGAAAAAAGAAAGCAGTGGGAAGAGTCAGAGCGAGTTCACAGCCTAATAATGAGATCAGCTTGGAGATGATCTCTTCCTTGGGTTCTTCAGGACTTTCCTTTCTTCCCTCCTATGTCCCAATCTGGTGCTCAGTCCAGGCAGCTTTCTTCCCCTGGAATGCTGATAAATTTCTGACTTATCAGCTGGCTTCTTCCTGATTGCAGACTCTTTTTGCTGGAGAGGAAAACATATACTGAAGTTTGAGCAGGGCACACTCTGGCCTCTGAGAATGTGGTAAGGCTGTTCTTGGCGGAGGGGTAGTGTGTAGACTAGAAAACTTAAAGAATTAAGAGCCAGGAGACACAAATCACTAGTCAGCTCTGACTCCAGACTTTGAGAAAAAGATTTAAACCCACTGAATACCATTTTTTTTTTAATCACCTGGAAATTAGGGCATTGGCTTGTTATTAATTCTCAAACTTCCTTTAGCCTCAGGACTCATCCTTCAAAGGAAAACATTTACGTATGTTTAATAAGAGCAAATTGAAGGTAGAGTTGCTCATTTGGAATGGGGTAAGCCTGAGCTCCACTCATCCCCTGGGCTCTCCCTGCAAGGATGCCCTTCCTTGGCCTCTTTTAGCCCCAGAAGGGTTCCAAGGAACACGATTTGAGAACTAGACCAGATGCACATTGAGGACGCTAAAGAATTCTTCCCAGCGGAGGATACAAATGTAAGGTGAAGACCCTTCCTTCCATATGTAGAGATGTAGTTTGTGTGGAGGAGACCAAGGTAAAGAATATTAAATAATTAGAGGACAATTAAGTGCTACACTGTGAAGTACTCACCACAGAGAACTCTCCTAGCTTTGCCTTTTCCCAAGTGAGACTTATTTGTGACCGTGCATTTAGAATAGTGGGTCTTAAACCTTTTTGGTATCTGACCCATTTGAGAAACTGGTGAAAAATCCACATAACAACACAACAACATTTTGAAAGTAATTTCAAGGTCTTCCAGATGCCCAAAGCCCAACCACCGGTTGTGGAGCAAAACTCCACCTCAAAGACCTCCCACGGATGTAGTTGCTAAGCTCAGATTCACCCAAAGGCATTCATGGTTGACCCTACCTGGATTGATGCCAGAGGTATTTGCATTTTTAGGCAGGACTTCTTAAGATGATATAACTCAAAGGAATGGCTCTAACACTGGGAATGTGGAGACCCACTGGCAGGCCAGTAAGGGGTTCTTATTAACAGTCTTAGGAAAAGTTGATAATATTTTTGCAAGGACACAAGCATTATTATTTTTATTTTTTTTTATTGGAGTATACTTGCTTTACAATGTTGTTTTAGTTTCTGCTGTACAGCAAAGTGAATCAGCCACACGTATATATATATATCCCCTCTTCCTTGGATTTCCTTCCCATTTAGGTCACCACAGAGCATTGAGTAGAGTTCCCTGTGCTACACAGTAGGTTCTCATTAGTTATCTATTTTATACAGAGTAGTGTATATATGTCAATCCCAATCTCCCAATCCATCCCACCCCCTTATTATTTTTATTGACTTCCGAATGCTATCAAGATCACTTTCAATCACCCCTGATTTAAATGTGGCATACTAATTTCAGGAGAAGGTGTCTGCATTACCTCCTGCTCATCTGTGGTAGAATTGTTTCCAGAAGGTCCTATCTATGAATATGCATGCTGCTCCTCCCTCAAGAGGTGGACTCTGTGTCCTCTCCCTTCTGATCCTGTCTGGCTTTGACTTGCTTTGACTGACAGATTCTGGCAAAAGTGACACCGGGCCCAGTATGGGCCTCACTTTTAAGAAGACTGTCAACTTCTCCCTTGGCCCCAGACTCTCTCTCATGCTCTTGCAGCTCATTAAATAAGCTTGGGCTCAACTAGTAAATGCTGAGAGGTCACAAGAGAGAGGCTCTGGAAGATGAGAGGCCATCTTGGGTGATCCAGCTCCAGCTGAGCTCTCAGCTGAATGGCACCACATGGGTCATCTTGTGCTATACATCCTGGAGAAGAAGAGCAGCCCAGCTGAGCTCAGCCCACCCACAGAATCATGAGAAAAAAATGAATTGTCATTTTAAGCCATTAGGCTTGTTATGCAACAGTAAATTACTGAAATATTATTCCTCAGGCATTTATAGGCAAAATAAATTTCTTAGTTTCCCACATGCAACTCAAAATCCTGAAGTTATTTCTTAATTATTGAGCTATTTCATCACTACTTCTTGTTTAATATAATCCATTGCTTCCACTTTGAGTTCTCAGAATCCAACAGAAAACACATATATCACCAGTTGACCAGTAAGAACCATCTGTGTCCAAGCACTCACTTTGAGGACTGACCTTTTTGAGGAGAGTCTGAGACTGGAAAGATCTGTCTGTGTGATTTTCAACTTTTTGGTGATCATGTAAATTGTTAATTCATTGCCTTTGTCTTACTTCAGATAAATGATCCAAGTTTCTTTTCCAGGGAAAGTGATCCAGAGTGAAAAACACAAATGGCTTCATTGTAAGGGGTGGTCTAGTTTGTACATTTGAAATTTTTCAATGATTTATTGATTATTTTGTTTTCTAAACGGTCCTGTTTGGAATGTGTCACCACAGTGTCTATAAAATGGTTGAGTGAAAAACAAAACAAAGTAAAACAATGAAAGCAGTGACTTGGTGGGCATTGCATGCCTAAGACAGTGTGCTAAAAGTCAGAGATTGTTTTTTGTTTTTTCCTTTTTTCCTTTGGCCTGGTTCTGTTCACCAATGACTAGGCTAAAGACCTCATGCTGATGGCCAGGGGCAGCAATAAAGTCACCCATGATTAGCTTTTCCTGGTGGATATGGTGTGATTTATGTGACTGTAGCTCCTCTATAACCCCCTTAACCTCCACCCCACCCCACCAAGTTATACAAGTTTTTCAGAACCCAGAATACAGAAGAATGTGTGTTAGGGCAGAGAGAGAGAATTTAGAGCAATTGTAGCACAAGAATATCATCATTTTTTGATTTTACCTGAAAATAAAGTTGCTGCTGCTGCTGCTGGTGTGTGTGTGTGTGTGTGTGCGTGTGTGTGTCTGTGGTATCATACTTGTGTAAGAAACATAAAACCATAAAGTTTTACACAGGGAGGTTTGGGTAAGACAGAAAGAGGAAGGGGGGATTATAAAAAGAGAAGGGAGACAGGTGTAGGGTAGTCAGTTGGAAAGATGTGTCCTCATCAACCCGCTGGGCCAAAGTCCCAGTGTAGAAAGATGTTCTAGAAAGTTGGGGGAATGTCACGTGTAATTAACAACAACCACAAACAGACAAACGAAAACCCAGAACAGTTTTACTTAAGGAATTTTGTACAGTCAAAAGCATCTATTTAAGAACAAAATAATTTCCTTTTTAGCTAGGCCTATGTGTGGCTGACTTTTGAATTATATAACTGTGGAGGAAGGAGATTCAAATGCAAGAAAGAGAAAACATTAGCTGAGCGGGGTGGATTGAACTGGAGTGGAGCAAGGCCAGTATGGGGAGAGAGGAAGAGAAAGGAGACACAGGAGGCCTTTGGGCTGAGGGAGAAGCAGAGGAAAAGAACACATCAGAAGGAAGAGAAATGAACAGACCAGGAAGAGCCAGTTGGAGAAAAGGCAAATGGCAAATGGCAAATGAGATACAGGCATGAGAATCTGGGTGAGCATTTCAAGAACCAAAGGGACATGCAAGAATGTGGGTTCTCTTCCTTCTATAATCTGACCTTTCAATCTCTCAGAATGAAATATGGGTGTGAGACTGATAAGCAGGAAAAGCAAGGAGGCCAAGGTCATGGATTTTCTATCTGTGTGGGTCACATGCCAGCTCTAAACGAGATTCTGTACCTTAATGTTGGTTAGCCATTTAATAATTCATGTCATTGGGCCCCAGGCACAAGGATGAGAGAGTATGCATGGCCTCTAGACAAGCCAAATTTATGACCAGGGAGTGGTGCTTCAATAATTTTATCTTTCCACACCCAGAGAGCATATTGCTACTTTAATGTTATTTGTATCGTCCGTCCATTATATCCTTGGTAGAATACCCATAGTTTTCTTTCTCTGATCTAGAGCTTTTGAGTACGTTGATGAAGACATGGACAGACTAGTGGCTCCTTTCTTCATTAAAACTAAGTAATCTGTTGTTTTATATATGTATATACATATATATATACACACATATATTTCTTAATCTATTATATATGGAGGCTTAAAAGAAATCTGTTTGGATCACTGGAATCTTCAAATTGATTGACTCACAAGATCTGTATTTTCCTTTGTGTTTTTACATAGATTAAATTTTTTGTTGTAACAGGAGTTTATATATATATGTGTGTGTATATATATCTATTAGCTTATTTAATTTTATTTAAATTTTGTATTGAAATATACTTGATTTACAATGATTCAGGTATACAGCAAAGAGATTCAGTTATATGTATATTATATATACGTGTTATATATATATATATATATATATATTCTTAAGATTCTTTTCCATTATAGGTTATTACAAGATATTGAATATGGTTCCCTGTCCTACACAGTAGGTCCTTGTTTATCTATTTTACATATAGTTATGTTTATTTGTTAATGCCAAATTCCCAATTTATCCCTTCCCCCTCTCTGTCCTTGGTAATCATGAGTTTGTTTTCTATGTCTGGAAGAGTTACATTTCACTTGGAGAGCCTTATATATTCACGTGCAGTTGTAAGAAATAACACAGAGAGACTCCATGCACCCCCTTACCCAGTTCCCCACAACGGTAACATCTTGTGATACTAGAGTTCATATGACCACCAGGATACTGACACTGATCCAGTCAAGACACAGAACATTTCCACCACGCAAGGCTCCCTCCTGGTGCCCTTTTATAGCCAAGCCTACCTCTCTTCCACTGTGTGGATGTCCCACCGTTCGGTTAACCAACGACAGTTTGCACAGTTTGGACATCTGGTTGTTTCCAGGTTTGGGTTATTATTAATAAAGCTGCTATAAACATTCGTGTACAGGTTTTTTGTGTGAACATAAGTTTTCGTTTCTCTGGGAGAAATGCCTAGGAGTATAATTGCTGGGTTGTATAGTGGTTGCTAGTCTAGTATTTAGAGAGACTGCCAAACCGTTTTCCAAAGTTCCAAACTGTTTCCATTTTACATTCCCACTAGCAATGTATGAGTGATCCAGTTTCTCTGTAGCCTCGCCAGAATTTGGTGTTGTCACTATTTTTTATTTTAGACATTCTGATAGGTGTATAATAGTATCTCACTGTGGATTTAATTAGCTTAATGGCGTTAAATATCTTCTCGTGTGCTTATTTGTTTATTTGTGTATGTATGTATTTAAACATATATATTTAAACATCTGGGGGGAAAAGCATTTAATTGTTCTTTAACGTTTATTTCATAGACTTTGTTCTCATGTCACTAGCTTTCAGAGAGAGCTCACTAGAGGTTTCCAGCACACTGGACAAGGAAGAGAAGTAGAGATGTTATTTTGAGCTGGATGCCATTCTTTGCTCAAAGGAAAAAAAATTCTGTTTTTTTTTCTTCCCCTGGAACACGATGTTACCTAGAATACATGAGAATCTGGCAGAGGCCTGTAGTTTCTTCCCCTGTATTCCTTTCACACCATCTGTTTGGGTGTGCTAGAATCCACTGGAATGTCTTTACAAGGTGTCAAAGCTCTGGGAACTCCACTCTCTTTGGCAGTAGAGAGAGAAAAAGGATAAAGTGATCATGAGAGTGGAGTGGAAGGGAGAATGTAGGGGAGTGTCTGTCACAATTACAGGAGAGACAAGTGGCAGCGTGATAGAGTCCAAGGTTAGCGTTACTTCTCTCAGGATCTTTTTCTGATCCACGATTCAGGAATGGATGCCACGCAGGCGCCCTTGATCTTCAACAAAAGGAGCATCATGTGATCCTGCAAACAGTTTCAGAACCCTTCATGTTCCCATCTAGAATGTTCCTAGAGAGGAAAAAACCAAGGCAGGTTGAGGATTCGATGGCCTGAGAAATCCTCAGCTTAGCACAAGTTCATTTTTGTGATGGGTTTAGAAATCCAGTTCGTCCTTAAGTCATTTCAAAGGGAGAATTTAAATTTTCTTTATTAAAAATATAGGAAAACAAAACAAAACAAAACAAATCCCTCTACTCCAAAAAACTTGTTTATAAACGGCATCATGTGAAAATCCAACTTGGAAAGAATTTGAGTTTGACTTTAAACTGCTTGTTCACAAGCTCATGGAATAACATGGTTCCTGGATTCATTAACTCTTATTTATAAACTTAAGGTTGTTTTGGAACAGGAAGCATAACATTTACTAAAAAGAACATTGAAATGTATTTGTCTTTTTAATTAAAAAAATACTAAGATACGAAGTCTGCAAAACACAAAATCTTAATATTGCAGTAGGATTTTCCCTCATTAAAAAGTATATATCAAACCATTGTCTGATTGAAACTAAACACAGTTAAACATATATAGATATAAATTATATAATTTACATTTATTATACTTAATCCAGGTTATCATGCAAACACATTTGTATATATAAATTATGTATGAAATACTCATAGCAAAAATTTATGTGGCTATATTTGAAACTGTGACATCAGAGATAGGCTTAAAACACGTTTAATTACATTACCAGCGTGTATAATCAGAGTTAGAGCTACTGATAGATTTTGCTGACAAGAATTATGGAAAGTAGCAGTTAATTCAGGATTGTTCTATTACAGATATTACAGGGGAAGCAAGTCTGGGAAGTGCATTTAGATTCCCATATCACTCATTTTTTGTGGGAATTTTGTTATTTAAAAAAAAAGCATATTTCTTAAACAGTTTAGACAAGTAAATTCTAGAATAAAACAGTCATCGTTCTGGATAACTTCCTGTGACTTTCTTCTTGTATTCACTTAGCTCAAACCCATTGTAGGCCTTTAAACATGAAAGAAATGTACAGTGTGAAGTGTGTAATATATAAATACACAATACATGCAGTTTGTTGTCTTTCAAAGGAAGCTTATAAAAATATGGTACTATTCGACTGATACAGGAAAATGATAAAAGATGTTTAGCACAGAGTGCTAAATGCCTAGAATGCCACAGGGCTCTGTGGCCAATGCTTTTATGACCCTAAAATAACCATGTTCCCATTTCCTCTGAGGAATGCATTGAAAGGATAGTTTACTTCTCTAAAACATAGGTGCCTTAAGTGTCCTTTTAAATAGTTCATTTTATTTGCAATTTGGAACTATCTTCTGAAGAAAATGGGTGGGGTTTTTAGCAATCACAGCAAAAAGTGCTCCCCTTCGACTGGAAGTCTTTAAGACTCCTTTGAACCAAACCACCTCGCTGAAATAAATGTACTTTGTGGGTTGCATGATCCCACTTTAAAAAAATGAGTCGGCACAGTATTTGCAATGATATTTAGTAAATTAACATCCTTGCCACCGACTAATAGAAATGTCAGGTCCGCAGCTTTGAAAAGAATTCCAAACAATGTTGGGAATCTGCATGACAGACATTTAGAAAGGTGCTGATTCACTCACATCCATTTGTATCTTCAAAATTCTTGCCTTCTAGGCTATTAACACATCTCTTCTATCATAAGGGAGTCTGGATACTTAAGAATGTATTCAGAATAAGTCAGAATATGGAGAAATCTGGTGGCTGATCCCCCGTGGGTCTCTCAAGTTTTACTGTAGTTCAGTCCTTGGAAAGAACTGCATCAGAAAACTTGTGGGGATTATAGACAGACCAAATAAGAGTATCCCCCTTTTAAAAAAAAATAGTTTATAGAAGTATAGTTGACTTAGAATGTTGTGTTAATTTCTACTGTAAAGCAGTGATTCAGTTTTACATATATATATATTCTTGTTCATATTCTTTTCCATTATGGTTTATCACAGGGTACTGAATATAGTTCCCTGTGCTATACAGTAGGACTTTGTTGTTTATCCATTCTGTATATAATAGTTTGCATCTGCTAACCCCAAACTGCCACTCCATCCCTCCCCCATTCCCCTCTCCCTTGGCAACCACAAGTCTGTTCTCTGTGTCTGTGAGTCTGTTTCTGTCCTGTAGATAAGTTCATTTGTATCATACTTTAGATTCCACATATAAGTGATATAACGTATATTTGTCTTTCTCTGTCTAACTTACTTCGCTTAGTATGATAATCTCTAGGTCCATCCATGTTACTGCAAATGGCATTATATCATTCTTTTTTATAGATTAGCCCATTTTGAGGTTAATTAGGCTTTTACCCTGGCTCAGGGCAATTTCGTGGAATTTCTCTGGTCCTGGCAGAGTAGCTGGCCAGCCAGACTGCTTAAAAGAGCAAGTGGATTTTGGTGCTCAGGTCCCTTCAGTCTGTATTGCCAGAGTTTAGGCTGGGTTTAGGTTTGCCGTGGGAAACTTCAGTTGGGATTATAATCTGGATTTGGGTTACTCTTGAGATGAAGCCCTCCGAGAACACATGAAAAACGGTACTGGAAAATGAAGAAAACATTTGAGTTCAGAATCAAAGGTGGTGTGAAACTTGACCGTTTACTGAGAGCCCAGTGGATTAAAGGAAGCCTCTTTGCAAAATGTGGGAGACTGCATTATGGTTCCCCCTTCCCCTCTTCATAATCATTGGGGTCTATTTGTAAATGATTAGTCAAAGCTAGATTACGTCACCAGATATATTAACATATTGTAAACAGAAAGATCGGGTGGACAGGATGAGAGAGAACAGATGGCCAGAGTTCACTTCCAAGAATAGCAACTCCAAAGGCTTGTAAGAGGGCCCCAAGGAAAGCTTCTGAGGCTGCCCCAGGCTGAACACAGCTCATTCATTCATTCATTCATTCACTCCACCATTTAGAGGGGAGTCATACTCTCAGTCTGTGCCAGGCCTTTGTCTAGGCTCTAGGGATTCATGAGCGAACAGCAACTAGAACAAAAGCAGACAAAAATCCATGCCTTGTGGAGGCTTGCACTCTAAAATCCAAGGACATTATTTAATGATGAAAAAAAAGATCAGAAATTATTTTTAAATTACTAACACATCTAATAATCAAGAAATTAATCAGAAAAACTGCTGTTAAAAATAGCAAAGCATTTCATGAGATATTGTGGAAAAATACTGCTTACTCTATAAAAAGAAAAAGACAGGTTTAAAGGTAAAGTTTGGCTTTCTGCTTTCAAAGAGGAAATGACTTAGAAACAGATGGGGGTTGCAGGTAAGAAACTCTTTTAAACAATTTGTAAAATCTACTTCCAATAACTGTACCACCAACCTCTTAACTAGGTTAAAATCTCCATGCTTTTTTGGAACATCTGGAAGTTAAAAAAATTCTTTTAAATGTGACTAGCAATTATTGTAGAGTATTTTATTTCTGAGGTTCTCATGAACTGTTCAAAACTATTTGTAATTATTGAATAGTGAAATAAATTATTAATTACTCAAGCAATTATTTTAAGTGGAAAAGAGAGCAAAGGAAATCAGAAACAAGTTTATAAATAGCATAGAGATGTTATTTGAACTATATGCTTTTTTGCCTCATAATTTGTTTCCTTATTTTAAAATAAAGGATAGAATAGCAGGTAAAACTATTTACCTCTGATATAATCTAAACACATAAGGTAGATAAAGTAAAGTAGGGAGTTGAAAGCAGTCAACTTCGTTATCATATGAAAAAATGTGTGTGTTTTAGCCAATTTGGCTCTAGTGAAGGAACAGATTTTGCTCACTTTGGTTCCTTTCCCTCCATTAACCTCATCTACTTCTCAGAAAGTCTTATTGGTGCACAGTTCTGCATAAAATAGTATAGAGCATGGACTCGATGGGTTTATGGTTTCTCTCACTGGAGAATTGTTGTAGATGCCAGCTTGTTTTTCATGTGTAGAATACAGATCAACTTTCTTTTTCCTTGATGAATTTGATGTTATTCCATAAATGAATAGATTAACTAGTGAATCAATAAATGAAGAATGAATATGGACAGAGACTTTCTCAATGTCCTTGCAAATGTTCCATTCAGTTCCCATTCAGCCAACTTTCCTTCATTCACAGCAATTGAGCTACTCACAAAGATAAGATGGAGTCCTGCCCCCCGTTGCCACAGTCTGAGATGGGGACCAACTGAACAATCATAAGTGGGACAAACAGGACATTAGAGGAATGTGTAGGGATCTGTGGAGCTCAGAAGAAGGGCATCTCAGTGCCTGAGTGAGGATGAGAGGGTGGGTGGTTAGGGAAGGCTCTGGGGAGAAGCTCACATTGAAGCCATTTGTAGAGTATGAGCAGTTTTCTGGGGCCCAGAACAGACAGACAGACAGACAGAGCAAGTCAAGAAGAGATGAAGAGACAGGAGAGGTCCAGGAGGGAATCACAGACATCCCTGGTGCTTTTCATTCGCGTGAATCCAAATTTCCATCTCGTATCTATTGGGTTTCCTCTTTATTCTGCCTAAAGAATTTTCTTTAACATCTATATAGTGCAGGCATACTTGTGATAAATTCTTTCAGCTTTAGTCTGTTGAGGAAGTCTTATTTCACCTTTACTTTTGAAATATATTTTTGGGGTATTGACTTTTTTCTTTCAGCACTTTAAATATGTTTCTCAATTGCCTTCTGGCTTGCACAGATTTTCGCAGGATTCTTGTTTGTGTTCCTGTGTATGGAATGTATTTAATGTGTCCTTTTTATTTGGCTGGTTTTAAGATTCTCTTCTTAGCCCTGGTTTTCTGTTATTTTTTGTCTTTTTGATGAGCCTTGGGGTTGTTTTCTCTGTGTTTATACTGCTTGGGATTTATTGAGTTTCTCAGATCTGTGAGTCTACAGTTTTCATCAAAATTGGAAAAATTTTGGCCATTATTTCTTATTTATTTATTTATTTGGTTGCACCAGGTCTTAGTTGCAGCAGGCGGGTTCCTTAGTTGTGGCATGTGAACTTTCAGTTGCGGCATGCATGTGGGATTTAGTTCCCTGACCAGGGTTCAAACGGAGGCCCCCTGCACTGGGAGCACGGAGTGTTATCCACTGCCACCAGGGAAGTCCCATTGGCCATTATTTCTTCAAATATTTTTTATCCCCTCCTCTTTCTTCCTGGAAATTCAAATATGTTGGACTTTTGATATTTTCTCACAGGTCAATGATACTCTGATCACTCTTTTTGGCCTTTTTTTTTTTTTTTTCTCTCTGTGTTTCACTTTGAATAGTTTCTCTGGCTATGTTTTCAATTCACTGGTTAGTTCCTCAGTGCTTTCCAATCTAGTACATTAAAAGCTTTTCTGATATGGTAGTTTTCTGCTCTATAAGTTTCATTTAATTCTTTTTATATCTTCCATTTCTCTCTTCATCATGTTCATGTTTTCTTATACCTTATTGAACATTTGGAACATATTTATGATACCTATTTTAATGTTTATTTCTTAATTACATCATCTCTGTCATTTCTTGCTCTGTTTCTATTGATTGACTTTTCTCCTGGATATGGATTGTATTTTCCTGCATCTGTGCATGCCTGGTAATTTTTGATTGGATGATGGGCATTGTGAATTTTACATTGTTGCCTTCTCGGCTTTGTTGTATTTCTTTAAATGCGTTGGACTTTGTTCTGGCATGCAGTTAAATTACTTGGCATCTGTTTGATTCTTTTAAGATTGTTTTGAAGATTTATGAGGTCAGTCCAAATCTGCCTTTAGTCTGGGGTTAATTTAGCTCTATTACTAAGGCAAAACCCTTCTGAGAGCTCTATGTATTACTTAGTCTTTCTGTTCTGGTTTATGGAATTGTTCAACCTACTGCTTTCCAGTGTTTTGCTTTTTTTTTTTTTTTGCACTGACCTTGGGTAGTTTCCTCTCAAGCACGCACAGCTAAGAAGACTATTTTACAGATTCTGGAGATCTCTCTCATTCTCTCCCTTTCTCTCCAACACTTTCTTCTCTAGTACTCTGCCCTGTATATTCTACAGGTCTTGGTCTTCCTGAATTCCAATCTTTGTCTCCTTCATTCCAGTGAGAATGCTGGGCTTCAGTTGGGTTCCTCCTTTCTGTACTACAGCCTGGAAACTGCCCCCAGGTGATAAGCTGGGGCAATTGTAGGGCTCACTTAGTTTGTTTCCCTTCATGCATTGCCTGTAATTCAATGTCTGAAAACAATTATCATATACATATATATATATTTTTTCTAAATGTTCTAAAGCAGGAGAATAAATCCAGTCTGTTATTCCATGTGGTTGAAAACACTGTGTTTCTTAAATTTATTTTTATTATGCAAAAATTTCAAACACACATATAGACAGAATGATATAATGGATCCCTATGTAACCATCATCCAACCTCAATAATTGTCCACTCATACTCAAGCTTCTTTCATCTGTACACTCTCCTGTTTATCCTGGGGGAAGATTACTGGAATTTATTTGAAGCAAATCCCATGTATTTTATAATTTCATTTATAAATGTTTCAGTATGCATTTCTAAAAGATAAGGGCTTTTTTTTAAAAAAAAAAAAAGCTTAACCACACCAGCACGATCATGGTTACAAAAACTAGTAAAAATTTTTTAATACTATTAATTACTTAGACAAGATAAAATTCCATGCTTTCCCAGAGAGGGAGGGTGCTTGAGTGAAATATTCCCAATGAATGATATCCTGCAGTCTGATCTGAACTTGAATTCCCCACTTTACTTCTAAACCCCTTTCTGCTCAAATTTACCCTTCCACCAGCAAGTAAATGCCCAGCAGCTCGTACTCTTCCCTTTAACGACTGCCATTCCCACTCTTTACTTGGTACTTCTCAACCCTATTCAAGCACCCTCTCCTCTTCTTGTCTCCTCTGAACCCCAGATCCTGGTGCATGTCTGACAGATCAGTGTCTTCAGAGACAAAGGGAGTATCTTAATGTCCCTTCCAGCGCTGACATGCTATAAAAAAAAGTTAAAGGCAGTTTAAGAAACAAAACATAATCCTCACTTCATATCGTGATTCTAAACAAAGAGTGCAGCATCATCTCTGAGAGGTTGTGATATAATTGCTTTGATTTGCCTGTAATTGTGACATTTAATTTATTTTGAAATTTTGAATTGCCCAAAGGAAGCCATGAGACACTTAGGTTTATCAAAAATGGTTTTGCGTTAAAACATTTGAGCATCACTGATTAATATCAAGTAAGATCCTCCTTTTCTAACATAATTACCAAGACTGAACTTATCAGAGTAATTTCAGGGGAACAGAAATGATTCCATCTCCTCCTCACCTACTCTCCACTCCCCAACTTCCTCACTTGTTCTTGGATACTTGAAATTTTCTGCATTTGGGAAAAAGACCGGAAGTTTAAAAAAGTGATTTTTAAAAAAAGCTTTATTGAAATATAATCCACATACCACACAACTCACCCATCTAACTTAAAGTGTACAATTCAGTGGTTTTCAGTGTATTCACAGGTATGTGCAATCATCACCAAATACATTTGAGAACATTTTCATCATCCCAGAAGAAACTCTGTACTTGTTACCAGTCACCCCTTATTTCCCTCCACCTCCCCCCCACCAACTAATCTACTTTCTGTCTTTATAGATTTGCCTCTTCTGGACATTTCATATAAATAGAATCATACAACATGTGATCTTGGTAACATGATCAACATGGAAAGAGAAGTGATTTGATGTGATTTTAATTCATATTAAGGAAGAAAAGATGACTTTCTCTCTCTTTAAATAGGTGTCTGATAGGGAGAAGAGTAGACCTTTTTGGTACTGGGAGCTGATGAGAAGAGGCAAAGCAGAGTGACAAAGAGGGGTGGTCCTCACTTCACAGTTTTGGCCGGGGCAGGCCCTGGCTTTCAGCACTAAATACTAAAGCATCAAGATGATAATTCAGATATTGGCATAAAGAGAAGGATTTTTCACGTGGCCCCATATATAGATGCAGGTTAGCCCTGCTTACTCTCTGTCACGTTCATAAATACTGGAATTAAGACTTATAATTAGACCTCACTTGACTGACAGCTCACCTTGATTTTTCACCAAGCTGCTCGCAGGACCTAAGTGCCTCTTTCCTCTACCGTGGCTTGTAACGCAAAACCCTAGAACGGTGTTGCACAGGCTATTTGCCCTATCAGGCCAGGTAACGGGGCACCAGGCTGTCATTTTCATCATGAGGATATAGGTCCTTTGGTGTAATTTTCCTCCAGTAATTAGTCTCCCTGTGATTTTTAGACTTTGTGTCATGTTGTGAATGCAACATGTTCGACAGCATTCCTGCTGAGAAAATATCTTCTATGATGGGTAAGCAAATATCATCTTTCATTAAAAACATCAGAAAAATTTCATCTGAAACTTCTGAACAGCCAGGTGGAGGAAAACTCCCGATGACAACAAAAAACCCACTTATGCCAAAATCCACATGAGAGTGGCTTACGGTTCAGTTTGAAAGTAGCCTTCTAGTTGTTCCTCCGGCCCATTGGCTAGATGTCTATTCTTCTCTTAGTGATGACGTCTTTGGAAACAGTTGCCTTCTATTCACCAAATGGTGTTATTGAACTAAGGTAGGTATGTGGGTGGCCCAAGTGGTATGTATCAAATTAAAACACTTGCCTACGCCAGGAGTTTCGTAAGCCTGGTTACTCCTCAGTCTGTATTCCTCTTCTTTCTTTTTCTATGTAGGCGCTTGCCTCTTCCTTAGCTATCTCAAGCCCTTTGTAGAATGCAGCAGTGAAAAAACTAACTTTCTTCTCTTTGGTGGATGAAATAAAATCTTCATACTCTCCTTCTATGTTCGGAAAAAAACCTGATTCTGAAAATCTCAGAGCAAGAAAGCTATAAACTCTTTTGCTGTAAATAAAGTTATAATTGGATTAAGATTGGGCTGTGATGAGGATGTGAATGACCAGAATTCTCCACCTGCTGGGATAATAAAATGATATGACTGTTTTGGAACACTGTTTGGCAGTATCTTAAAATGTCTAACATGTGCATAACCTATGATCCAGAAATTTCATACGCACCCATGAGAAACAAGTGCATACCAACAAAAGACATGTCTAAGAATGTGCTAGTAGCTTTCTAACAATAGCAAAAACCTGGAAGCAAACCAAATGTCCATCCTGCAGAGAATGGATAAAAAAATTGTGGTATTCATACAATGGAATAATACACAGCAGTAAGAAGAACAAACTGTAGATATACACAACAATACAAATGAATCAGGCATTATTTTGAGCAACAAAAGCTAGAAACAAATGAGTTCCTACTGGATGGTTCACTTCAGGCCATCATGAATAGGCAAAAGTAATCCATTGATGAGAGAAGTCAGAGTGGTGTTTACCTTGGGGGGAGGGCAGTATTGCCTGGAAAAGTGCTCGAATTATTCTAGATCTTGACTTGTGTGGTAATCACACAGGCATATTCATATGTAAAAATGTATCAGTTTGTATCCTTAAGATGAGTATCCTTTACTATAAATATACATACAGAGCCTCAATATAAAAGTACATATTACAAAGATTGGGCTGTAAGATCTGAGAGCTGGCTCCTTGGTGAGATTGTCATATTGAGTTTGGTTCTTTGGGCCATGCACTCCAGCCACGGTGGGTCACTGCTGCCTCGCCTCTTCCTTTCAGGTTACAAGGAGTTAGCTTACAGAGGATGAAAGGAAAGATGCAATGCCTAATCCAATCCACCACCCAAAGATTGTATCAGGAGTTATGTTGGATGCTCACTACATTTGGAGATAGAGCACTCTACAGAAAAACACGTTTGCTGTTATTTTGCTCTGTAGGTTATTGGAAAGGACAATTTTGAACTCGACAAACTTGAATATTGATTCTCTCTCTCTACTTTCATTGCATTTCAAGATGTAGGGAGGATGAATTCCATAGATCTGTTGGACCTCTAGGTGAGAGACTTCAGGGCAAAGTTGTACATTTGGGTGAGATAGCAGAGAGAGACTTGTGCATGCCATCTGTGCTGACATAACAGAGTAAGTAGGAAAAGAGGAGGGTCAAGAGCAGTACCTTGGTTGTGAGCCATCCGTGTGAGGGAGTGGAGGAACCAGGACGTCCCTGGAAGAAACCTGCTTTCCCTCACAGGTACCTGGATTCCTGGTGCACATTTCTAAAGGTTCCATTCCAGGTTTTTGCTCCTGTCTCTGTATTTTCTCCCTTCAGAGAGCTCATTTGTTTTAATGATGTCTGTTTTCTGCTAACATCTTCCACATCCACACCTCCCACCCTGCCTTCCCCTCCAAACTCCAGCTTTAGACCTTATCCTCTCACTGAGTCTGCACATTGGCAGGGACTGCAAAACATGTATAGAAGGTGCTGGGCTAGGTAGGGTCAAGGTTGTGAGATGTTTGCAGGTGAAAAGGAACTTTCTAATGGCAAGCTAAAGATTGGAGATGCAATAAAATAAGATCCCCTAGAAGAACTTGGAGGGGCTTAGCTTTGGGAAGGTGAAAGAGAGGAGGAATGATCAATATGGAGATATTTGGAAATAGAAATGTGCCTGTGTCCGCTCTCTTTCACTGAGCTCTGCCTAAAGCAATGCTAGCACTTATTTAGCATTTGCTGTTTGCCTAGCACTGTGCTATGTAGTTATGTATATCTTCTCATTTAATTCCCATAACAACCCTAAGAGGAAGGTGGTATTACTAGCCTAAGATTTTATTTATTTATTATTTTTAAAATAATTTTTAAAAATAAATTTGTTTATGTATTTATTTCTGGCTGCGTTGGGCCTTTGTTGCTGCACATGAGCTTTCTCTACTTGTGGCGAGCAGGGGCTACTCTTCGTTGCGGTGCGTGGGCTTCTCATTGTGGTGGCTTCTCTTGTTGTGGAGCATGGGCTCTAGGCACGCAGGCTTCAGGAGTTGTGGCGCATAGGCTTAGTTGCTCCGCGGCATGTGGGATCTTCCCGGACCAGGGCTTGAACCTGTGTCCCCTGCATTGGCAGGTGGATTCTTAACCACTGTGCCACCAGGAAAGCCCCTATTTTTTTTTAATATTTGTTTATTTATTTATTGGGTTGTGCCGTGTCTTAGTTGCACCAGACGGGCTCCTTTGGTTGTGTCTCGAGGGCTCCTTAGTTGTGGCATGCGAACTCTTAGTTGAGACATGCATGTGGGATCTAGTTCCCTGACCAGGGCTCGAACCTGTGTCCCCTGCATTGGCAGGTGGATTCTTAACCACTGCGCCACCAGGGAAGTCCCAGTAGCCGAAGATTTTAGATGGGGAAACTGAAGCCCAGAATGATTAAATAACTTACCTAAGGTCTCACGGCTAAGAAGCGATGGTGGATCAAGGATGTGAATCCCTTTTGCTTGACTTCACAGTCCATAACCACTAGGCTGCAGTGGCTCTTTCTGCACATGGGCATGCATGTGGCTGGCTGCCTCCTTAGCACTTCCTGAGGTCCTCCTTAGCCCCACTGCCTACATGGACTATACTTACCTCCATGGTCTCAGGATGCTTTCTTTCCTGCTTGGGTTTGCAGCTCAGAAAACTATTCCAGGGAGGGGACCGCACAGGGTCAGGCAGGTGGAGATGGAAATGCGTCCCTGTCTCACCTGTCCAGACTGCAGGATGAAGAAATAGGATGAAAAATGGGAAAGGAAACGAAGCTGAGGCTGGAGCTCGGATGGCCTTGAGTTCAAGAGAGAGGAGTTGAGATTTCATTTAATTGGCAGTGCAGAGTCACCGAACAGGCTTTTGATGGGACCTGAGCCTTAGGCAGATGAACCTGACAGCTGGTGTGGGAGGGATCGCAGAGGGCAGGGGGTGCAGGTGAGAGCCCAGTCGAGAGGGTTCTGCCACAGTCCAGGTGAGGCATCCGCCCTGGTAGAATGAGCACAGGGAAGGAGGAAGAGAGAGAAAGGGGCTACAAGTGTATTTATACAGCTTCCAAGAGAGCTCTTAGAAAAGAAGATCTTGTTCATTTAGCACTTAATCAAATCTAGATCCCCTAGCTGAGCTTTCAAAGGCCCTTTGTAAACTGATGGCAACCCTCTCTATCCATCTTTTCTTCTCACTACTTCCCAGCCTTTATCTTCCGCTATGGATGGGCTGGTCTTGCTGTTCCAAGGACTTGCTGTGATCTATGTTGTAGTTTCGATTCTATCCCTAACTCTGACTGCCCTTTCTTTTCTCCATCTATTCAAGATACATTTTAAACCCCATTTTCTCCACAACAACTGTGCTGATTGTGTCCACTACTCGTGTTTAAAAATGTCAGCTCCTTCAATCCTCACAACAACCCAAGGTGGATACTATTATGATTATTGCCTCTATTCTAATAGGGGACGACTGGGGCACAGAGGATTTTGATAAATTACCCAAGGTCATACGGCGAGAGGGTGGAGGGGCAGGATTTAAACCCAAGCATTCTGCTCCACAGTCTCTGCTCTTAACTACCATTCTCTACTCTTTTAACCATTACTTGTGCCAATTATGATTTAGCTACGTGATAAAGTAATATCGAGGTCACTAGGTCCCTGGGGGTGGGGGGAAGGCAAGGGAAGAAGTGGGAAAGAAATGGCAGCAAAGGGAGAGTTGAAGGCCGAGACATTTGCACTCATTTCTTAATTTACCCAGGGCCTGGCTGGATGTTAGAATTGCCTTTTCCCGCTGTTAACTGAGGAGTCTTCAAAGCCAGCCCCAAATATTAAAAAGCAGCAATCAAGGAGAACAAAAAGGAGGACAAAACAAAAAGGAAAACAGTATGGAAATTCCTTAAAAACCTAAAAATGGAACGACTATATGATCCAGTAATCCCACTCCTGGGCGTATATCCAGAAAAGATGAGAACTCTAATTTGAAAAGATACATGAACACCCCAATGTTCATAGCAGCACTATTTACAATAGCCAAGATGTGAAAACAACACAAGTGCCCATCTACAGATGATTGACTTAAGAAGATGTGGTATGTACACACACACACACACACACACACACACACACACACACACACACACAATGGAATACTACTCAGCCATAAAAAAGAATGAAATAATGCCATTTGCAGTAACATGGATGGACCTAGAGATTATCATACTAAGTGAAGTATGTCAGGCGGAGAAAGACAAATATCATATATCGCTTATATGTGGAATCTAATAAAAATGATACAAGGGAACTTATTTACAAAACAGAAATAGACTCACAGACATAGAAAACAAAGTTATGGTTACCAAAGGGAAACAGGGTGGTGGGGGTGAGATAAATTAGGAATTTGAGATTAACAGATACACACCACTATCTATAAACTAGATAAACAACAAAGACCTACCGTATAGCACAGGGAACTATATTCAATATCTTGTAATAACCTATAGTGGAAACGAACCTGAAAAAGAATATATATATATGCATATATACATGTATAACTGCGTCACTTTGGTGTACATCTGAAACATTGTAAGTTAACTATACTTCAATTTTAAAAATATGGGTAAAAAACCAACAGCCATTAGATGGTATCGTCTTTGGTAGTTCATCATCCATGCTGGCTGACGGGAAGGAACAGATGCTGCATGAAGATCACGCTGTCATGGAAGTCATGGGATGATTGGGCCTTGATGGATGTCACTCCCTCACGCCTGCTACAGGCAGACAACATGGGCCACGGCAGGCACAGGGAAGTCTCTTATCATTGCCTCTTCAATCTAGATGACTCGAGGTTTCCAGGAGTTTAGCCGCCTATGAGGAAAGGTTTTCAGTGGTGATGCTGTTTGGGAAAATTTTTGGAGCTGATTTTTTTTTTAGTGAAAATTAATGCCACCATTCTGGAAGCACCGCAACATTAGTTATCTAATAACATGATAAAACTCTTCACAGACTAGCATTTTCTCTTCTTCCTGGAGATGAAGAGCTGTTTGTTTGATTAAGACATTTGGCCACTGCCTCTGAGCCAGTCTGTGTGGCAAGTGGTTAATATCCAACAGCCTTCCTGGGAGAGCCTGGACGCCATCACGGAGCTCCTCTGAAATTTAGGAGGTTAGGGTTGGTGTATTCATTGGGCAAGAAAGTGGTTTCCCTTTCTCTGTAATTTGAAGAGTGTGTAAGGCTCGCTGTGTCTCCACTCTCTCCCCAACTAGGCTATCAGGACATTTCCTCTTTCTCCCATCGGAGCTCTGATCCTTTGAGTTAAGACATCACAACTTCAGGGGTCTCCTCCTTTAAAATGAGGCTCACTTGGGAGCCCGTGGTGTGTGTGTGTGTGTGTGTGTGCACGTGTGTGTAGTATATAATACATAAGCTATTGCTACATTGCTATTACTTAATAGTCCTAAAGAGAAATCATGAAAATGGAGTGCTATCGAATGACATTGAAAACCTCCTCATGTTATTTACATAACAGGCTTGTGCTAGAATAAGGGTTATTCTAGGACTCGGGTACCTGAAGGGATGTGGGAGTGAGGACAAAACCTGGGAGAGAAGGGAGGGTATGTCTATCTGTATGAAGGAGAGTTCGCTTGAGAAGGAAGACCTCCAACTGTGGCATTTCCCACGGTGACTTGGAATATAGTGATCTGAGGGGAAAAGTGATAGAATTAAAAAGCACTGCCATGTCTGAAATGACATTCCCCTTGGGAGATCTGATGTTTGCTCATACTATTATAAACTCAGTTTGGGTACGTGCAGGGGGCATTATATTGTATCCGTGGAGGCATGATAACTTACCTTGTTTATTAAGGGTGTAACAACTACCTTGGTGGTTTGCCTGGTAAAAATGTCTTAAATGAACATAACTGAATTTGTGTTTTAGTTCAGACTGAAAAGACTGCAACATTCCTTGTCAGAATCTCAGTGCTAAGTTCTCTTTCCGAGTGTCCTGGCTCCCCATCCTCCCTGCTTCTTCTCCCAGGTAGATCCTGACTGTGGAGCTAGCCTGCACCTCATTCCCTCCAATGCCCCAGGGGTCAGCTGAGCTCATGCAGGTGGAATTTGAATTCATCATTGTTCATCAGACTTGCCTCAGCTTTTCTGCTCCTGGGCTGATGAATGGATCTTCCTAAGACTAAATTTGGGGGACCGTGTTTCTAGTTTTGACAGCGGGAACTTTATCTTGTTCTCCAGGGCTAGATGGCTTTTCTAAGCCTTCCTTACCTCTTCCTTTTTTTTTTTTTTTCTTAGTTTTCCCCACTCCCCCATTTCCTTGGGGCAGGAGTTTTGTCTCCAAAATCCATGCTGGGATCAGAACTCTGCTAGCTTTCCTACTGTTAACAGAATAAGATCTGTCCCTTGATTCCTCACTGCTAAACCTGCCTGTCTACCAGCATCTTCTGTTGCTACATTTCTTATATACAATTTGCTAGTCTGTAACCCTGTTTTCCATCCGTGCCTCTGATGTGAGTCAGACTTTCTGGAATAGGGCATGGGAATTTGCACTGCTCACAAGCACTCACAGAGAGACTCATAGGTGTGGACCAGTGGCTCACAAGGTTGAGTGGGCATCAGAATTGCCTGGAGGGCTTGTGAAAACACAGGCTTCAGTGCCCCACCCCGGAACTTTTGATTCAGAGCTGAGGCGGGGCCTGTGAATGTACATTTCTAATAAGTCCCCAAGTGATGCTGACTCTGATAGTTCGGGGCCCATACTTTGAGAAGCACTGGTATAGATTCGTATGTGCCTTCTTCACACGGTCTGCCTGATGGGAGTTTCTCACAATAGCTACAGCTGGGCTTTTCCAACCCTGTCTTACCCAGGAGGCAGGATCACGTACTCCTTCCAGTGTGGACCTTGTGTGCACATTATATCATGAGATATACTAGGCTCCACGTGTGCTGGTTTTACTTGTGACTGGATTCTGCGCTTCAGAATAAAAATAGGGGATGCCATGGATTCCAGGAACTCATTTTTTTTAAACTTAAAAGCCAGTGTCTTGTTAGCTTCTTCTCACAATCCTTTCTCGATTCGAGCCTCTAGGGTGGGGACATCATTACTTTTCTTGTTTAAATATAAGATTCCTTAGATGTTAATATGTCGAATAGTATAAAAAAAGCAACCATGATTGTCATAATCCCTCTGCCCAGATAACTCCTGATGATATTCGAAAGAAAAGTCATTAAGGCACCTAGCTAGAAAATTCAAATAGTAGAAAAAAGGTCCCTTTCCTCAAAGGGAAATAATTTGAAATAATTTCTTGTGTATCCTTGCAGAAAAATATGCAGATATGTCTGTGTGTGTGTGTGTGTGTGTGTGTGCGCACATACACACAAATGTATATATATTTTTATGTTAAAAGGATCAAACTATACATACTCATCCACACTCTTCCCCCCCCCCACCAGCTAATGGTATTTTGGGGAGATTCCTCTACTCCAGAATAACTACTTCATGCTTTTAAAGTCTGCATAATATCCATTGAATAGACTGTATCATAACTGAGGTATGATTAGTTTTTTATATAGAGTTTTAGGAGCACTTTCGAATGAGGAATGGAAATGATGGCATCAATGGGAAAAAGTCCATGGGATGGGTAAAGAATGAGAAAAAAATTTGGAAGAAGTAGAAGCACCCTAAAAAAGCAGAAGAACGAAAGAAGTAACCTAACATATTTGAGGGGGCACTTTGCTTTCATTTCTGAGTGTAGATATGTTGAATTTTGTGAAAAAATGATTATACAAGTTCCAGTAGGGATTTGAACTAGGTTCAGAATGACCAGAGGGAGAGAAAACCTTGGCAGAAGCCGCTAATATTTACCAGACTTGAGAAGCACGTAGGGAGAACAGGCCATCTGGACAACACTTAATGTTTGTCAAGTCAAAAGGCGACCAAAACACATGGTGGCATCTTCTCGGTGGGAGTAGAGAGGGAGGTTCTGTACATGGAGAGTTTGCGAGAGAGCTAGGCTGTGGAGAAAATTGCAGGCTGCAAGTCTGGAGGGAGAGAGATGTCAGCACTGATGGTGGCTTTAAGAAAAGGAATAAGGAACAAGGTTTGTGGCCAAAAGGAGAGACAACTTAATTTGGGGTTAGTATAGGGAGTTTAGCTTAATATCAGTGTGTGTGTGTGTACACACACATGCACGCATGTCAACATTTTGTTTTTATTTAATTAATTAATTAAAATGAATCTTTAAATTGAAGTATAGTTGATTTACAATGTTTTGTTAGTTTCAGGTGCACAGCAAAGTGATTCAGTTTATATATATATATATATATATATATATATATATATATATATATATATATATAGTCTTTTTCAGATTTTTTTCCCTTATAGGTTATATTCCAAGATGTTGAGCATAGTTCCCTGTGCTATACAGTAGGCCTTTGTGGTTTATCTATTTTATATATAGTAGTATATATATGTTACTCCCAAACTCCTAATTTATCCCTCCCCCTGACATTTTGTTTTTAAATAAAAGCAGTGAAAGGAATGCTCACAGGACTAATTTTAAAATGCCTCCTCCTAATGGATGGACCTAGAGTCTGTCATACAGAGTGAAATAAGTCAGAAAGAGAAAAACAAATACCGTATGCTAACACATATATATGGAATCTAAAAAAAAAAAAAAAAGGTTCTGAAGAAACTAGGGGCAAGATGGGAATAAAGATGCAGACGTAGAGAATGGACTTAAGGACACGTGGAGGGGGAAGGGTAAGCTGGGACAAAGTGAGAGAGTGGCATGGACATATATACACTACCAAGTGTAACATAGATAGCTAGTGGGAAGCAGCCGCATAGCACAGGGAGATCAGCTCGGTGCTTTGTGACCACCTAGAGGGGAGGGATAGGGAGGGTGGGAGGGAGACGCAAGAGGGAGGAGATATGGGGATATAGGTATACCTATAGCTGATTCACTTTGTTATAAAGCAGAAACTAACACACCATTGTAAAGTGATTATACTCCAATAAAGATGTTAAAAAAATTAAAAAATAAAAGTAAAAATAAAAATGCCTCCTCCTAGATGTGAACACTGTATGTGGTACTTTCCATAGGAGAGTATGTTTCCCCATTTGCCCACCATGTCTCCTGGGAAGTTACCTTCACTCTAGATAAAGAAACTGAGGTGCGGGCACATGGACTGGCACTTGAACCCAAGCCTGCTTGCCTTCCAGGCCCAGATTCTGTCCTCTGTGCCAGAATAGCATGAAGTCTTTGAATATATTATGGCAACCTATTAAAATGGGCAGGGGTCTGCTATGTGGGTAGAATATTACATGGGAAAAAATTGAACATCTAAATGGTTGAACATCCTTATTACTCATCTAACGTGTATGTGTCTGGGTTGAAGAGGCATTTGGGATATTAGAGCACATCGCGGGAGCCGTCACTGAGAAGCAAACAGAGAGCTAGATTTGGCGCGTGGTGAAGATTTGCTTTGAGAGAGACCTGTGTGCTATACGTAAGGATACAGCTTGAAAGATCTATCCGTGATCCTAGGTGGGTGTGGTTGAGGCATCGAAATGGGTCAGGGAGCCAGATTTGAAAAACAGAAGAACAAAAATGTTGGCCAAAACATGTTTAGGAAAAGGAAGCTTCCAGGAGAAAAGGGAAAAGGAAGAGAAGCCCCTCAGGGGATCTGACAGGGTTTGGAGGGAGGATGTTAAGAGTCCAGAAATAACATCAAGAAAAGCCAATGTTGTTTAGTGCAGAGCAGAAGGGGTCTGGCAGCTGAGTGGAGGTCAGCGAGCAAAGCCATGTAATTGAGAGAGGGCTCGTAGCTAGTAGGATACACAGTAAATGGGAACCATCTTCTCTTTTGTTTGAGCACTGCTCAGATTCACACTGAAACTCTCGTCCACACCTCCCCACATATGGATACTCTAGAGAGGAATGGAGAGCCTTAAATGTTTGAAGTTATACAAAAACACTTCCATATGGAAAAGTTAGAAGAATAAATTATTTAAACTTAATAAGAGATATCAGAGGGGAAACGTTGACAACTGTTTTCGGGTAGATGAAGGTTTATGAAATAAAGCATGCTGACAGTACTGGCTATGTCCATTAAGGAGACACCAGAGAGAAAGGGCCAAACCTCATGTTATGTTGAACTTGATCACACAAAAGGAGGAGGCACCTCTCACTGACAGTGTTACGATCTGAAGGAAAGCTATGGAAACTCATTCTATGGAGAACATGATTGTACTAACTATTCAAGCAGGAAATGTTTTCAGCTTGCTTGGATTGTATAGGGAAGTTTTAGTAATTCCTCTTCTTTGACTTCTTTAGGTTTTGGCCAGGTTGTGAAGGTGAAAAAACCTATGCAACTATATTTAGAAAAAAGGTACTTGGAGTGAGTTCCGCTCATTGAGAATTGATAATTATCAGAAATCCCAAAGGGGAGTCTGTTCATGCAGGGTGTCTCTGCACATTCATATGAATATTAATTTTGTGTGTGTGCCAATTAGGACGAAGCTTGCTATTCTGAACCAAACCTGCAGAGCCCCCAAGGTTCACCTTCAACTCATGTGGATTATTTCTCTCTCACGGTGGCCATTTCCTAGAAGATCTATTTTGCAGGCACAGAATAATCATGAATATCAGGCAACACTTTAAGGAAGGGCATGTATCTATGTTAAAATAAGATATTCACATTCTGTTGTCTACATATTTCACATTTCTTACAATTAAAAAATACATTTTATTACTTCTTCCATTATAAGAGTACTGCCTATTCCTTAAAAATCAATCCATGACGACTGAAGTCAGGATAACGATTACTTTTGAAGGCATCCGTGGTGGAGAAGGAGGATGAGGGAGCTTGTTATTGGAAGATGGAATAGGTCTGGATGATGGTCACCTGGGCGTATACAAATGTAAATATCCATCTAGTTGTACACTTGAGATTTGTCTACATTATTTAAGTTAGAGTTCATTAAAAATAAGCAAAGCTGCTCATTACAAAATATTTTTAAAATACAGACAGGTAGAAAGAAAAAAATCATTTATTATTCAGAGAAAACCATTGCAAACCTAGTGGACTATTTCAGTAATTTTTCTTTTTTATTGAAGTATAGTTGATTTACAGTGTTCCAGGTGCACAGCAAAGTGATTCAATTATGGACGTATACTTTTCCAGATTCTTTTCCATTATGGGTTATTACAAGATATTGAATATAGTTCCCTGTGCTATACAGTAGGTCCCTTTTCTTTATCTATTTTATATGTAGTAGTTTGTATCTGCTAATCCAAAATTCCTAATTTTTCCCTCTCTCTCTTTTCCTCTTTGGTAACCATAAGTTTGTTTTCTATGTCTATGAGTCTGTTTCTGTTTTGTAAATAAATTCCTCTGTATCGTTTTTTTAGATTCTATGTATAATTGACATCATATATTTGTCTTTGTCTGACTTAACTTCATTTAATATGATAATCTCTAGGTCCATCCATGTTGCTGCAAATGGCATTATTTCCTTCTTTTTTATGGCTGACTAATAAGTATTTTTTTCAGTGTATATTCTTTACAAGTTGAGATTTTAATCCATATTCAATTTATATACCTTTCTTTCACATTTTTAACATAAGCATTTTTCATGTAACTGTATAAACTCTTGAAAAATGTCATTTTTCCCTAGAGATATTGGAGTTGTGGATACCCACAGATATAGGGTCAACAGTGATGCCAACCTGTAGAACATAGCACAACCTGTGTGGGGCACATGTAGATTTGGGTGAAGGTAGAGGAAGGTGATGACAAATTTAGGTTGGTGAATGGAAATTAATTTTGGAAGGTCTAGATTCCAGAAGAACTCACCAGCAATTCAAAATATTTGAAGCTTTCTAAGAGATGCTTGTAGTATAGCTAGATCTATAGCTAGAACATACTACATTACGAGACAGAAATGAGGATCTTTACCTCAGAATTTCCCTACTGGTATGTCATGAATGGGTTATTGTAGGTTGAGGTATTTATTTCCTAGTTCTTCTGGGTATCTGGGTGAGGCTTGAATGGCTGGAGTCCTTGGGCCACAATCAGATTTCTCTGTTTACCCCAAGTAACCGTCTCTATGTTTGTCGCAAGGTAAAAGTGGAGGGGAAGCCCAGCCCATGTGACAAGCTGTCTCACCTACCAAACCCTTGCTTGCAGCGTGAGCTTAAACACACACCATTGAGTCAGCCCCTATGCCAAACAAAGAATACAAGTTGTTTTGTGGTTTATGCTAGAAATTTATAAATCTCCAGGTGGGTAATGATAGCACAGGAAGAATGCCTTTTATATCTCATCTCAGTTTGTCCTGATAAGAACCTTTAAGGTGGACGGTATGAATTTATAACCTAAAGGTCAGAGAGGTGAATGGTTAGCCCAACATCATAATATTGTAATATATAAAGGACATAAACATGGAGCTACTGTGGTTGAAAAGGGAGTGGGGGACCCAGAATTTTTTTAGCACAACCTGTGCTCATCCTTCTTGGCATCTCTGAGTCACTTCTAGGGCTCCCAGGATTCAAGGGATCAGTTTGAAAATGCTACACTCTACCAGATTGTCTCATCAGGGTTAGGTGTGGTAATTCTTGATAACTGAAAAATGAAAGGCCAGTTTTTATTTCATTAGTTTTCAGTTTTTGAGGTTTTAATTTTGGTTTATCTCTCGGTCAGTTGGTCAATTGTAGTTTGTTTTTCCTCGTGGGAAGTTAGGGGTTATATTTTCCTGAGCTTGTACATATCTGATACTGTCTTTAGGCTCCTATTATACAAAAACAATAACTTGGCTGAGTATAACAATTCATGTTCACCAACGTTCAACTTCAGAATTCTCCAGATGTTGCTCCATTGTCATCTTGCATTGAGCATTACAAATTAATTTTTATTTTTCTAGTTAACTGTTTTCAGCCCAGATTTTTTAAAATTAATTAATTTATTTTTGGCTGTGTTGGGTCTTCGTTTCTGTGCGAGGGCTTTCTCCAGTTGCGGCGAGCGGGGACAGCTCTTCATTGCGGTGCACGGGCCTCTCACTCTCGCAGCCTCTCCCACTGTGGAGCACAGGCTGCAGACGCGCAGGCTCCGTAGTTGTGACTCACGGGCTCTAGAGCACAGGTTCAGTAGTTGTGGCGCACGGGCTTAGTTGCTCCGCGGCATGTGGGATCTTCCCAGACCAGGGCTCGAACCCGTGCCCCCTGCATTGGCAGGCAGATTCTTAACCACTGCGCCGCCAGGGAAGCCCCCAGACTTTTATAGAATGCTTTTCTTTATCCTTATAATTTAAAAAATACAACTGTAAGTCTAAATATGGTTGTTTATTCATGATTTTGCTTGTAACATAGTGACTCCTTTCAATATTTGTCTTTTCTCAGGTTCAAGAAATTTTCTATAACTCTGCCTTCATTTATTTCTTCAGTGTCAAGAGTTATAGCCGTTATTTATTTATTTTTAAAAATGCTATCTTTTTATATATTTTTAAAATTTTATTTATTTATTCATTTATTTATTTTTCGGCTGCGTCGGGTCTTCATTGCTTCGCGCGGGCTTTCTCTAGTTGCAGCGAGCGGGAGCTACTCTTCGTTGCAGTGCGCAGGCTTCTCACTGCGGTGGCTTCTCTTGTTGCGGAGAACGGGATCTAGGCACACAGTCTTCAGTAGTTGTGGCTCGCTGGCTCTAGAGTGCAGGCTTAGTAGTTGTGGCACACGGGCTTAGTTGCTCAGCGGCATGTGGATCTTCTTGGACCAGGGCTCAAACCTGTGTCCCCTGCATTGGCAGGCAGATTCTTAACTACCGTGCCATCAGGGCAGACCAAGTTATAGCCTTTAATTCAAGGGTTTTTTGCTCTGAAAGACTGAGAATAAAAGTCAAGCCTATCACTTTTCTCATAATTTTCATCTTTTTGTAACCACCACTCCCGATTCCAGAGAATGTATTGATTATGTCCTCCACATTATTCACCCAGTTTTCTGTAGTTTTAAACCTACTCTTTACTGGGTCCAGTGCATATTTTAATTGCTATTGCATTTTTTTTCTTTCAATTGTACCTCACCTGTATTCATTTTTTTCTTGTTCTAATTTTTCTTCCTTCCTTTCTTCCTTCCTTCCTTCCTTTCTTTATTTTTCTTTCTGTCTTTCTCTCATGGTTTTTTTGGTACCTATTACATGGCTCTGTCTTTAAAAACATTCTTGATTCTTGTAAAATCCATTAAGTTTCTCTGACTACACATGTATAAATATTCTATCATCTTTGTCTATTCAGACATCAGAACAAACTGTGGAGTAAATTGGGAAAAAAAGAAAGAAGCAAAGGATGCATCTTCATTATGCAGAATTAGATAAACAGAATAGAGAAATATGATACAGCTGCAAGGAAGTATTTAGTGCAATACTTAATACATAGAAGATGCTCAGTAAATGGTAACTATTAATATTGTTGATTTTTCATATGATTTTTCATATGCAATCTTATTTGGCAGCTTAAGGCATTATCATTCCTGATTTATAAATGTGGTTGAGGGAGGTTAATTGATTTTCTCCTTTTCATGATGCTACTTGATGTTAGGGTTAAATCTCCTACCTTTCAGTAATGTAAAGAGATCCTTTGAGACCTAAAAATTGTCTGGAGATGATGTAGTTTAATGTCCTCATTTTCCAGTTAAAGAAACAAGCCTAGAGAGGAAGAGGATTATTAAGGTTTTATAACTAATTACTAGTAGTGTCCAGACTGGAACTCACTGCCCCATAAATAAATTATTTTCTATTTGCAGAAATCTTTCAGAAAATAATCATATACTATTTGGCTCTATTATTCCTTCCACAGACTCCATCCCCCCATGTTGGGCTGATGTAGTTTCTGTCTGCACAGCATCCCTTCCTTTGGGGGAACCATCCCTCTCCTATTCTGTGTAGCTCTGGTGAGACTGTGAGTCATAATAGCTGCCCATCTGGCTGCACACATAGCATATATAAGGTATCTTATAATAAAAAAATTTTCCCTTTGTTTGCAATGATTTAAGTTAATGGGAAAAGGATTGAACTAGTAATATTATTAATTATGATAATTATGTTTATAGAGTAAAAAAGTGAAGTGTGTCTTTACTAGACAGTGTTGGATGAACAGAGCTGTGAAATGTAAAATAGCAAGAAGGGCATCTGGCTCTTTATCTGCCTTTCTCCACTCCCTAAATGGTTTCCGCTCATGTCAGAAAAGGTGAGGGCAATAGCGTATATACCGTAGAATACAAGGTGGTGAGGTTGTGGCTGGGAGCTGTGAGGGTTCTAATAAAAATGCCTTTTCTTCTTTAACATCCTTCCTTAACCTGCTTATGTTAAATATGAACACCCACATTTTCTACACATAGTGGCAAATATGTGTGTCATTTGTTTCCCCAAGGCCTTGAGTACACTCTCAAGCTACAAAGTAAAGATGAGAATATATGTACTTTAAAGCTAGAAGAGGAATCAAATTCAGAACTAATGCTTCATATAGACTTGAAAAATCTAATGGTTTAATCCAAACAAACAAAGCTCAATTCTACATGTGAAGTAACCTCTAGAGCTCAAGCCAAATTTTGTGAGGCCATAGCAGTTTGGAAAGCAATTTAGAAAATGGTCACTGATACAGAAAACAAACTTACGGCTATCAAAGGGGAAAGAGGGGGAGGGACAAAATAGGGGTATGGAATTCACAGAAACACACCGCTATGTATAAAATAGATAAACAAGGATTTAGAACAGGCAACTCTATTCAATATCTTGCAATAACCTATAATGAAAAAGAATTTGAAAAAGAATATATATATGAATATATATATACACATATATCTGAATCACTGTTATACACCTGAAACTAACACAATATTGTAAATCAACTATAGTTTGATAAAAAAATGTCACCAAGAGGGAGGACTCTATATGCTAATTGGTGAGAATATTGCGGAGTCCAGATTGGAACCCAAGAATCTTGATGTGGGGTGTGTTCTAATAACCCTCTGAAGAAAGTCACCTTCGGGCTGGGTTGGCTGGCACACGAACCACTTCCCTAGGGACAGAGTGCTTTCATGGCACGCCATTTTGTGAGTAAAAATTATGCTTCCAGAGCTGTAATGGAAGTTTAGTCACTTGGACCCCACGGGCAAGGGCTACAAGTATGTGTGGGCTCCTGTGAAATTATTCTGCACTCACCCTTGGCAATGACGGCACAAAGGAGGCGGAGGAGGAGGAGAGGGGATATTATCAGTCTTACACACTGCACCGTATCCCTCCTGCAGGGAAATGGGCTGCCTCAGAGGCAAGAGACCCAAAATGACCTTCATCCTTGACTCAGAGCCCACCTGGCCCTTGCTGTGATGGCTTAACTTGCCTGCTGAAGTGTTGGTGCCCTACCCACTCTGTGAGTGTAAGCCCTTAATAGATGGAGTCTGAAGCCCCTGGAAAGTCCACTCTATTAGGGCAGTAAAAATACTCCGTAAGATATCATAATGGTGGATACATGTTATTATACATTTGTCTAAACTCACAGAATGTACAAGGCCAAGGATGTACCCTCAGATAAACTGTGGACTTTGGGTGACAATTGATGTGTCAAGGTAGGTTCATCTGTAGTAACGAAAGGACCAATCTGGTGGGGGATGCTGGTTATCAGGGAGGCTGTGCATGTGTGGGGCAGGGAATATAGGAAATCCTTGTACCTTTCCCTCAATTTTGCTGTTAATCTAAACTGCTCTAAATAAACAGACTTGAAAAAAAGTCCACTCTACCTTGCTAAGAAATCCATGGTGGCTGCCTCTCCTTAGCTACCCTTTTCCCTTCCTCTTCCTCATGTATACTTTGCCAAAGAATAACAAACATCAGGTGTTATGGGATGAGTTTTGTCCCTCCCACCCCCCAAATTCATATGTTGAGGTCGTAATACCCAGTACTTTGGAATGTGACTGTATTTGGAGACAGGGTTTTCAAAGATGTGATTAAGTTAAAATGAGGTCATTAGGATGGATCCCTAATCCAATAGAACTGGTGCCCTTATAAGAAAGGGAAATTAGGATTCAGACACACACCTGTACAGAAGAAAGACCATGTGGGGACACAGGGAGAGGGTGCCTATTTCCAAGCCAAGGAGAGAGGTCTCAGAAGGAAACCAATCCTGAGGACGCCTTGATTTGGGGCTTTTAGCCTCCATAACTGTGAGGCAATATATTTCAGTTGTTTGAAGCCATCCCATTTGTTATAGCAGCCTTGGCAGACTAATCCATAACCTTTCCTATCTCATCCCGTCCATGCTCACCTGGCCATTGGGGCAGCAGTCTCACTCCCGGGCTCAGCCTAAATGGCAGCCACCAAGGCCCCTGGTGCTGGCTGTCAGCACGGCAGCTCCTCATTTGGGGCCTATACATTTCCAAGCGCCAGGCAAAAAAGTTATTATTTTTTTCACATTAGAAAGTCAAGCTGATCAAAGAAACAAACACTTTTAATGAAACATATGTGGGACACTTAGAAGGAGATGATTTACAACGTGTCCGCTGTGAAACCAGAAGGCTTATGGAAAGTGTGAAGTAGGAGGAGAAAGATAGCGGGCTTGGATGCCAGAGGAGACTCGGCCTACATATTAAACAGAAGGGGAAATCATTCCCGTCCATAAAATCACAATTCATTTCCGTATCTATATCACTAACGCACACACAGGACATTTTCATCTCACTGCTTTCAGCCCTGTCCACACCCATTGCCGTCATGTACATTTTGATCCTGGGGAAGGAAATTAAACTCAGGCATCGAGATATAAAATCGTAGGAATTGCTTCAAAACCCACACTCTCACAATCACACTTCCCCCATTAGAGATGAACCTTGAGAGTTAAGAGTAATGTGAGGATGTTGGACTACTTTTTGAAAAGTAGACAATGCCTTAACTTTCTTTTGCAACTTTCGATCTTAAATAAAATCCCAGCTAAAGATGGGATGGTGCCATATGAAAAGATGATGAATAATTCCACTTCGGACTGTTTGTGCCACTGACACTGCACTTGGGATGATCATGTATTTCCAATAGCGGGAAAGCTTGTTTTCAATATTTTGACTGATTATTAAATGAATATTAATTATATTTCTATAGAAGCCTGAAAAATATGTGTGGATTTGTCAGGGTGGTTTTTCGGGAGGATAAAAGTGTATTTGCTATCGTATACAAATATGACCAATACACGAATCCTCTCATAACGCTCACATGCCTTAACATCAATTTGGAAATAGCCACAAATATGTTATCTGTATTCTCAAACATTTAGATATTCCTTTTCTGTTGTCTAACTTAGTCTTGGGCTAGACTACAGGTTGTCCAGGAAGTATGAATTCAGGAAGCGGAGTGCAGCTCTGATTCACTTGTGGCCAGGCTTTCCCATCCTGCTCTCTTTCTTTCCCTTGGGTGGGTCCCCAGAAGAAGGGGCTCTGATCTTATCCCAAAACAAACTTTTCTTTTCCTCCCTCTAAAAAGATGAGGGTCACCAGCACATAGGGTCCTGAGTGTGGAGGCAGAGATGAGGTGGTGTGTGTGTATATGCATGTGTGTGCGTGCATGCGTGTGTGTGTGTGTGTGTGTGTGTGTGTGTGTGTGTGTTGGGGAGAGGATGAGAGAAGAGGCACGAGGAGGATTCAAGGTGATCAGTCTTTGTGGGTCCACATAAGGAGAGCCTGGAAGAAGTGTTTGGTTCTGCATCTTTCCAGCCTTGGGGTGAACTAGGCTTGGGGTGAACTAGGAATGGGGGATAATGTGTCCAACAGCCCTCCAAAGGGGCAGCCCAGATACTGCTTCACTCTGTCTACCCCAGGCAAGCCAACCCCTTTTTCTTCACATTTTCATTTTTACCTGAAACTAACTCAGTTGTTCCCAACTCGTGGTCCACATATCTCTGAGAATCAAAGAGACACTTAAGAAAATGTGTGAAGGTGTGAAGGCATGGATCTTCAGCAGAAAAAAAAAAACTATCTTGACCTGGACATATGTTTTAATTTATCCAGTGTATGTAGATCACCTGAGAGACTTCTTTTGACTGTAAAAAGCCCAAGTTTAATTTTGTAAACCTATGTGACAATTGATTATCAGTCTAACAAAGGGCGAAGTTTAGGAACAAACACAGTTCAGCATGTTACACAGGCGACAAGATATTTTATTTTGGGTTCTACTTCGAGCCATCAACTAACAAATATACCATGTGCCAACTGCAGATGAGAAGTAGTAAGGGTTTCCTTAACCTACACTAAGGTTTAAAAGAATTCTTCCTAACCCAAAATATTTACTCTGCACAATAAAAAGAGTCTAATAAGTTAAACTGTCAGTAACCCTCCTGAGGGATTAATAACATAAAATTGATTGCAAAGCATTGCTAAATTCAGGGTAATTTTTTGGGTCATAATTTTTCTCAATCTATGGGTACTAAGACATGACTATTATCATTTGGAAGTCTGAAATTTTGTTTTTTTAACTTCTGAAGAGTTCTTTCCATTGAAGGGATCGTTCAGATCCTTTCTATGCCCCATTTCACTGTGCTTATAAAATCTTGGTTTTGTGATTATAACTCTGAACTCAAGTAGCTTGTGGGTTACCATTTAGTGAGACCATGAGAGCGCCATGGACAAGATGTACCAGACAATGAAGGAGATGGTTTATTGGGGCTTTTTGCAATAGAGGGAAGTTTATTAAATGAGGAATGTCTCAGGGGGAAAAACAGGAGGTTGCCAGAGGCAAGGAAACAAGGAAGTCATTCTTGAGTCTTTTGGGAGATATTCAGAAGGATAGAGACATGTCTTATCTGGAATATGGAAGAGAAAGGGGATTTGTTGCAATTAACTATTTCCAGAAACATGAAAGGGTAGGGGAGTTTTGAAACCATTGCCATTTTCCAGGAGCACATTTTCTAGAGCTTCCCTTATGTGTCTCTTCTCCCTCAGTCTTGATCAAAGTACCAGGGGTTAGGTGTTGTTCTCGCATCAGTGGCAGGCATCTTGTCCCTCCTTCCTGCACTAATGGCTGAAGGACCATAAGGGCCCCTCTCCTCTCTGTCTACGTAGGTCCCTCTGTGTCCTTTTTCCCCTGGATGTAAGGTCTCTGAAGGTCCACCAACATTCTCGCAGAATTTCCATGCTCTCTTGGGTGCAGCAGGGGAAAATCCAGATTTTGTAGAGAGAGATTTAATTGAATTTTTGGAGCTACATTTAAGAAACAGAATATAAATTTTTGATTTAGTTGGGTTGAGTATATTACTGAATATATTTCCTGGCTGGAAAGAACTTCCATTTTGACTAGGCATCAATGGAAGCTGAATGCTTTACTTATAATTTCACTCTTCTCATGACTAGAAGAACTTTCCATAGGCTAGCTCCTGGCTCCATACATTGAAAACCTTTTCTCTCTATTATCCATGACTTTCTGGTTCTTGGTGCTATAGTATATATTCATATCAGGTAGCATCTTCTGGCTCTGCAACTTTGTGTCATGACTCTGGGTGTTGGCACAGTGGATGCTAAGAGGATTTTTGGAATCTGTTGGTATACTTGGATGACTAGCAAAACAACTAAACACAGAAGTGCCTGGGAGCCATATAAATATATCTGACTAAACACAAATATAAATGTATTCTCAACTCAGCTTCCTCTGAACTGCAACCCAAATATGCCAATGGCTACCCCAACATCATCTGACATGGGGGGGGTGGAATGGTCTTAATTCATTGGTGTTAAAGTTTCTTACTGTTGAAAATCTTACAAAATATGGGACTAGGTGAACACACCCTTTCTGGGGCTTTGTGAGGGGTCAGGCAAATGAGGGTCCTGAACCTTAAGCAGCCTAATCTTCATGAGAAATCCTCTTCTATGGGCGCAGGAAACTTCAGATGCCCTTCCCGCCTCACCAGTGCCATGGAAGACTCAGGCTATTGGAGATCTTCTCTGCGACACACCTTACTGCCATTTCTACTTGTCTGTTGCAAAACTATGGTGGCGTGAAGGTCTCCTCCATGAGACGGCTGATAGGTTACCTAAGCATCAGCCTCTGTTTGGAGGACTCCCTCCCTAAACCTATGTGGGGTTCTAGAATTTAGGGTTTCTAGAATTTCTTCCCCACCCCAGGGCTTGGCCCAGAAGTAAGAGGCATATCATCTAAATCCACCAACATCTAAACTCTTCTTGGGTCTTCTTTCACTTCCTCTTCTTTCTCCTGGCTGGTCAACATCAATTTCTTTCTGAACCAGAGAACTATTGTCACATCATCAGGCATTCTCCCCTCATCTCTGGTTTAAGGGTCATCTCTACACCCTGAGTTCCTCAGACTGTTAGCTTTTTAGAGATCAAAGTGCTTTTTCTTTTTCAGAAAGTCTTGCTCTTGCAATGAAGAGACTCAATTTTCAAGACGCTTGCCTCCTTTTGGAAATTTTAAACACATATTTATGTCCCCAACTGATATCTTTGTTTTTGGCTGATTCATTGAATGCCACTGATTCAGTGAGTGGAGAACTGTGGGGCAATTGAGAGCATTATGGGAAAACGAAAGCTCAGGTATAAGCTTCATATTTTATCCTGCCACATTCAATTTGGGGCTTTAGAATTTTCAATTCTTGGTCAACAATTTTCTTAAGAAAATTTATTAAATAGAAATATCAGTTCTTGTCAGGTTACGGCATTGGTGACTAATTTTCAAAATACTATATATGCTATTCTTTTTCTGTTTATTCATTTATTAAAGAATGATTTAGTGATTACATACTATATTGCTGTTCTGCTGAAAATGCAGGTATGAAAGGACAGGTGTGATTTTCACCCTCATTTAACTTGCCGTCTGACTGATGAACATACAACAATTATAATTATATAATTTGTAGAATATTTCATTATAGCATATGCTACATAGGGAAATACAAGATGCCATGAGAGAATTAGCAGAGAGATTTAATTTACATGATTTCAAAAAAGTAGTTTTGGAATTGCAGTGCCTTGTACTTGGTTTTTGTGGAATAATTATTTGTTGAATGACCATTTAAAAAACATTTATTTTATATTGGCGTATAGTTGACTTACAATGTTGTGTTAGTTTCAGGTGTACAGCAAAGTGATTTCATTATACATATGCATATATCTATTCTTTTTCAGCTTCTTTTCCCATATAGGTTATTACAGAATACTGAGTAGAGTTCCCTGGGCTATACAGTAGGTCCTTGTTGATTATCTATTTTATATACAGTAGTGTGTCTATGTTAATTCCAAACTCCTAATTTATCTCCCCTTCTCCCGTTGAATGACAATTTGGATAAAAGGATGCTAGAAGGAAATGGAGTTCTTTATTCTTCCCTTCATGCCAAGCTTCAGAGACAAGTTTTCTTGAACTTTCTCTGTTTATTTTCTCCTTAAAAGACAGATTTTTTTTTTTTCCTTAACCTAAAGACCTAGTTGATCTGGGACATAGGTAGGAGGATAAGGTATTAAACCCAGTTTTGAGAGATAGAATGTCAAAATTAATGCCAGGATGAATCTTTAGCTTCCAGACCAGCTTTGCAAGTGGTGTTTTGATTCTTAATAACCTCAACTTACACTATAAAGATTATTTTACAGATAAGGAATGTGGAAACACGAAGAAATAAGTACTCTGCCCTAGTAGTCTCTTCCAACTGTCCAAGGCTCTCTCCTTCCTGCCTGTCATAGAACCTCAGTCTGTCCACTGCCGTACCCTGGTTATATATCACAATCAATTTGTGAATCATTTTTGAGCATGTTTTCCTGCCATGTATCCAGGTACCCAAGACCATCAGATGGCCCTTCAAGGAGTTATCGTTAGTAAAAGAGATTAACACATAAATAATTAAAATAGAATATGAAAAGTATTTCATGGAACAAGGTGCTATGGAAGAACAGAAGAATAAGTTCCAGTAAGTGAGAGAGTTAGTAGTAAGGTTGTATAGCTGTGGCGTAAACACAGTAGCCACTAACTAAATGTGGCGATTTAGAGTAAACTTAATTAAAATGAAATAAAACTAGAAATTCAGTTCTTCATTTGCGCTAGTCAAATTTAAGTCCTCGACGGCCACATGTGGCTACTGGCTACCATACTGGACAGTGCTGATGTGTGGCATTTCCATTATCACAGAAGTTTCCATTGGATGGTGAAGGTTCAGAGCAGCTATGATGGTGATGATGATGTGATAAGTCCAAGGGGGCCACGGTGATCTCCTGAGATGACAGAACAATATCTGATTCTAGAAAGGCATCACCTCCGACAATCTGTACATCAGTCAGTAGATAAAATCTACACTGGTTAATTAATTAATTACTCTGAACTTGGAAGGGAGGTCCTGTGGGGCTGGAACACAGACCTCTGGGGAAGGGATGCTGCTCAGCTAGCTGGTCCTCGTATCTCTGAGCTGGGGGGAGGGGCTCCACGGAGCTGGGACCCAGACCTCTAAGTAGGAGAGGGGGTCTTTGATGGCTGGCTTACTCTGTTGTCTCTGAGAGGGCATGATAAGACTGGTTCTGGGAGTTTGAAAAACTGAAAATTGGAATTATCACAGGTACTGGGATAAACTGCCGTCGTAGGGGTGGAAAGTGTGTCTGGGGTCATGTTCACAGAAACAAGAAAGAAACAGGCAGAAAACAGGAGGCAGACACACAAGAGTAAATCCCTCTTCCCTTTCTCTACCTTCCAATCTTCTAGCATCCCTTTGGCAAAGCCTAGCAGGGAGCCAGCTGGCAAAGGAGAAAAGTTTTCCAGAATCCCAGTCCCAACACCTTGAAGTGAAATATGAGGCCGGGGAAGGGCGTGTTATATAAGAAAGAACTTGACCGGCCTTTGGCTCTTGAGAGGAAGACTCTAAATCCTTGGAATTTCCCAAGCAATAGGAGTGTCTTTATTATTCAAAAGCCCCTTGGATCACACCTGTATTTAAGCTATCAAGATGATTCCGATGGGGACTGCTCACCAGAAAGACCAAGCACGTGATTAGAGGCTTGGGACACTGCGACCTCCACCTCCGGAGAGAGGTGGGGGGCTGAAGATTGAATTCAATCTTATGGCCAATGATTTAATCAACCAGGTCTATAGAATGAAACTCCAATAAAAGCTGGATCTCAGAGCTCCGAGGACCTTTCTGATTGTGAACACATCAATGTGCCAGGAGGGTGATGTGTTCAGATTCCACAGGGGAGGGACACAAAAGCTCTGTGTCTGGGACCCACTCAGACCTCGCCCTAGTTGTCTCTTTATTTGGCTGGTGCTGATCTGTATTCTTTATATAAAACTGTAGTTGTAGGGCTTCCCTGGTGGGGCACACGGGTTCGTGCCCCGGTCCGGGAAGATCCCACATGCCGCGGAGTGGCTGGGCCCGTGAGCCATGGCCGCTGAGCCTGCGCGTCCGGAGCCTGTTGCTCCGCAATGGGAGAGGCCACAACAGTGACAGGCCCACGTACCGCAAAAAAAAAAAAAAAAAATCTGTAGTTGTAATTATGGCGTTTTGCTGAGTTCTGTGAGTCATTCTAGCAAATGATCAAACCTAAGGGGGTTTGTGGGATACCTTGAATTTGTAGCCAGTTGGTCAGAAGGGCAGGTGGCCTGGGCACCCTCAGACTGGTGACTGGGGAGATGGATTTGAGGCTCTGAGGCAATTGTTTAACAAATTAGTCCAATTTGGCAAACCGGCTGATTCCTCTGAAGTGGTAGTATTTGACTACTTTTTCTTGGGTAGCAAACTACCCCAAAACTTACACTCGTGGGTTTTGTGAGTCAGAAACTCAGGGAAGACTCTTCTCTGCTCCATCATGTCTTGGGTCACAACTGGGGTGACAATCCAAAACCATAGAGCAAAAAGCTTACCTGCATGCTAAAATTGAAAGTGCACCTTTTCAGATTTTTAAATTATAAAATTCTGGGTAAATCCTTCTGAGTTTAGCTTTTCTCCCTTCCAGGTTGCCCCTAATTCGCTGGTGCTCTTTGCATGAGTTAGTGTGACATTTGGGCAATCCAGCTCTGCAGGTCAGCAGTGATTGGTGGGTTGGGGTACCAGCCAACCAGGCTGAGGGGCTCATAATCTTTAAGCTGACCTCTTGGCATCTGTGATATTGATTACAGTTTTATTACACTCCTCCTCCAAATTATGAAAAGCACACCTCTGTAAGCTAAGTCCAAGCTACAGAAGCAGCGCACTTGAGAATGTATGTCACAGTCGTGGAGGAATTTGGAGCCAGACTCCCAAGTTTATGTTCCAGCATTACCACTACTAGCTTTGCAACCTTGGAAGAGATACATAACCTCCCAGTGCCTCAGTTTTTCCATCTGTAAAATGGGGTCATGACTTCAGTTGTCATCTTGAGGCAGGAGAGAGATGGGTCCCGGGCTGGGCAGCTGGAGTTGTCCCCTGTGGATAGATACTCCAAAATGGGAGGAGCGAGAGAAGAGCTGAGTCCTGACCAGATAAAAGTTAGAGACCCCATATTTCTCATTCTTGAGGTCAAGGAGACCTTCCCCACTATATATGCGCAGAAAGGCACCTCGGAGGTCAAAAGAGCGGGCGTCACCTCATATTAAGTGATGTTAACCTACCCATAGGCCTCTTCGCTAGAATCCATCTTGTCTAAGAGATGCGTGCACACACGGGGAAGACCCTGAGATAAACCAAATACGGACTCAGAACCAGGCAAATCAAGATGATTGGCCAAAGGAAACCAGGAAGAAATGCCCCATAAAAGTGATTCAAACTATCACGAGGGTGCAACTCTCTCTCTGAGCCCGCTCATGTGTCTACCCACAAATACTCTTTTTCCTCCTAATAAACACTTTCCTTGTTTCACTACTGTCTGTCTCTATGTGGAAACTCACTTCTACACAGCTGAGGGGCCAGGGCCTTGTCACTGCCCACTGGTCCCTTGTGGTCTAGTGGCTAGGATTCAGCACTCATCACTGACTTCAATCTCTGGCTGGGGAACCGAAGCCCTGTTCAAGCTGCTGCTGGCAGAGGCCACCCGAGATCAATTTGACTTTGTTATTAACCAGTGTGACTTTGGCCATCTCAGTTTTGTTATGTGGACCGGAATTTCTGTGATTTCCATTCCAGTTCTGCATTTCTCGAGGTGACAGTGATTGGCAAACAATGAAAGGAATCATACGTTAGAAGGCATTTGTTATTTTTCACTCTGCTCAGCCGTCCCTGACCACAGCTGTCCCTCGATGCTCTGAGTCCTAACCGGTATCGTCAAGGTGGTGAGAATTGCGGGTTGTGGTGGCTTCTGGTGCAGCAGTATGAGCTCAAGCTCTGGAGTGAGACTGGGTTTGAATTCCAGTTCTACCATCTGTCTAGCTAATAAAGGCATTTAACCCTTTTTAACCCTCTGTTTCCTCATATAAAATAACCTTGTGTTATTTGGGATGCGTTTGGCTACACTGGGCTGAGAGTGGCTTAAAGAGTATCCATTTCTGTATTAGAAAATGGGCATTTATGATCTTGACACCAGACTTGACAAGCAGCCTGGGTGTAGGTGGTTCTAGTACGGGTTCAGTGAGACCAGGTTGGCTTTTCTCGGCTTTTTCCTCGTGGTCACGTGATGATGACTCTAGAAGGATGTCAGCAGACAGGGACCATGGGAGGGGGCTTCTCATTGTCTAACTGCTTCTTTGGTAGGGCAGGAAAATCCTTCTAAAAGATGCAAGCAAAAATGTCCTCAGCTTCCATTGGGCAGGGTTAGGCTTCACGTTCAGGCCTCAGCTGCCGGGGATGCTGGAAAAGCTGGCACAGGGCTTCTGCAGCCTCTCTGGAGTGGAGGTGAACCCTGCCCACAGGGAAGGGAGGGGAAGAGCAGCTTCTGAGCCAGCAACAAATGGTGTTTGTGACAAAAATCTAGCCCAGGGCATTATGATGATCAAACGGATTTATTTATTTATTTAAGTTAATATTTAGGCTCATCAAATGTTTATATAGTAGTTATTATGTACCAGGCACTGTTTAATATCAACCTATTTATTCCTCATAACTCCATGAGAGAGGTACTATCGTGATCCCCATTTTACAGATGAGGAAACTGAGGCACTGGGAGATTAACATAACTGGCTAAGGGCTCAGAGCTTAGGAGGGTGGAAGCAGGATTGGAACCCGGCTCTGGAGCCTGTGCTCTCAATCCCTGCACCATGCTATGCTCCAAAATGTGTGTCAAAGCATCGCATGCAGCATGCTGCCTGGGGAAAACAGTGCTGTTTTCCTCTCCTTCTTCTGATTCTGCCACAAAAGCCTATGGATGCCGGATGCAAGGGAATAGTAAAGCAGACTATTCCCCTTCAAATGTCCTCCTTTCTCTCTCCATTCCGGTTTCCTGTGTTTACTTTTCCTCCTCTGGTAGATTCTTACCAGTTTCAAAAGAACCTGTGAAATCTATTCCAAAATTCTCTTCTTTACTTATTTAAGATTTATGAAAAGGGTGATTTTTTCTTTCTCCTGATTTTTGAAAGCTTAGTCCAATGGAGAATAAATATTTTGTTTCTAAGGCTTAATAGAAATGTGTTGATGGATTGGCCCATGAAGCCTTATGGGGAGTTGTCACTGGGCGTCGTCTTTTCCTGCAAAGAACAGCTCAGAGTGTAGTGAGAACTTTATAGTGGCCTTTTCTTATGATGAGATCCCTTTAAAATAGAGCATTTTGAGTACATTGTCCATTAACCAGATTGAAATGGTATTGGAGAGGATGGACCTTGTCATGGCTTTTGCTACCGCGTCCACGCAAAGACAGAGAGACAGCCGTGAGGTTGTTTTGGAGAAACACCTTTCTAAGGACTTGGAGGAAGTGAGTCACACATTTGTAACGCAAACCAGTGACTCAAGAAGGAACAGGAAGGGACTATCACAAGTTTCCTAACCTGGGACACAGAAAACATAAAAACAAGGTCACATGTCCCACCATGAAGAAAGGAGTCCCTGAAAAGAGAGGAAAACACGGCCAAATCTAACTCCGCATAAAGACGATCAGAAAAACATCCTCGCTCGTTTGACAACCAACCAAGAATAACATATGAGTTCATCGAGCTCCAAAAGGGGAGAAAGGTTAGAAGCATTAGCCAGCTAATTTAAAAATCAAGAAGTGCATTTCTCATCTTCATGCAGATCCGTATAGAGTGGCGCTAACCCCCTAAAGTGGGGTTTCCTGTAGGGACCAAGCAGCTGTATCTTGGACGACTCCTTGGATATTAGCAAAACACTTGCTAAATATAGATGAACGTCAACAAGTCATAAATAAGGGAACAGGAGTGGGAAACTCCATGCGAAAGGTGAGTGGGCAAGAACAAAGACATCGCTTGCTGCCAAGGTAATTATCACGTGCAGCAGTGGAGCATGAATCACTGAGTCATTTAGAAGTTCAAGTGCCAAATAAGAATAAAAGTCTTTTGCAGGAAACTGTCACATAGCAGGGCAGTGGAGGCAAACTACTACCTAATATCTGTTTCCAGCACTTTATTCCATGGAGTGGAAAGCAAGCATGACAGTGGCAGGAACTCTGAGGTTATTATAATGGCCAGGTGGTAAGGAGTTACTCAGGCTGCCAGTCTGGTGTTTTAGCTCCATCAGTTCTTTCCCTGTTTGTTTCCTTTCCTGTAAGGGGAACTATCAAAATCTCTATCTTGATTTCCCTCAGGGATGTGGGATAACAGCTACCTAGACCTTGAGTGTGAACAAGTTGGACCACACCAATCTGGACCGTGGTCCAGATAAACACTGTTTATCAAAATAAGCCAAGCATGTGCTGATCAATTTCTGCTCTTCCCCTTCTGCCCAGATTCAATCCACTTAAACTCTGAACAATCTGTACTTGTGAACAGTCTGTACACAAGTGCCATGTAAATGTGGTGTGGGGCTTGGCTCTCCCCGTAACACATCAAACCAAATAGGCACAGCCCCCTTTCTAGTAAGTCCTGGTTTAAGGAGGTGCTTCCATGAGCAGATGGAAAGCTGTTGCAGCTACTCCCCCCAGTTTAGGTAATTCCTGCTGGACATAGAAAGCATCTCATCCTGAGGTCCTAAAGAAGACTGCCGTACAACCCCACAAATACACCAAAGAATTCCTAAATCACGACCTATCAAATAGCTCCCGAACACTCAAAGGATCTGTAGAAACAAATAACTCTTTTAAGGAATCTTGTATAAAAAATATATCCTCATTTCATTTTGTAAGTCCGCAGTCCAGTGCTAGACATCGGCGACCAGGTTACTGAAATAAAACAGTTAAGCCAGGATAGGGTTTAGCTAGTGAAGGGTGATCCCCCCGCCCCCACACCCCCGCCCTGCCCCACCCCACCCCATAGATTTATTTATTTATTTTTTGCTCTATGGGGATTTTACAAGTCCTGGAGATTTATGAATCGCTGCTTGTTCATTCAAGTAGAGTCCTTTATATACATCATAACACTCGTGCAAGACCATCTGGGCAGCATGACCAGAGATTTTGATAAAGAGATTCTCCTATCCTCTCACACTGTGGATGGCAAAACATCCCCCTACTCACTGTTTTCTGAGTTGAAGCTCAGTCAAGTGTGCCTTATTCTGCCTCAGTTGTGGCCACCAAGCATCCAATAGCATGTCTGGTGCTGTTGTTTGTGAAATGAACGGCAGGTGTTGAATGAACATGGTGCAAGCGGTTGAAGAACTCGGAGCCTTTTCTGTTCAAGCTGGGTTGTCGTGCATTAGCTACTTACAGTGATACAGAGAGAGCCCAGCTGGAGGTAAGAGAAATACAAAGTGGTGGCTGTTAATTCTCCAAGTCTTCAAATTAAGGATGAGAAACACTCAGCAGGGAGACACTCTGGCCCTCGGAGCTTGGGAGTAGCTGGTGTGCACTTGGTCTCATTGTCATTGCTGTTGGTAGATGTGGTCCTCAGGGGTGGTGCTGAGCTTTATTTGTAGATGCTGTTCCCTGGGTTTGAACAGCAGTGTCCTGGCTGAACATTTTGAGCTATGCTTGGAGCTTCCTGACGTCAGGGTTTTGCAGGGGGTCCTTAATAGTTGAGGTTTAATGCATTTCTGTGTGTGTGTTTTGAACTGAACACACAAAAAGTTGAAGCAAACATTTTCCAGTATTTTGGCTCAAACCGAACCATCCTTTCCTTCCTCCCTTACTTTCTGCTTTCCTGCCCACAAGAATGGCACTCAGGTGTGGGTTTTTTCAGGCAGTCACTTCCAGGCTCTAGGGAGTTTGGCAGCCTTTGATTTCTCGGTGTTCTGGGACCTTTGCTTTTTGCCCCTTTCAACTGATGGGAATCCCCACTGAAACGTGATGTTATATGCTGGAGAATCTAAGAAACCATCAATCTAAAGACAATCTATTATTTTATGTTCTAAGAAAGAAAAAGATGCCATCAAAGTATGTCATTGATTGCAAACGCATGATTTCAGAGATGTTAAAATAGCAACAGAAAGTGCATGGAATATTCGAGGAAACACACGTTCATCATTTTGGGGGACCACGCAAGGAAACCTGGGGTCTAACAAGCATAGACTAAACAAATACATACAAAGGAAAGATCCTTCCTCAGCAAAAACTGTCTATAATATTTGTTTCCACAAATTGCTCAACTCAGACTTCAGGATAAGATTCTTTGTGGAGACTTTTTTTCAAATGTCACCCACCAAAGTAGTTATTAAAACGGGTCTGGGGAGTAAGGTCAAGAAACCACCAAATGTCTCTGTGGTTTTTTCAGCCCAGGACATGACAAAAAGATGGGGAAAATAGGTCACAGCAGCAAGAGCAACAGCACACCATCAGCCACAGGAACAAGCAGACTGGGGTTGGGGTGAGAGGGGTGCTGCTGGGGGTTTTTACCATTGATTCGGCCATCACACGTCAAAGTTCTTTTAAAAACTTAAAAAGTACATTAAATACACACTAATGACAAGAGAGTGCATTTAACATCTCTGTACAGTTTCAAGAATAATGACAAAACGATGGCCAGCAGGTACCTGAAAAGATGCTCAGCATCGCTAATCAGCAGGGAAATGCAAAGCAAACCACAGCGAACTATCATCTCACACCAGTCAGAACGGCCGTTATCAAAAAGAACACAAATAACAAATGGTAGTGAGGGTGTGGAGAAAAGGGGACCCTCGTACACTGTGGGTGGGAATGTAAATTGATGTAGCCACCACTGTGGAAAGCAGTAAGGAGGTTTCTCAAAAACACTAAAAACGGAACTACCATATGACCCAGCAATTCCACTCCAGGATATACATCTGAAAAAAAGAAAACACTTATTTGAAAAGATACATGCACCCCAATGTTCATGGCAGCATTATTTCCAATTTCCAAGACATGCAAGCAACTTAAGTGTCTATAAGCAGATGAATGGATAAAGAAGATGTGGTATATATATATATGTATATATATATATGCAATGGAATACTACTTGGCCATAAAAAAGAATGAAATTTTGCCATTTGCAGTAACATGGATAGACTTGGAGGGCATTATACTAAGTGAAATAAGTCAGACAGAGAAAGACAAATGCTGTTTTATCTCACATGTGGAATCTAAAAAAATACAACAAACTAGTGAATATAACAAAAAAGAAGCAGACTCACAGATATAGAGTACAAATTAGTGGTTACCAGTGGGGAGAGGGAAGAGGGGAGGGGCAATATAGGGGTAGGGGAGTAAGAGGTACAAACTATTAGGTATAAAATAAGCTACAAGGGTATATTGTACAACACGGGGAATATAGCCAATATTTTATAATAACTATAAATGGAGTATAACCTTTAAAAACTGTGAATCACTATATTGTACACCTGTAACTTATATAATATTGTACATCAACTATAATTTTAAGAAAGCGCACTGATGGCTATCATTCTGGAATTTTAAAAAAAATGACAAAATGAACCCAATAAGAAGAAAAATAGTACCGATACTTTTGAGGCCTTGTGTGTGACATCTCCAAATTGTATTACCGCCTCTTCTGCAGAGGTGCTCATCATCCTGAACTTTGTGGAAATTGCACTCTTGTTTTTCTTTATGTATAGATATTCCTAAACAATATATAATTTCATTTTGCCTGTTTTGGAAATTTAGATAAATAAAATCATACTGTATGTAGTTTTCTAAAACTTGCTTTTTTATTGCTCAGCAATCTACATTTTAGATTCAGCCATGTTCATATGGAGCCATATTGCATTCCATTTTATGACTAGCTCATAATTCATTCATGCATTCTCCTGTTTATGGACGTTTGGGTTGTTTCGCTTTGAAGAACCTTGCTGCTGTGAATATTCTTATCCACGTTGCCTGGTGAACATGTGCATGAGTTTCTCTTGGCTATATATCCATAAGTGAAGTTGCTGGGTTGAGGGGTGTGCCCATGTTCAGTGTTACTGGGTGATGCTACATTGTATTTCAAAGGAGAAATAAAGTGAGGACTTGGTCCCACCAGCAGTGTAGGGGGTGTCCATTATTCCATATCTTTATTCCACATCTTACTATTACTTGATATTCTCAGACTTAAAAATTTCTGCCCACCAGATGGCAGTGAATGGAATCTCATTGTGGTTTTATTATTCATTTTCCTATTATTAATGAACATTTCCCCATATATAATGGGCATTCATTTTGCCTCATCTATTAAATGCCTCTTCATCTCCTTTGACTATGAATTGCTTGTGCCTTCTTGGGTTGTTTGTCTTTTTCTTGTTGACATAGAAGTTATTTCCTGGATATTAATCTTTTGTTAACTGTAGGTATTGAAGATCTCATCTTCCCATCTGTAACTTGTGTTTTTACTCTTTCTGGGGTCTTCCAAAGAATGGAAGTTAATGTGGTTGAACCAATCACTATTTTTTCTTTATAGTTTGTTCTTTTTGTGACTTGGTTAATAATCTTTGCCTATCCTGAGGTCACAAAAATGTTTTTGTATTTTTTTTCCCTAAAAAGTGTGAAAATTTCCTTCCTATGTTGTCATTGTTCTATCTGGAATTGATTTTAGTGAATGGTGTGAGGAGTCGATCTAGTTTTTTGTTTTATCTTCTTTTCTGTTTTTCTTATTCCATATTTCTAACCCATTGGCACAGCACCGTTATTGAAAAATCCCTCTTTTTCCACTTATTTATAATGTCACCTCTTCCATGTACGTGTGGGTCTTCTTGCGTATCTCTATTCCATTCCAAAGACTGTTTGTCTCTGCACCAATATCACTGTCTCATTTTCTATGACTTCATAATTATTCTTATCTGGTAGGGCACAATATAGTTCTCAAATCCAACGGGAATCTGAATTGGCCGGGACTAGGCTGATAGATAAATAGAAGACATCTTTTAAATTTAAAAATCTCAAAAATGTCAGCTCTAAAACGTGCTGGCACTGAGTATTACAAGAAAATGAAAAGATTAAAAAAAAGGTCTTTTCCTTCAATAGCCCAATTTGAGGCAAGTGTGCATTCTTTTGCAAATACACAACAGAAAGCTAGGATGTACTTTGCTGAAGCATAGCAGTGATTACCTATTTTTGTCTTTACAGAGGTGTGAAGGTACATTTAGGTTCTCTTCTTACAGGAACCAGAAATCAAGTGGCTGAAATGTAAAGTGTTGATAACATACACACTTTTAGGAACTTCTACTCACAAGGACATTCATTCACTTCCCCCTTCCAGTCACGAAAGTTTTAAAAGACCCACCTGAGTGAGAAGGTCCTGCCTTTACAAAGAGCTCTAGTTCACCCAATTTGATCCCATTTTATTTTAATGAAAATAAATTAAATAGAATAGATAATAAAGTTCTCCCAAAGATGCCTTCTTTAGAGTTATCTAAAGTTTATCAGCAAAATAACTTTGACTAAGTTAAATGGCGATGTGTCACACACCCAAAACGTGTGAAGCAATTTGAAAAAATATTTTAAATATGCCATGGATTTGTAAATTAATGCAGGGCTCACTGTGCTTGAATTTCCATTTCTAAACTGCTTCATTTGCATGCAAAGAGTGGGCAATTTTTGTGTGTGTGAAAATTTAGCCTTAAGAAATGAAAATCAAAAACTCAGCAACTTGAAAAGAGCTGTTAGGCATAGAAATTGTTTAATCGGTTTCCAGCAGGGCCAATGGTGTTGGCATTTTGAAATACCAGATTGGATTGGCATCCTAGAAAAAAAATCCTCAGCTCAGAAAAAGTCGCCTAAAAAAGCCACCATCTACAAAGTGGGGAAAGAAGATGGCCGAGATATGACAAATGCCAATGAAACGAATTCTGCGATCGAGAGAGAGACTGAAGTGTGAAATGAACAAATGTTACATGTGAGAAAATTTCTGTCAGTGCTATCCCAATCATCTATTCTGACAAATACAATGCTTGATCAGAAAGTCAGGTGTTTTTGTCTAAGGGATGGTTCCCTGTGGATCTTTTAAGAGGACCTAATGCTCTGGGTTTACCTTCAAGTCAATGTTCTCACTTCAGAGGATTTTATAAAGGGACCTGATAATTTCCTCTGTAACAAGGTTGTGATCCCAACTTAGATTTTCCATCCAGGGTTTTTAAAATGCAAGTTTAAAATAAGATTTCGTTTAAACATTTTGTGATTCTTTTGTGGCTCAGAACTTAAAAAGACCAGAATACCATATTTTTATTAGAGAACATATTTCTTTACAGCATCCCAAATGAAAGGTACAAAGTTAGATCTACCTGGATATAATGATTATGATGATAGTAATAAAAACCTAATAATAAATACTGATTTTAATTGTTTTTTACATACACATTTTTTGGGTACCTGCTTTGTGTTGGGTACTATCCTAGGTGCTGAGGATACAAAAATGAGTAAGAAACACACCTTGCACCCTTAAGAAGCTCAGTCTTTGCAGTGAGTCTCTCTCTAGTGGGCTTAGAAAAATAAATTGTCTAACCTAGTTATCTAGTTTTCTCCCGAAGGACATGCTGAATACACAAGGTCCAGATAACAAGGAAGGTGAGTCTCTCCTTTCCCATTTTCTCTTCAATCTCAGCTGGTGAAACAGTAGCCGGCTCAAGGAATGTGATGCTCTTGTCTTATTGAATTTGAACTGGCTGCTTGGCTCACACTGACTCTTCCCCCAACAAGGGAGCAGAGAAAACTGTTCTGGTTTCCCTTCCCAGGACCGGGGGTGCAATTTTTGTGCAAGAATAAAGGGATGCCATAACATCTTCATGCTGGGATCACTTCTATTTGTGCTGTTGTTGCTGAAAATGAACAAACTTCACGGCCCAACACCTTCAGACACGAGTCTTAAGTTCTCAGCATGATGCTTGGCATGCATCAGTGTTTGTTGATTGAACAAATGACAATGCAAGGATGACAGGCATGGAGCCAGAGCATCTCAGAAAAGGTTTCTCTGTGATAAAGGACTGTAGTATAGTTTCAAAATAAGAGGATCGAACAGCAAATGTAAATATAATGTCTACTATGAATATATTCAAAACTAATTCTAAAATATGCTTATAAGGAAGTGACAGAATTGTAGATTTTGGGAGGGAAACATTGTAAGAATATGTCCCCCACCTCCCCGTTTTTTGTATCTTTCTGTGGGTGGTCTGTAGACTGAGGTGTATGTGGTGTATACCACTTGGGTTGAACTTGAAAAGCTAAGACTCGGATTCTGTTTGAAATTTTATCAACTTACTATTGCATACTGAATAATCTTGTGATTTACTAACCCATGGTGCCTATAAAATAATTAATTTTTAAAATATGGCTACACATATGTGAGGTATGGGTCTCTATATCTAAATTTTTTTCTTAATGAGTCAAGATTTATTTTCCTTGTGGCTTAGTCAAAAGTCCATACTTCAAATGATAGTAAATTAGTATATGGCAAATGCTTCAAGATTTACGCTAAATTATACTGAAAGTAAATGCATTGTAAAATCTTGGTATGACTCTAGCTAGTACACTTTTTTATAAAGAAGGTGAGGCGGGGCATGAGATGAGACAGCTATCCTCAGACCACATACCTCTGAACTCGTAGCAGTTTGCAATGCTGCCAGCTTCCAGGGACTGCAAATCTGACTAACGGTGGCCTAAACAATAGACACTGAATTTTTGAAAACAGTAAGAAATATGAAGGTAGATGCATTTCGGTTGGTACAATGGCTCATTAATGTCTTAAACATCCAGGAGCCAGGATTCTTCTAATAGTCCTGCTTCTCCAGAGTATTGGTGTTTTTGTTTTTTTCCCTTTATGGCTGTCACCTCATGTTTACAATATGGCTGCCTCAGCTCCAGGCATCATGTGCTCATGCCAGCACCCTAAGCAGAAACTGAAGGTCAGAGGCTAAATAAAGGTCTTATCCCCTGAAGCTCTGCCTTTTTAGACAGTAAGGAGAGGAATTCTCCCCTTTGCTTCTCATTGTCCAGAATGCTATCACACAACTGCCCTACACAGTCACAGGGGCAGGGGAATGCGATTACCATGAGTTGTTAGCTCAGCCATCATTTACTTCCTGGTATTGGGGAGAGACTCCGCTTCCCTGAGATCTAGAGATATCTGCTGGCTACTTGAGCTCATTGTCAGAGGTCTGTGGTCAGGAAGGTCACGGGCAGAGTCTGGGCAGCCTGTAGGATGTGCTGGTGCTGGATGGAAGAGTTGAGACGCAGTTATAAGAGATGGACTAAGGAGTGGGTTGGCCTGTGGGTCAAGGACACAGGACCCAAGACTGAATTCTGGATTTGCTCCTTACCAACCCTATGACCTTGGGCAAATGAGTTGGTACTTAATGCTCCACTTCGAAGTTGAATTATCTGTAATAATACCAACCTCAAAGGGTTGTTACGATACTTAAATGAGGGCAAGGACTTAGTGCTGAGCTGGTATGTGTTAAAGGATTAAGAAGAAGGGGCTCCTTTACTATTTCTGAGCCTATAGGGCGGAATAGGGTCCTCTGCTACTAGATGCTGACGAGGCTCGCTTTGGGAAAGAGCTCTGTTTTGAGAGGCAGAAGCCAGGCTTGTCATTCCCTTGCTAAGTGTTTGTGACTTAAGTAAGTTCCCATTTCTGGAGCTCAGTTTCCTCAAGTGTAAGATGGGAATCAGGGCTGAGTAGTCTCCAAGCTCCACCAGCTCCAGCATCCTGATGTAACCATGGGCTCTTTGTAGCGGACAGCTGGTGGCATGGGTCCCCAGGGTCTACAAGGGCCACTGTCATCACACTCTTTGCAAAGACTGGGGACTTCTCGTGCTTTCACTGACACTGTTTGCTGCTGTCCATATGAAGGTGGGATATAATTGTGGGGCTCCTACTCTCCCCATGGTCCATATGCTTTATTAAAATAACCCCCTGGAATAAGTTAGATGCTGCCTTATCGCTAAAATGGCCAGTGACCTCATCTGAAAATGGCTCCTGAGCCTGAAATCCCAGTGGGGCTTCTGTCCCACTGTCTGTCAGTCTCGATTTTACATTTGGACCTGATTTTCCTTCCATAGGATATTCAGAAGCACTCTTCATTAAGTCTGTACTTATTTAGTTTCAATAAAAACAAGGCAAATGCATAATGAGCATTTTAACAATAAATAAATTAGAACTTGAGATTGTTATAACAATATACACTGTGAGAAGAAGAATGAAGAGTCTAAAAATAAAGACAAAACCATAAACACCTCTCCTTTCTCTCTGGAAATCAAAAACACACCACTGGTTTTAGGACAAAGGAAGAATAATGAAAGGAACTGGAAAATTTTCTTCCCACCTAATAGAGGGAAGGTAGTTGCCTGGAGTTGGACAAGGAACAGTTGTATCCAAAACAGTAAACTTGCCCTAAAAAGGCTTGATTATTAGTTCCACTAAAAAAAAAAGCAGCAACAACAAGGATAAATGTAAAACTGATGTTAGGAGATTTTTAAAAGCTGCAACCTCTGAAAAACGAAGTAGTCGTTTGCAAAATTCTGTTCCAATCAACAGAATTGTTTCCTTCAGAAAAAACAGTCGGACACTCCCCATCCTCCGTCCCAGCACAGCCTGGAAATTGTTCTTTCTTCCTGTGGGACACGGAGATGTTCAAACGCTTCGTCAAGACTGTCATGCCCTAAAAAATTCTGAGTGTCATTGTGGAATAATCAACCTCAGATTGAATGTTACAGATTTTCCTAGGCTTGTTGCAATTAAGGAAAATTGGAGGCTAGTGGTAGAGGAGTCTGGGATGAGACAAGGTGAACCTCTTGTGATGGGAGCCATCGGAAGGGCGTGGCCCAGGGCTCACAGCAGCCCTTGGCATTGGCTTTTGGAACTCTGGGTACTCCACACACTTAGATTTAGGGTACAACATAGGATGGGGGCCAAGTATTAACCTGTGTTTTTTTTCTCTAAATTGCTTCAGGTGATGTATCCTGAAGCTTGTATGTCTAAGAAACACGGTAACAAATGCACAAACAGAAAGAAGCAAAATAATTCCATGGAGTGAAACGATCCCTATTCTGAAAAATATTCTTTTATGTTAAAAACTTCATAGGAGAGAATGAAGCCAAAACTGAGATATCCAAAATATTTTAAAATTTGGAAGTACATATATGTGTGTATGGGTGTGTGTTTCCACATATATATGCACATTTGAATTTTAACTTCTCTCTCTGAGTTTGGGGTGAATCTGATAATCACATTTATCTTGTTATAAACTTCATGACTTGCCTCTTTCCTGTGCGTGCTTCTCCCTACTCCTACCCACTGGGCCCCGGCCCACACTCTGGAGGAGTTTTAGAAAATGATTGTGCTCAATTAAGATCCATTGATGGACACTTTGGTGTATTAAAAGAGTCCCCATAGCCTGCAGTGAAGTGGAGTTGGGTAAAAAAGTAGAAGCAAATTAGTCATGAAAACATGTTCCCGTGGTAAAAAAAATAATCTAGGGACCTAGACGCAGGCTGAGGAGACCAAGGAAACAGGCAGGGCACAGTGAGCCAAAGCTCATTAAATAGAAACGGTTCTGGGGGAAGAAGAAAGCAAACGGGTTGGAAAGGCAGGGAAGCTGTACATCCACAGGGCTTTGCAGCGGCTCTGAGCACTTGGAACCGGATCACAGAAATTCAGAGCTGGACGGGAGCTGACAGATCACCAAATTCAACCCCTTTACGTTGCAGATGAGGGAACCAAGGTTGAATGCTTTGCCCGAGGTCCCAGCTAAATCAGAGCAGAAGCAGGGCTGGGGCCCAGGACTCTCTACCCTCAGCCTGGGGCCTCCTCACCACTAGGCAGTGGGACCTGCTTCTTCTATTTGGCCACTCCTGTTTGTTGAAATTTCACTAGGAAGTGATAAAGGAACTATGGAAAACCAGATTTGATAAATAACTGAAAAAGTGACCAGGGAATTACCACAAAAGGTTATGGTACAATACAAGAGTCTCTCAATGCTGGCTGCACATTAAAGCAAGGCACCACGTCTCACTAGTTTAATCAGAATTAATGCGAGTGAGGCTCTGACACTGATCATTATAAAAGGTCCCAGATGATTCGCATGTGCAGCCACAGTTGACAGAAAAGATGCGGATTTGAATCCTGCTATTATTATTAGCTGTGTGACTTTAGGCATGTATGTAGTTACTTGACCTCTCTGAGCTTCTCTTTACTCGTGTGTGAAATGGAGCCAATAATACCTTTCTAAGGTCACTGTGAGATTAGATGAGATAAAGCATATGTCTCAGAGTAGTCGGTATTTGTCATTAAATGTTTGTTTCCTTTATGAAACATGAATCTCAGTGATTATAATTAGAGATTTTATTGTTTTGTAAACTATTATTGAGTTTTTTCCCCTAGTGTGTTCTTAACTCCCTGAATGCGTTCTCAACAATTCTCGCTGAAAATTCAAGAATGGTTTTCAATTTTCAGAATAAGGTGATGGGGCAGAGTGTGTAGCCAAGAAAGTCATAGTTAATTCATTGACGAGGCTGCTTCTTCTGAGATTCTGGAAGGCTGCCTGGAGGAGGTGAGCCTCGTGGCTGGCATAAGAGGATAGCTGAAGAATTCCCGAATGAAGCTACATGGCAGTTGATACATGAATAAACCTTAAACGGCATTGTCACATATCGAGAAAACCATTGCCTTTTCACTTTCTTTTCAGTGCTTCTTATGCTATCAATGACATTTCACTCGCTAATATCACTGTTTAAAGAGACTTGATCTCAGAGCCTTCTTAGAATTTAACATTGTTTCACCTTAATTCTGTTTATGTTTATGGTTGGCTTTTATTGATGGCAAGTGATACAGGTTTTCCATTTATAATGAATGGAAATGTAAATTTATGTAAGGAAAAAATATGCCGACTTAAAGAAAATTCTTAAGTGAGCAAGGTAGGAGTGGTAAGCAGACAGTGAAAAAATCATGAAGGTGGAAGATTCCTGGGTTCCTGGGTCTTGGCTTACCTGTGAGACCTCAGGCTAGAACAATAATACGCTCTTTCTGGACCTCAGTTTCCTCCCCCCAAATAAAAGTGTTAGATTTGACAATGCCTAAGATTGCTTTCAATTTGGGCATAACTGATTTTCAGATTCATCACAATTTGGCCATCAGTCGTCGATAATAGTGTATTATCAATAGTCGAGGACTATTATCAATAGACTTTGACGATAGTCTCAGTCGTCAAAGATATAAAAAATCACCCCATTAAAAAATGGGATGGAAAATAAATTTCTATTTCATATCCCCATAGAAGACCTTGTGGATTACTGGTTCTTAATAAAACCATCTTTACTGGGAGCCATGCTCTTCTACTAGATTTTTCTTCTCTTGCTGATAGCCCCTATTCATTAACTTTAAAGACTGTTGTGATCTGGGTGATTACCTACATTCAAAGGTAACGCCCAAGCCAGGTGCATCCTTTTGTGAATTTCCCAGGCAATTAGGTCTGTGGATTATTGCTGGGTTAGCGTTATTTCCCCCTTTTTGGCACTCTTGGGAAATCTGAAATACAGGATAGATTCTCCCACTGCAGAGTGGTAGTAAAATATTAATTGGTATAAAAAAGCATTAATTTGGTAGTTTGGATATAATGATGGCATCAATGCTTCACCCGCTGCCGCCAGATTCCTAACCATGTGAGTAATGGTTCAGAGCACACAGACGCTGAGGGGGTAGGGCTGGTGTCCTGGGGCATGAGGGCTGTTGGGGAGAACCTCTAGGTTTTCACGGTGTTGTTCTCTGAGGCTGGTGCCTGCTGGGAAGGGCCAGGACTGGGGCGAGGCTAGCCATACACCCAGGGTGCAAGATTCGAGGAGGCACTCCCAGCCTCCTGCAAGTGCTTCCTCGGAGACCTGGCCCTCTGAAAACTGTTGATTGATGATTCACAATTCAAGATCTGCTGATACTTGTCTCAGCACTGCTCTGAGTGGTGGAGAACCAATTTCTCACACCCAGTCACCATCCTTCTCTCCTCTCCCCTCTATGCCTTCACTACTTGGCTGCAAGGTCATTTCAGCCTCAGAGGCGGTCTTCTTCCTCCACTAATTCAAAGTCTACTTTGCCAGTGGCAACTCCTGCACCACCTTTGTTTTGTGTCGTTTTCTGGTTACTATTCCCTGGGATGAGAATGTCAATGAACTCTGGAAATAAGGGTTGTAAAGTGTTGTAAGGATTCAACCAGTGTCTTTTCAATGCTTTTCATGTCACAAACATTGTTCTAGACCCTTTCTAGTGCATTATTTTATCTAAGCCTTTCTATATTATTATGCCCACCTTAGCAAAGGGGCAACTGAAGCTTAGAAAATAACCCAGTTTGCTTTCAGGTGGTAATGGGCTTCTGAAAGTAGTGATTTTATATGACCCCATTCTGTAGAAAGTTTTTTCGAGTTTTCCAATAGAGGAGAAATGTTGGGGAAATTTCCCAGAAGGTCAAAGTCTTTGGGATGGATGTGAGCTTCCCTTGATAAGGGTTGGGAAAATACTGCTGACAAGGCACGATAATCCTTTTGGTTGCAAGGGGCTTGGAAGAAGAAGGACAAGCCTGGATGCTTTGTTGAGAGTTGACTTTGAGGCAGGGGATCCATGGGCCGTGCAGCTTTAGGAAGACCCATAAAGGGAACTGGGTCGTTGGGTCTGGAGTTACAGGTGGATCCAGGAATCTTATTCAGTGACCCAACCTAGCCATGGTGGGCAGCTCCAGGCTTGAGAATGAATTGTTTGGAACTGTGTGGAAACATTGTGTTAAGGCAATGGAGAGTTTGCTAGCAATTTTTTCACCCATTCATTTACTCACTCACTCAAAAATACTTAGTGAGCATCTGCTAAGTGCCACATAATAATCTCATCCTGAGGATACAGAGGGAAACCACCAGGTGAGAGCCTGGCTGTCTGGAGGCTGTAGGCTGAGATCCTGCAACACTTCAAGGTTGAGGGAAAAAGGAGGAGTGAGTAAGGAGACCAGGAAGGACTGGCCAGGGAGGTGTCTGGGAAACTAGGAGGGAGTGGTGTTAAGTAAACCCAAAGAATAGAGTGTTTCCAGAACACTCCAGCCCTGTTGGCGGGGACAGGAAGCTAAGGAGGGGACTGTCAAAAAATCTGTTTACCACCTTACACCCTGACAACTTCCAACTTTTCCTCTTCAGCGTTTTCTCAAGAGGCTTTACTTTAACATCATTCATATTGGGATAGAGCAAATGAGGTACAGCCACAAAGGAGCGTATGTACATCGATGGGGACTCTTGCAGTGATGCTGGGCTCTTGCTGCATTCTTCTGGGAGGCAAGTCCCATTGCCTGCGGCATGCTTTAAAGTGAAGTGTTTCAAGTGGCAGAGAGCAGCCTGCCATGACAGAGAAAAGCTGGAGTGGCAGCAATGCCTCCAATGGCAGGAAATTCAGAAAATGCTCCCCGGAAACCCACTCCCTTCAGTGCGATCAAGACAATATCATGATACCAACCCATTTGCTCCCGAGAATAATTACAAGTACCATTTGTACAATCCTTGAGAGTTTATAAAGTGCTTCCATGGGTGTTGTGTAATGGATTTTATTTGAGCTTGATGTGTGTGGACAGACGAGGAGCCCCCAAATCCTTCCACATCAGCATGTCGGCTTGTGTAAGTCCCTGTCTCCTTCCCAAAGTGGAGCCATGGAAACCGTGGCCGCCCCTTGGGACTGGTATCCTGCCTCCCAGCAATCATGACTCTGAATCTGGAGGATACGGGAGATTTTCTATTTTCTCCTATATATCTCAGAGTTTTCCAAATGTTTTGTCATAAGCATGCCTACGTTTGTAATTAGAAAAAAAAGAGTTATTTAAACAAATCAGGGGAAGCAAGGTTCTGAAATTCACCACAGTCAACAAGAGTTGCCTGCCCTCGAGCTGGACCAGTGGACTGGCCAGCTCCTTTGGTCAAGCATCCTGGATCAGAAGAGCCATCGCTGTTTTGAAGAGGGGCCATCAAGGTCATCTAGTCAACACCCTTCACGCACCAGTCAGTGTGCAAAGAGCAGAACTAGCCAGAAGCAGTGTCCTACTTCTTTAAAAGAGATACTTGGAAAGGTTTAATGCCAGCAGAGCAAAGCCAAAGATATCAATCCTTGTAGATTCTGAATGTGCTGTTTTCTTTTTTAAATCATCACATTTTTATTAAATAATATGAGATCCTTAAAGGAAGTGTGGTAACTAAAAAAAGGAAAAACATTCGATCCATTAAAGGTGATCTCAAAGTTTCTCCCCCCTCCCCCAGTCTTCCTAAATGGAAGTAGGCAGGGTTTTTTTTTTGCATAATGGTATTTATATTTGTTTGAATTTCTGAAATTTCTTTTCCAGAATTATATCTTAAATCTGAATAATTGAGAGTAACAACTCATTATAAAAAAAAAATCTTTTTAAAGCTTTACAGTGAAAAAAAAAAAAGGCTCCTATAGCCTCCATTAGCCGCTGCCGTTTCATTAGCTGGATACAGAGTGGTCCCCTGGGGTGGTGCCCACAGGACAGGCCATCGGTGCTTTATTTTTATTTTTATTTTTTTAACATCATTATTGGGGTATAATTGCTTTACAATGGTGTGTTCGTTTCTGCTGTATAACAAAGTGAATCAGCTATACCTATACATACATCTCCATATCTCCTCCCTCTTGTGTCTCCCTCCCACCCTCCCTATCCCACCCTTCTAGTTGGACACAAAGCACTGAGCTGATCTCCCTGTGCTATGCGGCTGCTTCCCACTAGCTATCTATGTTACACTTGGTAGTGTATGTATGTCCATGCCACTCTCTCACATTGTCCCAGCTTCCCCTTCCACCCCGTGTCCTCAGGTATGTTCTCTACGTCTGCATCTTTATTCCTGCCCTGTCACTAGGTTCATCAGTACTTTTTTTTTAGATTCCATATGTATGTGTTAGCATACGGTATTTGTTTTTCTCTTTCTGACTTACTTCACTCTGTATGACAGTCTCTAGGTCCATCCACCTCATTACAAATAACTCAACTTCGTGTCTTTTTATGGCTGAGTCATATTCCATTGTATATATGTGCCACATCTTCTTTATCCATTCATCTGTCGATGGACACTAAAGTTGATTCCATCTCTGGGCTATTATAAATAGAGCTGCAGTGAACATTGTGGTACATGACTCTTTTTGAATTATGGTTTTCCCAGGGTATATGCCGAGTAGTGGGATTGCTGGGTCATATCGTAGTTCTATTTTTAGTTTTTTAAGGAACCTCCATAGTGGCTGTATCAATTTACATTCCTACCAACAGCGCAAGAAGGTACCGTTTTTTCCGTACCCTCTGCAGCATTTATTGTTTGTAGATTTTTTGGTGATGGCCATTCTGACTGGTTTGAGGTGATAACACATTGTACTTTTGATTTGCATTTCTCTAATGATTAATGATGTTGAGCATCCTTTCATGTGTTTGTTGGCAATCTGTATATCTTCTTTGGAGAAATGTCTATTTAGGTCTTCTGCCCATTTCTGGGTTGGGTTTTTTGTTTTTTGATAGTGAGCTGCATGAGTTGCTTGTAAATTTTAGAGATTAATCCTTTGTCAGTTGCTTCACTTGAAAATATTTTCTCCCATTCTGAGGGTTGTCTTTTGGCCCTGTTTATGGTTTCCTTTGCTGTGCAAAAGCTTTTACGTTTCATTAGGTCCCATTTGTTTATTTTTGTTTTTATTTCCATATCTCTAGGAGGTAGGTCAAAAAGGATCTTGCTGTGGTTTATGTCATAGAGTGTTCTGCCTATGTTTTCCTCTAACAGTTTGATAGTATCTGGCCTTACATTTAGGTCTTTAATCCATTTTGAGTTTATTTTTGTGTATGGTGTTAGGAAGTGTTCTGATTTCATTCTTTTACATGTAGCTGTCCAGTTTTCACAGCACCACTTATTGAAGAGGCTGTCTTTTCTCCATTGTATATTCCTGCCTCCTTTATCAAAAATAAGGTGGCCATATGTGCATGGGTTATCTCTGGGCTTTCTAGCCTGTTCCATTGATCTGTATTTCTGTTTTTGTGCCAGTACCATACCGTCTTGATTACTGTAGCTTTGTAGTATAATCTGAAGTTCAGGACCCTGATTCCTCCAGCTCCATTTTTCTTTCTCAAGATTGCCTTGGCTATTTGGAGTCTTTTGTATTTCCATACAAATTGTGAAATTTTTTGTTCTAGTTCTGTGAAAAATGCCATTGATAGTTTGATAAGGATTGTATTGAATCTGTAGATTGCTTTGGGTAGTAGAGTCATTTTCACAATATTGATTCTTCTAATCCAAGAACATGGTATATCTCTCCATCTGTTGGTATCATCTTTAATTTCTTTCATCAGTGTCTTATAGTTTTCTGCATGCAGGTCTTTTGTCTCCTTAGGTAAGTTTATTCCTAGGTATTTTATTCTTTTTGTTGCAATGGTAAATGGGAGTGTTTCCATAATTTCTTTTTCAGATTTTTCATCATTAGAGTACAGGAATGCAAGAGATTTCTGTGCATTCATTTTGTATCCTGCTACTTTACCAAATTCATTGATGAGCTCTAGTAGCTTTCTAGTAGCATCTTTAGGATTCTCTATGTATAGTATCATGTCATCTGCAAACAATGACAGCTTTACTTCTTCTCCGATTTGGATTCCTTTTATTTCTTTTTCTTCTCTGATTGCTGTGGCTGAAACTTCCAAAACTATGTTGAATAATAGTGGTGAGAGTGGGCAACCTTGTCTTGTTCCTGATCTTAGAGGTAATGGTTTCAGTCTTTCACCATTGAGAGTGATGTTGGCTGTGGGTTTGTCATATGTGGCCTTTATTATATTGAGGTAAGTTCCCTCTATGCCTAGTTTCTGGAGGGTTTTTATCATAAATGGGGGTTGAATTTTGTTGAAAGATTTTTATACATCTATTGAGATGATCATATGGTTTTTCTCCTTCAATTTGTTAATATGGTTTATCACATTGATTGATTTGCATATATTGAAGAATCCTTGCATTCCTGGGATAAACCCCACTTGATCATGGTGTATGATCCTTTTAATGTGCTGTTGGATTCTGTTTGCTAGTATTTTGTTGAGGTTTTTTGCATCTCTGTTCATCGTTGATATTGCTCTGCTGTTTTCTTTCTTTGTGACATCTTTGTCTGGTTTTGGTATCAGGGTGATGGTGGCCTTGTAGAATGAGTTTGGGAGTGTTCCTCCCTCCACTTTTTTTTGGAAGAGTTTAGAAGGATAGGTGTTAACTCTTCTCTAAATGTTTGATAGAATTCACCTTGAAGCAGTCTGGTCCTGGGCTTTTGTTTTTTGGAAGATTTTTAATCACAGTCTCAATTTCAGTGCTTGTGACTGGTCTGTTTATATTTTCTATTTCTTCCTGGTTCAGTCTCAGACGGTTGTGCCTTTCTAAGAATTTGTCTATTTCTTTGTGGTTGTCCATTTTATTGGCATGTAGCTGCTTGTAGTAATCTCTCATGATCCTTTGTATTTCTGCAGTGTCAGTTGTTACTTCTCCTTTTTCATTTCTAATTCTGTTGATTTGAGTCTTCTCCCTTTTTTCTTGATGAGTCTGGCTAATGGTTTATCCATTTTTTTAATCTTCCCAAAGTACCAGCTTTTAGTTTTATTGATCTTTGCTATTGTTTTCTTCATTTCCTTTTCCATTTATTTCTGATCTGATCTTTATGATTTCTTTCCTTCTGCTAACTTTAGGGGGTTTTTGTTCTTCTTTCTCTAATTGCTTTAGGTGTAAGGTTAGGTTGTTTATTTGAGATGTTTCTTTCTTGAGGTAGGATTGAATTGCTATAAACTTTCCACTTAGAACTGCTTTTGCTGCAACCCATAGGTTTTGAGTCATCTTGTTTTCATTGTCATTTGTTTCTAGGAATTTTTTTATTTCCTCCTTGATTTCTTCAGTGATCTCTTGGTTATTTAGTAGTGTATTGTTTAGCCTCCATGTGTTTGTATATTTTACAGATTTTTTCCTGTAATTGATATGTAGTCTCACAGCATTGTGGTCAGAAAAGATACTTGATATGAGTTAAATTTTCTTAAATTTACCAAGGCTTGATTTGTGACACAAGATATGATCCATCCTGGAGAATATCCCATGAGCACTTGAGAAGCAATTGGAATCTGTTGTTTTAAGATGGCATGTCCTATAAATATTAATTAAGCCCATTTTGTTTAATGTATCATTTAAAGCTTTTGTTTCCTTATTTATTTTCATTTTGGATGATCTGTCCATTGGTGAAAATGGGGTGTTAAAGTCCCCTACTATGATTGTGTTACTGTCGATTTCCCCTTTTATGGCTGTTAGTGTTTGCCTTATGTATTGAGGTGCTCCTATGTTGGGTGCATAAACATTTACAATTGCTAAATCTTCTTCTTGGATGGATCCCTTGATCTTTATGCAGTGCCCTTCTTTGTCTCTTGTAATAGTCTTTATTTTAAAGTTTCTTTTGTCTGCTATGAGAATTGCTACTCCAGCTTTCTTTTAATTTCCATTTCCATAGAATATTTTTTTCCACCCCTTCACTTTCAGGCTGTATGTGTCCCTAGGTCTGAAGTGGGTCTCTTGTAGACAGTTTTTCCCTTTCATCACGTTAAATATGTCCTCCCACTCCCTTCTGGCTTGCAGTTTCTGCTGAAAGATCAGCTGTTAACCTTATGGGGATTCCCTTGTATGTTATTTGTTGTTTTTCCCTTGCTGCTTTTAATATTTTTTGTTTGTATCTACTTTTTGATAGCTTGATTAATATGTGTCTTGACGGGTTTCTTCTTGGATTTATTCTGTATGGGGCACTCTGCCCTTCCTGGACTTGATTGACTATTTCCTTTCCCATATTAGGAAAGTTTTCAACTATAATCTCTTCAACTATTTTCTCAGTCCCTTTCTTTTTCTCTTCTTCTACTAGGACCCCTATAATTTGAATGTTGGTGTGTTTAATGTTGTCCCAGAGGTCTCTGAGACTGTCCTCAATTCTTTTCATTTTTTTTTCTTTATTCTGCTCTGCAGTAGCTATTTCCACTATTTTATCTTCCAGGTCACTTATCCTTTCTTCTGCCTCAGTTATTCTGGTATTGATTCCTTCTAGAGAATTTTTAATTTCATTTATTGTGTTGTTCATCATTGTTTGTTTTCCCTTAAGTTCTTCTAGGTCCTTGTTAAACGTTTCTTGTATTTTCTCCATTCTATTTCCAAGATTTTGGATCATCTTTACTATCATTACTCTGAATTCTTTTTCAGGTAGACTGCCTATTTCCTCTTCATTTCTTTGGTCTGGTGGGTTTTTACCTTACTCCTTCATCTGCTGTGTTTCTCTGTCTTCTCATTTTGCTTAACTTACTGTGTTTGAGGTCTCCTTTTCACAGGCTGCATGTTTGTAGTTCCTGTTGTTTTTGGTGTCTGCCCCCAGTGGGTAAGGTTGTTCAGTGCATTGTGCAGGCTTCCTGGTGGAGGGGACTGGCGCCTGTGTTCTGGTGGATGAGGCTGGATCTTGTCTTTCTGGTGGGCAGGACCGCATCTGGTGGTGTGTTTTGGGGTGTTGTGACCTTATTATGATTTTAGGCAGCCTCTGCTAATGGGTGAGGTTGTGTTCCTGTCTTGCTAGTTGTTTGGCATAGGGTGTTCAGCACTGTAGCTTGCTGGTCGTTGAGCAGAGCTGGGTCTTAGAAGTGAGATGGCGATCTCTTGGAGAGCTTTCACCGTTTGATATTACGTGGAGCCGGGAGGTGTCTGGTGAACCAATGTCCTGAACTCGGGTTTCCCACCTCAGAGGCACAGGCCTGACATCTGGCTGGAGCACGAAGACCCTGTCAGCCACAGGGCTTCAAAGAAAAGGGGAAAATAAAGAAATAAATAAAGAAAAAATAAAATAAAAGTTATTAAAATAAAACATTATTAAAAATAAAAGAAATTTAAAAATAATTAAAAAAAAGAAAGAAAGAAAGAAGAGAGCAACCAAACCAAAAGCAACTCCACCAATGTTAACAAGTGCTAAAATCTATACAGAAAAAAAACCCAAAAATGGACAGGCAGAACCTGAAGACAAATGGCAAAAGCAGAGTTATACAGACAAAATCACACAAAGAAGCATACACATACACAGTCACAAAAAGAGAAAAAGGAAAAAAGTATCTATATATATATATAAAAAAAGGAAGACAGTAACAAAATCAATAAACAAATCTACCAATGATATTAACCTCTAAATACTAAACTAAGATAAACATAAAACCAGAGACAAATTAGATTCAGAAAGCAAACCCCAAGTCTACAGTTGCTCCCAAAGTCCACTGCCTCAATTTTGGGTTGATTTGTTGTCTATTCCGGTATTCCAGAGATGCAGGGTACATCAAGTTGATTGTGGAGATTTAATCCACTTCTCCTGAGGCTGCTGGGAGAGATTTCCCTTTCTCTTCTTTGTTCGCACAGCTCCCGGGATTCAGCTTTGGATTTGGCCCCGCCTCTGTGTGTAGGTCACCTGAGGGCATCTCTTCCCCGCCCACCCAGACAGGACAGGGTTAAAGTAGCAGCTGATTCGGGAGCTCTGGCTCACTCAGGCCGGGGGGCGGGAGGGATGCAGAATGCGGGGCGAGCCTGTGGCAGCAGAGGCCGGCATGACATTGCACCAGCTTGAGGCTCCCTGTATGTTCTCCCACGGTAGTTGTCCCTGGGTCATGGGACCCTGGCTGTGGCAGGCTGCACAGGCTCCTGGGAGGGGAGGTGTGGATAGTGACCTGTGCTTGCACAGAGGCTTCTTGGTCGCTGTAGCAGCAGCCTTAGCGTCTCATGCCTGTCTCTAGGGTCCGCGCTGATAGCCGCAGCTTGCCCCCATCTCTGAAACTCGTGTAGGCGTTGCTCTGAATCCCCTCTCCTCGTGCACCCCGAAACAATAGTGTCTTGCCTCTAAGGCAGTTCCAGACTTTTTCCAGGACTCCCTCCCAGCTAGCTCTGGTGCACTAGCCCCAGAGCTAGTGTTCACGCAGCCAACCCCAGTCCTCTCCCTGGGATCCGATCTCCGAAACCCGAGCCTCAGCTCCCATCCCCCACGCACCCCAGCGGGTGAGTAGACAAGCCTCTCGGGCCAGTGAGTGCTGGCCGGCACCGATCCTCTGTGTGGGAATCTCTCCGCTTTGCCCTTTGCACCCCTGTTGCTGCACTCTCTTCTGTGGCTCTGAAGCTTCCCCCCCACCCCTCGCCCATCTCTGCCAGTGAAGGGGCTTCCTAGTGTGTGGAAACTTTTTCATCCTTCCTTCCTTCCTTTTCCTTCACAGCTCCCTCCCCGAGGTGCAGGTCCTGTCCCTATTCTTTTGTCTGTGTTTTTCCTATTTTCTTTTGCCCTACCCAGGTACGTGGGGAGTTTCTTGCCTTTTGGAAAGCCTGAGGTCTTCTGCCAGAGTTCAGGAGGTGTTCTGTAGGAGTTGTTCAACATGTAGATGTATTTCTGATGTATTTGTGGGGAGGAAGGTGATCTCCACATCTTACTCCTCCGCCATCTTGAAGGCCTCCCCTCCATCAGTGCTTTATAATATGATTTTCCTCTCTGCCAACTTCCTTATTATTTATTTATTTGTTTGTTTATTTTTGGGTGTGTCGGGTCTTTGTTGCTGCGCGCGGGCTTTCTCTAGTGGCGGGGAGCGGGGGCTACTCTTCCTTGTGGTGCGTGGGCTTCTCATTGTGGTGGCTTCTCTTGTTGTGAAGCATGGGCTCTAGGAATGCGGGCTTCAGTAGTTGTGGCATGTGGGCTCAGTAGTTGTGGCGCATGGGCTTTGTTGCTCCTTGGCATGTGGGATCTTCCTGGACCAGGGCTCGAACCTGTATCCCCTGCATTGGCAGACAGATTCTTAACCACTGCGCCACCAGGGAAGTCCTGAGTTCCTAATTTTAATTGCAATTTTAAAGGAAGGGCAACTGGATGGTACATCACCAGACTGCTTGCTTCTCCAAGACTAAGTTTCTGTTCCATTATTCAGAAAGATGACTTGGCAGGGTATAATATTCTTGGTTTATAACTTTGTCATCAAAAGGTCATTGCTTCAAAAAACATTTAAAATACATCCTAGTTCCCTACCCTCCCTTACACCCCAAGCCCTCCTCCATGATTTTCTTGGAACATGATGAGCTGTTTGATCATCATATTCATACTCTTTTTTTTCTCTGGAGGAAGATTTTCCTTAACTATGGTTTTAGATATCGTGTTTATTCCAATTTGGATATGGTGTTTCTTCTCCCTTTTAAGTTTGATCTTTATTATACATATATATATATTTTTTTAAATTTTCTCCCATCATTTAAATTTTTGTCTGGATTCTAGGAGAACTACTGAAGTTTGCCCTTCATGCTATTAATTGATATTCTGCAAGGTCAATTATGCTCTTTAGTGTCTCCAATGTAGTTTTATATTCTGTTATTGCTTTTCTAATTTTCCTGAAGCCTTTTCTATCTGACCTGTATCACTTTGAATCTCATCCTGCTGATTTTTTTCACCTCAATTATTTATCTCTCACTGAGGTTCTCTTTTTTGCCTCATAGAGGCCAGTTTGTTCTCTATTTAAATGATAAGTCCAGAATATCTTCCCCAATTCCATTTTTCATAACATATTTTTTTCCAGAAGCCTGAACACCCTCTGAATTTTTATAATGGTTTTCCCTATTTTTATTCAATTTCTGCCTTGTTCTTCATCTTTTAATATTTTTCTGCTTGGTTAGTCCTCAGATAGAAAGGATGTCTCACTTACTCTTGACCTTGCTTTCTGGTGCTGGTTGCATTTTTTTCTCAGAGGTTTAGCTACATTTTATTTCCAGGGTGACTCTTCAGGACTGAGATGGGAGTTTCTTTTTAGTCTTCCTAGCTCTAATGTTCTGAAAAGATGGAATGGGCAGAAGTGAAAACTCCCAGCATGGACTGATCCTAGAACTCTCCATGTCTCTTTTTCCCCTTGTCTTTTACGTCATGTCATCTGGAAGGACAATATCTCCTGTGATCTTAAATGTGACTCTCAGCTTCTCTGTATTTCTTGAAAGATACCTTATTAGGGCTGTGGTATAATCCATTAATTACTTCCTTGAGAGTCTCATAATCTGAGTTCATGCCCCATGCTATTTCTGAACTGCTTTGTGAATTTTGTTTAGTTCTTTCACTTCTTTGAGCTTCCCTTACCTAAAACAAAGTCAGTAATATTGCTATCATTATGGAGTGTTGTGAGGTTTAAATGAGATAATGCTTACTGAGCCCTTAGCACACTGCACAGTAAATTTTAAAGATTAGCTGCTGTGGACTTCCCTGGTGGTGCAGTGGCTAAGACTCTGTGCTCCCAGTGCAGGGGGCCCGGGTTCGATCCCTGGTCAGGGAACTAGATCCCACATGCCACAGCTAAGAGTTCACATGCTGCAGTGAAAATCCTTCATGCTGCAGCTAAGATCTGGCACAGCCAAATAAATAAATATTAAAATAAAGTTTAGCTGCTGTTGTCATTATTAATATTACTATTCTGTCTTTAGATAGAGTTATAAAGAGAGGTATTGATTGAGGTGGAGGTCATGAAACAGTACACTGATAGCTTCAAAAAGAAGCCTTCCCCCTGCTCATGGTGGAAAGACAGATGTTTGTTTAATTTTGTGATTGGCTCAGATGTTGAATTCCTAAATCTCAGTGGACAATGGGGGAATATTTCCAATCAAGCACAAAAATGGTGAGTCACAAAATTAATTTCCAGCCTGGTTTGGCCTTCTTAATTAGTAGAACTTCCTTCTAGATTCTGATAAGAGTTTGACTGGAAATCACAGTTTTCTTATTGCTGTGATATTTTTGTCTTCTGGGTCTTCAAAGGTATTTTTGTGGGAATACTGGTGGTGTCGTGTCCAGAGCAGTTATTCAGTTATAATTTTAAGTTGGAAGTCTCCAGCTTTATTTCTCAGCTGGTTTTCAAATACAAATTACCAAGTTTAACCAGTTAGATACATGAAAGCAAAACATGTTACAAAGGTGATTTCTTTTATCCCCAGGAGCTGCTATAAGCAGTTCTGTTTTTATCCAGATTTCATTTGTTAAATGTGTTCTAAGCCAGGGATGATAGAACCTTCTCTCTTCCTTCATTAGCATGTTGATATTCTATCATTCTCCTTATGATACCATAATGAAATTACATGTTTTGCATTCTTATGGACCTTTTTAACCACTTATTTGTGTTTCCTACAGCATTTTTCAAGATCAAGCACAGAAATGAATTCAATGCCCTTGGCTTTGAAATTCAAATATATTTGAAAATGTTGCTTGAACTCCACTGTATGATATAGCACTCCTGCTGAAACCACTGTTATTCTAAAAAAATAAATCTTAGGATGTGGATTATCTCTTTATGTTGTAGAAAGATAGGTATAATTTTAGTTGCAATGTTTTTAGATAACCTTGATCTGGTTCACCAGAGTTTATATTCAAAGCTGCTGTATTTTCCTGTTGACAAGGATGCTGGGAGAAGCTTATTTGGAAGTGATGGAAAGAATAGTGTCCTACTTGGTAAGGGTGTTACTGTCCACCCTGAGTTTTGCTAAGGCTGTGCCCAATTATCCACTGATAAGTTTAGCACTGACATGGCATTTAATTGTAAAATGTTTTCAGTTCTCTGAAAAACTCTCCTCAGACATAGGTTATGATCATTATCACCCTATTGTTCACAGAGTCTTATGTAATGTCATATGTTCCAGGGGTTTTTGGTTTCTTTAGTCAACTCATTTCCTTTAATACTGACTGAGGTGACATTTGGTTGCTTGCCACATGATAAATAGTGAGGTTAGAATGCCTCATTCTGTGGTTGGGACATTGGGACATGGACATGATGCCTTCTTTTTGAGCATAAGAAATACAAGGATTTTTTTTTTTTTTGTCACCCCACGTGGCTTGCAGGATCTTGGTTCACGAGCTGGGGGTTGGGCTGAAGCTCCTGCAGAGGGAGCTCTGAGTCCAAACCACTGGACTAACAGAGAACCTTAGAATATTCATTGGAATATTCACTGGAGTGAGGTTTCACAGAGTTCCTCATCTCTACACCAAGACCCAGCTCTACCCAACAACCTACAAACTTTAATGTTGGAAGCTTCAGGCCAAACAACCAGTAAGATGGGAAAACAATCTCACTCTTAAAAAAAAAAAAAAAATGAGATGGCAAAAAAATATGTCACAGATGAAGGAGCAAGGTAAAATCCTACAAGACAAAATAAATGTAGAGGAAATAGGCAATCTACCTGAAAAAGAATTCAGAGTAATGATAGTAAAGATGATCCAGAATCTCAGAAATAGAATGCAGGCACGGATTGAGAAAATACAAGAAATGTTTAACAAGGATCTAGAAGAACTAAAGAACAAACAAACAGAGATGAACAATACAATAACTGAAATGAAAAATACACAAGAAGGAATCAATAACAGAATAACTGAGGCAGAAGAACGAATGAGTGAGCTGGAAGACAAAATGGTGGAAATAACTGCCAAGGAGCAGAATAAAGAAAAAAGAATGAAAAGAATTGAAGACAATCTCAGAGACCTCTGGGACAACACTAAATGCACCAACATTCGAATTATAGGGGTCCCAGAAGAAAAAGAGAAAAAGAAGGGACTGAGAAAATATTTGAAGAGATTATAGTTGAAAAATTCCCTAACATGAAAAAGGAAACAGTCACCCAAGTCCAGGAAGCACAGAGAGTCCCATAGAGGATGAAATCTAGGAAAAACACACCAAGACACATATTAATCAAACTAACAAAAATTAAATTCAAAGAAAAAGTATGAAAAGCAGCAAGGGAAAAACAAAAAATAACATACAAAGGAATTCCCATAAGGTTATCAGCTGATTTTTCAGCAGAAACTCTACAGACCAGAAGTGAGTAGCAGGATATACTTAAAGTGATGAAAGAAAAAAACCTGCAACCAAGATTACTTTACCCAGCAAGGATCTCATTCAGATTCTATGGAGAAATCAAAAGCTTTTCAGACAAACAAAACCTAAGAGAATTCAGCACCACAAAACCAGCTTTACAACAAAAGCTAAAGAAGCTTCTCTAGGTGGGAGACATAAGAGAAGAAAAAGACCCACAAAAACAAAACAATTAAGAAAATTGTAATAAGAATATACATATCAATAATAACCTTGAATGTAAATGGATTAAATGCCCCAACCAAAAGACACAGACTGGCTGAATGGATACAAAAACAAGACCCATATATATGTTGTCTACAAGAGACCCATTTCAGACCTAGGGACACATACAGACTGAAAGTGAAGGGATAGAAAAAGTTATTCCATGCAAATGGAAATCAAAAGAAAGCTGGAGTAGCAATACTTGTTTCAGATAAAACAGACTTTAAAATGAAGACTTTTACAACAGATAAGGAGGGGAAGAAGATAATGATCAAAGGATCAATCCAAGAAGAAGATATAACAATTATAAATGTTTATGCACCCAACATAGGAGCACCTCAATACATAAGGCAAATGCTAACAACCATGAAAGGAGAAATTGACAGTTAAACAGTAATAGAAGGCGACTTTAACACCCCACTTACACAAATGGACAGATCACCCAAACAGAAAATAAATAAGGAAACACAAGCTTTAAATGACACAATAGACCAGATAGATTTACTTGATATTTATAGAGCATTCCACTCAAAAGTGGCAGAATGCACTTTCTTCTCAAGTGCACACAGACCATTCTCCAGGATAGATCACATCTTGGGTCACAAATGAAGCCTCAGAAAATTTAAGGAAATTGAAATCGTATCAAGCATCTTTTCTGACAACAACACTATGAGACTGGAAATCAATTACAGGAAAAAAAAACGTGAAAAACACAAATACATGGAGGCTAAACAGTGTGCTACTAAATAACCAAGAGATCACTGAAGAAATCAAAGAAGAAATAACAAAATACATAGAAATAAATGACAATGAAAACACGACGACCCAAAACCTATGGGATGCAGCAAAAGCAGTTCTAAGAGGAAAGTTTAGAGCAATTCAGTCTCACCTCAAAAAACAAGAAAACTCTCAAATAAACAATTTAACCTTACACTTAAAACAACTAGAGAAAGAAGAACAAAGAAAACCCAAAGTCAGTAGATGGAAAGAAATCATAAAGATCAGAGCAGAAATAAATTAAATAGGGACTTCCCTAGTGGCACAGTGGTTAAGAATCTGCCTGCCAATGCAGGGGACATGGGTTCGAGCCCTGGTCTGGGAAGATCCCCACATGCTGTGAAGCAGCTGAGCCTGTGTGCTACTATAATGGGAAGCCCGCCCATAGCAACGAAGACCCAATGCAGACAAAAATAAGTAAATAAAATGAATAAATTAAAAAAAAAAAGAATGAAATAGAAACAAAGAAAATAACAGCAAAAATCAATAAAACTAAAATCTGGTTCTTTGAGAAGACAAACAAAATGATAAACCCTTAACCAGACTCGTCAAGAAAAATAGTGAGAGGATGCAAGTCAATAAAATTGGAAATGAAAAAGGAGAAATCACAACTGACATTGCAGAAACACAAAGGATTATATGAGACTACTACAAACAACTATATGCCAATAAAATGGACAACCACAAAGAAATGGACAAATTCTTGGAAAGGTACAATTTTCCAAGACTGAACCAGGAAGAATTAGAAAATATTAACAGACCTATCACAAGTAATGAAATTAAAACCATAATTAAAAATCTTCCAACAAACAAAAGTCCAGGACCAGATGGCTTCACAGGCAAATTCTATCAAACATTTAGAGAAGAGCTAACACCGACGCTTCTCAAACTCTTCCAAAAAGTTGCAGAGGGAGAAACACTCCCAAATTCATTTTATGAAGCCACCATCACCCTGATACCAAAACCAGAAAAAGATATCACAAAAACGAAAATTATAGACCAATATCACTGATGGACATAGATGGAAAAATCCTCAATAAAATACTAGCAAACAGAATCCAACAGCACATTAAAAGGATCATACACCATGATGAAGTGGGATTTATCCCAGGAATGCAAGAATTCTTCAATATACGCAAATCAATCAATGTGATACACCACATTAACAAATTAAGGAATAAAAACCATATGATCATCTCAATAGATGCAGAAAAAGCTTTTGACAAAATTCAACACCTACTTATGATAAAAACTCTCCAGAAAATGGGCACAGAGGGAACCTACCTCAACATAATGAAGACCATATATGACAAATCCACAGCAAGCATCATACTCAATGGTGAAAAACTGAAATCATTTCCACTAAGATCAGGAACAAGACAAGGATGTTCAATCTCGCCACTCTTATTCAACATAGTTTTGGAAGTCCTAGCCATGGCAATCAGAGAAGAAAAATAAATAAAAGGAATACAAATTGGAAAAGAAGAAGTGTTTTACTTCTATCACTATTTGCAAATGATATGATACTATACATAGAAAATCCTAAAGATACTACTAGAAAACTATTAGAACTAATCAATGAATTTGGTAAGGTTGCAGGATACAAAATTAATACACAGAAATCTCGGGCATTCCTATACACCAACAACGAAAAATCAGAAAGAGAAATTAAGGTAACAATCACATTTACCATCACAACAAAAAGAATAAAATACCTAGGAATAAACTTACCTAAGGAGGCAAAAGACTTGTATTCAGAATACTATAAAACAATGGTGACAGAAATCAAAATGACATAAACAGATGGATAAAGATACCATGTTCTTGGATTGGAAGAATCAATATTGTGAAAATGACTATATTACCCAAAGCAATCTACAGATTCAGTGCAATCCCTATCAAACTACCAATGGCATTCTTCACAGAATTAGAGCAAAAAATTGTACAATTTGTATGGAAACACAGAAGACCCCGAATAGCCAAAGAAATCTTGAGGAGGAAAAATGGAGTTGGAGGAATCAGGCTCCCCAGCTTCAAACTATACCACAAAGCTACAGTAATCAAGACAGTATGGTACTGGCACAAAAACAGAAATACAGATCAATGGTACAGGATAGAATGCCCAGAGATAACCCATGCACATATGGTCACCTTATCTTTGATAAAGGAGGCAAGAGTATACAATGGAGAAAAGACAGCCTCTTCAATAAGTGGTGCTGGGAAAACTGGACAGCTACATGTAAAAGAATGAAATTAGAACACTCCCTAACACCATACACGGAAATAAACTCCAAATGGATTAAAGACCTAAATGTAAGACCAGACACTATAAAACTCTTAGAGGATAACATAGGAAAAACACTCTTTGACATAAACCACAGCAAGATCTTTTTTACCCACTTCCTAGAGTAACAGAAATAAAAACAAAAATAAAAAAATGGGAGTGATATAACCTTAAAACCTTTTGCACAACAAAGGAAACCATAAGCAAGACAAAAAGACAACCCTCAGAATGGGAGAAAATATTTGCAAATAAAACAACAGACAAAGGATTAATCCCCAAAATATACAAACAGCTCATGCAGCTCAATATCAAAAAAACAAACAATCCAATTAAAAAATGGGCAGAAGGCCTAAATAGACATTTCACCAAGAAAGACATACAGGTGGCCAAGAGGCACATGAAAAGATGCTCAACATCACTAATTATTAGAGAAATGCAAATCAAAACTACAATGAGGTATCACCTCACACCAGTCAGAATGGCCATTATCAAAAAATCTAGAAACAGTAAATGCTGGAAAGGGTGTGGTGATAAGGGAAACCTCCTGCACTGTTGGTGGGAATGTAAATTGATACAGCCACTATGGAAAACAGTATGGAGGTTCCTTAAAAAACTACAAATAGAACTACCATATGACCCAGCAATCCCACTACTGGGCATATACCCTGAGAAAACCATAATTCAAAAAGAGTCATGTACCAAAATGTTCACTGCAGCTCTATTTACAATAGCCAGGACATGGAAACAACCTAAGTGTCCATTGACAGATGAATGGATCAAGATGTGGCACATATATACAATGCAATATTACTTAGCCATAAAAGAAACGAAATTGAGTTATTTGCAATGAGGTGGATGGACCTAGAGTCTGTCATACAGAGTGAAGTAAGTCAGAAAGAGAAAAACAAATACTGTATGCTAAAGCATATATATGGAGTCTAAAAAAAAAACAAAAAGGTACTGATGAACCAAGTTGCAGGGCAGGAATAAAGATGTAGACATAGAGAATAGACTTGAGGACACGGGGTGGGACAGGTAAGCTGGGGTGAAGTGAGAGTAGCATCGATATATATGCACTACCAAATGTAGAATAGCTAGTGGGAAGCAGCCGCACAGCACAGGGAGATCAGTTCTGTGCTTTGTGATGACCTAGAGGGGTGGGATAGGGAGGGTGGGAGGGAGACACAAGAGGGAGGGGATATTGGGACATATGTATGCATGTGGCTGATTCACTTTGTTGTACAACAGAAACTAACACAGTATTGTGAAGCAATTATACTCCAATAAAGATCTATTAAAAAAAAAGAGAGAAATACAAGGAAACAAACCAATACGCCCTTCCAGTGAGTGCTGAGGGTGCCAGGGACGTGTGTTTAAGTTACATAATGATGAGAAAGTCAAAAGATGTATCATCCTAAGGCTGGAGAAACAGGGTCACTGCCTTGGGGATTTGGCCTTATTTTCAGGTGTGTGTCATTCAGGGGGACTGCAGAGGCTCTAGTATCTCAGGTATCTGTTTCTGATGATAAATAAGCCAGTGGAAAGTTAGGCATTAGCTTGAACTAGAGAAACTCAATATGGCCAAAGATTTTTCAAGCAATGCTGTCCTGAAAAGTGTCAGCACGTTCTACTCTCTTGTCTCTCTCAATCTGATATGAGTCACTTGAGAGCCTATTAATTATAGGAGTTCCTTCTTATAAAGTCCATGGCACAAAGCACAATCCACCCTAGTTTATGTGACGGCCATGATCTATCCAAGCCATCTGAACAGGACCATTTGATGTGTTTTCAAATTCTAAGAAGGCTTTGTTTGCTGCAGGCACTGGCCCAGCCTCTGGGATTCATGTTTTTTGTTTTTGTTTTGTTTCATTTTAATTTTTATTTTATATTGGAGTATAGTTGATTTACAGCCTTGTGTTAGTTTCAGGTGTATAGCAAACTGATTTAGTTGTACATATACATGGGATTCATCTTAAGAGCTGGAAGGGCTTAGAGGGGAACACCTCAAAGCAGGCAGAATCTTTGGATATGTGCCACCAAGAGGACAGCATATGTAACTACAGTTTTTACGACTGTAGCTATGGCCACACATCAAGTCTCAGGCTTAGCATTTAGAATGAAATGCACCTTTCTAATGACTGTTTGGCATGTTGAAATGATTTGCTTAAAATAAACTTCAGAGTCTTACATTTCCTTCCTGGCGCCAAAGTTCCAGTACTTTGCTCAGTGATCAAAAACCACACCTGTTTGATATAATATTTCTGGTAAAATCATTAATTCTCCAAGCCAAAATGGAAGCAAGACTGAGGACAACATCTTTTTGTTGGGGAAAGAGGCATCTAATGTTCACTGCAATAGTCAATCATAATACTTTCCACATCTTTTCTGGAGACTTGGACCTTTTGGAGCTGGACGATACATAAACAAGGTACAGGGCTTGGAGCAAATCATGTGAATTTCAGTCTCCTCCAGGTGAAATGCAGTTAAACTTAGCATATTGACGTGACCTTGTTTCCTCTCTCATTGCTAAATGGAATATTTTTTGTCAAGGTTATCAGAGATCTACTAGTTGCCAAATCCAATAGAAAAAATTTCAGTTTTCATCCTACTTAGTACCACTTAATACTTTAAATGCTGGCATTTAAAATATTCATTCATTTGTTTATTAGCATTCCCCCAACCCCAACCTGTTAAGCACTTGGGATACAATAGTGGACAAGACAGGCTCAGTCCCTGCCCTCATGGATCTCATATGTTCTATTGGTTGAATTGGAAATTAAGTAATAAAATTATATGATTAATTATTCAATAGTTATTGTGATATGAATTGCAAGGTAGATGTGTAGGATGCTAGGTCATTTAAAGGGAGGACTAGATTTCATCTCATGGGGTCAGAGGTATTTGAGTTGAGAGCTGAAGGTGCTCTTTTCTTCATCTTGCTGTAAACATAGGCATTCCCCAAGCCACAGGAGTTTTTGGCCTATTCTTTCTGGGCCATTCCACCTACTTTTATGGATTAAACTATCACCCACAGAGCTTTAGCTCTGGACTCTCCTGTGAGTTCTGAACTTGAAATTTCTAGTTGTGTATTGGATACCTTATCTGTATGTGTCTTACCAACTCACTAAAATGCACTTTGTTCTAGTTACTATGGCTGTGTAACAAATGAACCCAAAATTTAGTGACTTAAAAAATGGCAACATTCCTTTTGTTCAAAAGTCAATTTGGGTAGGACTCAGAAGGGTTGATTTGTCTCTTGGGCAGCTCAAAGGTTAGGAGCTAAAACCATCTTTCTGGGAGTTGAGCCGCGACAGGGACTACCTTACAGCATGGTGATTGGGTACCAAGGGTGAGCATATGTATAGAGGAAAAGAGAATCAGTGAGAAAGTAAAATGGCCTCAGAAGTCACACAGCATCACTTTTCCCACATTCTATCCATTGAGGCAGTGACAGTGTCCTACTCAGGGGAGAAAAATAAACTTCACCTCTCAGTGAGAGGAATGTCAGTCATACTATGAGAAGAGTATATGGTATGTATGTATGTATTTATTTATTTTTTGGTATTTTTTTATTGGAATATAGTTGGTGTACAATATTATATGTTACAGGTATACAGTATAGTGATTCACAATTTTTAAAGGTTATGATTCATTTATAGTTATTATAAAATATTGGCTATATTCCCCATGTTGTACGATATGTGTATTTTTCTATCTCTGCAGCCATCTTTGGAAAATACAATCTGCAATGCACTTCTTCGTAAGTCACCTAAAGATGACTCTAACATGTGCAGAGGATGGGTAATCAGTGATTAACATCTTTGCACACATTCTGAGTTGCTGAGCATGTACACAGGGGTAGGGAAATTACAAAAGAAATAGATGTGGCCCCTGACTTAAGAAAGTATCCAATTGAAATGTCAAACAGGTAAAATAAAAGGAGAGAACACATTCATTATCCTTTTCACCACAAAACAAAGAAGCAGAAGGAAAACAAGAAGTCATATTTATGGTAGTGTAACGCTTTATCATTTACAAAGAATTTTTATATACATTGTCCAATTGCACTTTCATAAAAATTTTGTGAGAGAGGTATAGTAGTATATGTAACATATTCTTAACATGTTAGATTTTGGGGGGATTTTAGGTAGTTTGGGGATAATAGAATTGGGAATGGTTAACCTAGAAAGATTTTATCAGAGATGATTGTTTAGCAGGATCCCAAAGGAACAGGAAATGACTTAAAGTAGAGGCATTTGTGAGACCTTTTGAGGAAAATTAATGACATGAGTAAAAATTCAGAATAGGGACAAACAGTTCCATTTCAGGGAGAAGAAGGGAGAAGCAAAAACGTAGGCTGATCTGAGCAGAAAAGTGGACACCAGTGAGTAAAGTGGGAAGGCATTTAAACAGCAGCCCAAATTCCTGATGAGGGGTCCTAATGAACTTCAGAGGCAGTTGGACATCATTATAGGGTCGCTCAAAGGGCCATGATATGACCAGAGTGGCAGCTGAGGGAGGGAGGATTTTTACTGCTGAGTGTAGGGCAGATTGAAATGAAGGGCTTGGAAGTCCTCTATTCCAGATCCAAGACTGAGTTATTCGGGAGTTTAGAGTTCTCACTACAACCATGGAAATGGAGAATAACGTTATTCCTGAGAAATATTATGCAGAACCTAGTAAAGTAAGTCCTGTGCTTTCCTGAGCACACTGAATACTTAGAAACCATGCTTCTCTTAGACTCTACAGCAGATACAAGGATACTACAGATGGTAACTTGCATTTGATGTTTGCTATTCGATTAGCCAGTCAAGTGTACTTCTTGAGGGCAAAGACCCAGTTGTAAGTAGCACAGTGCTTAGCACATGGGAAGAAGTGACACATGCGTTGGGTTGGGTTTCCCCAGAAGTAGACCAAATATTCAAGTGCAATTCATCTGTTTAAGAGGTGAGCTCATTCAAAGTGGGTTGGAAGCAAGTATAAGTTGTGACCTTACGCCAGTTACCTCTGTGGGCAGTTGGAGCTCAGTCTTGCTGGGGAATCCTGGGAGACACACAGAGAAGGTTGGGTATTTATCTACCCCCCCAACCCCATTCATCATTGGTGAGAGTTATCCTGAGGCATTAACACTTCCATGTTTCTAGCTTGTCTTGCTGCTGTGGCCAGAATAAAGCCCTAAGGTGAAATCAAGGAGGAGGCTTCAAGGTGTGTAGAAGGGAATCCTACCGAGTGGCATAGGCAGTCATCAACTGTGTCTGCTACAGTAAAGATGGACAGAAGAAACAAAAGAACAGGAGGACACAAAAAACCACGCAAGGGGCTCCTACTGCTTCCCACCCACTGTTTCCTTCTAGAACACATGCATGCTTTTGGGTTTCTTTTCAGGCCCATCCTTCCAGCCTCTCAAGGTGCCTTTGTGTTACTTCTCTGTCCTTGAGCATGTTTACAACATCTCCCAATTTAGTCTCATTTGCAAATTTAATTAACAGGCTATTTACCCCTCTTCCGGATCATTAATGAAGTTATTAAATAAGACCAGATCAAACATCAACCCCCGAAGCACCCTTCCTCTTCCTCCCCCTGCTGCCCCTTCCCTCTTGCATTTTCTCACAACTCAGTGACCACTTACTGTCGCTTTGGCCCTCAGGGCCTTCAAGCCAGTTTCTTGGTCCTTGTCACAAGTCATAGCCAAGATAATCTGAGTGAATTTAGCAAAGAACATTTAATGAGATGCTGTGTTAAATGTGCCACTCTAATCACGCAGTATTAGCTGCATTTCCTTCACCTAACTCATTTTTCATTTCTCTCAGCAAATAGTTTCCTGAGGCAAGCATTCAAACAAATTTTAATAAATTCTGGCATTGGTATGGTAGAGGTTTACTGGGGGGGAAAAACACCAATATTTCTTCAAATGTCACTTGCTGTGTAATCGCATTTCTTTATGAAAACATACAGTTACATTTTGTAGGCGAGATTCAGAATACTCAGGCCAATACACAAGTCCTGACCATCAGTGATTGAATCCCCATCTCCGCACGTCTCCGCCATACTGTGAAGCCTTTTTAAGCTTCTGATCATGGCAGTAACCTTCTTCCCCTACATTTTCTAGTAGGCGGTGATATCTTGACTTTGCCATAGAGAAGAATGAATCGCTCCAGTTTTAATTCATCCCACATTTCTTTTACTCTCACAATAAATGGAACTAAGCAGTTATGAAAATGATAGTTCATTAAGCCATGCTAGTGCCTAAAATTTATGGAGTTATAGAATTTGGGAGCTGGAAAGGTCTTTAGAACTCAACCTCAGGTTCATGGCCATCTTGAAATTGTGTGCACATGTCTGTACTGTTGTTCCAGTCCCCATTTCTATGTCTTTGCATCTTCCAGCCTCTGTTGAACATGTTGACTGCAGCTTCCAACATAACCCACTCCACAGGTAGGTAGAGGGAACTCTTAGAAAATCTTTTTTTTTTTTTTTAAGTTTTGAACTGAAGTTAATCCTTCTGTAACTCTCGCTTATTTGTCCTTCTCTGGTCTCCTGGAACTACTAGGGAGATATCTAATCTCTTTTCCACACTACACAATACTTAGGCAGCCCATCTGTCATCCCAAGAGACCTTTTGCCTGAACACCTTTAGTTCTTGCAATAGGTACTAATAGGATGTGGTTTCAGTCACTCCACTAACCCAACTGACCTCTCCCAGACACCCTTCAGTTTTCCAAAATGCTTCTTAATCAGTCAGTCACTCTGAATTCTTAAGCCTGGCGTAGGCTAATCTGTAAATGAGCAGTTGATTTTTAAAGTTTTAAAAAATCAATCAAACCATCTGCAAGAGTTTATATTTCTTAAATGCTTCATATAAATACTTAAGTATAAAGTATGAAGGAAGACAAGATCTGAGGAGACTTGGGGATATATCAGCCTCTACAAGTTTAAGAGAGGGGAAGCAAATTTCTTAAATATTTGTTCTTGAAACTCTCATTCAGAAGGGAAGGTGGTTTTCAAAAGTGTGCAGTGACATCTAAAACAATGGTTTTCAAGTGTGGGAAATACTTCTGACAACTTAGCATAAATCAAGTCAGTGGAATTAAACTCCACTGGTAGTTATTGTACGTACCACTGTCATGCATTTGTGGGGATAAGAAGCCAGTTTCACCTAAAATGTTTTTAATGAAGCAATAAAAAATTATTAATTTAATGAAGTCTCAGCTCTCAAGTATATCTTTTTACTATTTTGTACGGTTTGATGAGAAGGACAAATATAGCACGTCTGCTGGTTATTAAAGGACAACGGTCACCTCTAGGAAAAATACACGTGAGATTGTTTGAGCTATGAACTGATCCAGTGGCTTTTTCATGAGACACTTGTTTATACTTGGAAGAAAGACTGGCAGAAAAACTAGAGTTATTCAGATTTGTGTATTTGGCAGGCACTTTCTCAAAAATGAAAGAAGTGAAATTGTCACTTCAAGGGAAACAACTGACAGTATTTCTTGCCTATGATAAAAATTTGCGCTTTCAAGTGAAAATTAGAATTTTGGAAAACTTCTATCCACCACCATGAACTTGACAGCTTCACAATACTTAAAGACTTTTGTGATGCAATTGGTGGTGATATTAACAAATGAAATTTTTTCAATATTGTGTAAATAAACGTGCCAACATTAGGAAGATCTACATAACTTGGGGAACCAATATTTTCCAAAGGATTAATGCTAATTATATAAATTCATGCGTGGACACTCGATTCACTTAATATGCAAGATAGACCCAATTGATCTTAATGGAGCAGATTATAAATATTTGACTGATATGGTTTCGCATTCCGTATTGCAACCGGCTTTTAAGAAACTACTCATGTTGAGTGTCATGTAGTATCAAAGAAGAAAATCCATCATTATCTGAAAAGGCTATAAAAATACTTCTCCATTTTCCAACTGTACATTTGTGTGAGGCTGAATATTCTTTTCTTTTTTTTTTTTTTTTTTGGCGGTACGCGGGCCTCTCACTGTTGTGGCCTCTCCCGTTGCGGAGCACAGGCTCCGGACGCACAGGCCCAGCAGCCATGGCTCACGGGCCCAGCCGCTCCGCGGCACGTGGGATCTTCCCGGACCGGGTCATGAACCCGTGTCCGCTGCATCGGCAGGCGGACTCTCAACCACTGCGCCACCAGGGAAGCCCTGAATATTCTTAATTTATCTCCACTTACCTCAACAAATTGAATGCAGAAGCAGATATGATAATCCACTATCTTCCATTAAACCAGATACTAAGAGATTTTCCAAAATGTAAAAAAGTCACTTTTGTTTTGTTATGAAAGGTATAGTATTTTCATAAAGATATGTTTACATGTGAAAAGGATTATAATTGTCATCTAAAAATGAATTAATAGGGGAGTTCCCTGGTGGTCTAGTGGTTAGTATTTGGTGGGTTCACTGCCGTGGCCCAAGTTCAATCCCTGATTGGGGAACTGGGATCCTGCAAGCCACATGACGTGGCAAAAAAAAAAGCATTAATAAATATGTAAAAATTTTCAGTTTTAACTTCTATCACATAAGCACTGATAGATATAATCCATGTGAACAGAAGCTCATTGAAATCCTAAGTAATTTTTTTTAAGTATCAAGGGGTCTTTAGACTAAAAAGTTTGAGTGCCATTGAACTAAAACAAGAGTGGATGATGAAAGGGCAGCTGAAGAGGAGAGGGAGTAAATAAATTGGAAATGATGTGGCTGATGGGGTCAGAAGTGCAGGTAACAGAGACATGAGGTAAAAGGAAGGGTTAGAGTGAGGGCTGGTCTGTAAAGAGGGAGGACAGAAGGAATTTAGGACAAAGTCCAGAAAAAGATCAAAGGATTAAAAAACAGAATCTATGATGAGGCAGAAGAACTTGTATTAAAGAGCTTCAAAAACAAGAAGATAGTAATATAACTGTTAAATTGCTTATGCCTCTGTGCTAATGGTTGAATGGATTTAAAGAGCAGTGTGGGCATCTGAGGCTTAGAGATATAATAAAATTACAACAGTGAAGATTATTTGGGTACTGTTGAGATATCTATTTAGTAACAATAATAATGTTATCATTTATTGGATATAGTCTATGGGCAAGGAAATGTTCTAGGTACTTTATTATTTTATTTCATAACCTTCTTTTTAACGTGCCTTTAATTTTTTTTCTTAAAGTTTTCCCCCAGCTTTATTGACAAATAAGACTGTAATATAGTTAAAGTGCACAACATGATCATTTGATATATGTATGCATTGTGGAATGATTACCACAATCAAGTTAATTAATACCTTTATCACCTCACATAGTTACCTTTTTTTTTTTGGTGAGAATACTTAAGATCTCCTCTCAGCAAATTTCAAGTATACAATACAGTATTATTAATTCTACATTAGATCCTCAGAACTTTATTCATCTTATAACTGAAAGTTTGTACCCTTTAATCAACATCTTCACTAACCCCTGGCAACCCACCCCCTAACCCCTGGCAACCACCACTCCACTCTCTGTTTATATAAGTTTGACTTTTTTCTCAAATTTCACATATAAGTTATACTACACAATATTCGTCTTTCTCTCTCTGGCTTATTTCACTTAGCATGATGCCCGCCAGCTTCATCCATGTTGTGAAATGGCAAGATTTCCTTCTTTTTTATGGTTGAGTAGTACTCTTATATATACACAAAAATGAACTCAAAATGGATGAAAGTCTTAAGTGTAAGGCGTGAAACCGTAACATCTTAAAACGAATTTACTTTTGCATACGTACTCTGTACACCTGAAACTACCACAACATTGTTAATCAACGATACTCCAATATAAAATAAAAAGTTTAAAGAAAAGAGGAGGTTGCAATTGAACAACTCAAATTCCTCCTCTGCTTTCAGCCTTCCATAAAATAATACACTTTTATTTTCCTGGTCCAAGGTATAAACCTAAGTACAATATATCACCTACTCACCAAATAAAATGCACTGAAGTCCATTAAGATTCACCTAAAATATCAACACAATTTGAAATTTGATTTGTATTTGGTGTTAATGAAGATTATATAATTCATTTACTTTGTTATCTTGGATTGTAAGTAAAAATCAAGCAGAAAATCCTCATTTTCAAAAGCACGTATATGGTAAAGAACTTGTAACAAGTTAACAAAAACAAGTAAAAGAAAAAGAGAGAAAAAAGAACCCCAAAATAACAACTCAAACCCCACATACCCAAATCATCTTTAAGACACACATGGAATCTCTTAAATTACATTTGTATCATATTAACTTGGGTGGTCTAAGCGTCATCAAGCATGCAGAAAGGGTTCCCATAAAAAGCTAATTTAAGAAAGTCATTAGGGCATTGACAATAGAAGCAACCTGTTCCCTTATTGTCAATGTGTTTTCTCTTAGGGAAACTTGCTCTTTCCTGCCCATGCTGAAAATATCTACAGCTCCCCAAGAGCTCAGCCTTAACATCTTCATGGGTGGTTCCAAGTGGCTGCCATTTTTACCATTTGCCGAGTGATAGCTTCTCTTTAGTCTTTTTCAAATAGCATAATGACTACAATCCTGTTGGGTAGACTCATGTGTGCACTAAAGTTGAGAAGCTCTCCAAACTTATCAACTACTTTTTGTAGTCGAATAGTATATCAGTAATTCAATTGTTCATTAGAAAGTGAATAATAGCTAGAGTATTTTGTTGCTTGCATTGCTCTCCAAAATGTCTAAGGCATGGCGTTAAGAAGATAATAAACAGCAACAGTAGATTGTGAATGTGGCTTCTGTTGGAAGAGGGGGAGGGAAGAGGGAAAACAGAGGGCAGGGGTGGATAAGGGTTGCTGGAGGGCATGTTTGCACAGGACAATCACAACTCAGCAGGGGGAGCCCCCTATTTTGCCTCCAGAAAGGCTAATGATGCTGATCTCAGCTAGAATTTACCTGAAGGCTTATTAAAACAAAACTAAACAAAACTCACAAAATATGGTTTGCTTCTTCTCAGGACACACCTCAAAGGCCTTGGGAATTTGGTTGGTCTGTAGGACCAAAGAACAGATGCTTGATCCCATCTAGTTCATTTCTAAATCGTCCGTCTGGGTAAAATGTTGGACTTTGTACCGTTTTACATACAATGACTATCTATCAAATACTTACCATGGCAAGTATTTAATTGTGGCTATTGTGCCAGGTGCTGGAAATCTCATCAGCCTGAGTCCCTACAGTGTTGACTATGACCAATGTGTGTCACTGCAAAGATCTGTAATAAGGAAAGGGAGTGTTTGTTTATTAATATTCAACACTCATTCAACAGTTACTCTATGCTAGGCGCTTTTCTGAGTGCTTTACTTTCCCCAAACCCATTTAATCTCACAACTCCATGAGGTATAATAATAACTGTATTATTATCCCCATTTTACAGATGAGAAAAATGAGGCACAGAGAGAGGCTAAGTGACTTGCCCATGGTCACATGTAAGGGGTGGGACTGTGGTTTGAACCTATGTAGTTTGTCTCCAGTGTCCATGCTCTTAACCCCTGAGGGAAGCTGCCCCATTAGTTGCCTTCCAAGGTTGATGAGTAGGACCTCAATGCCATCCTGATTCATTGGCTGCTCCTCAGAATGACAGTTCATGGTGACCTCGCTTCTCTGTAGTTCTCCATCAGGAAAGTACTGTTTAGGTGGGGACTGGCTCTTCGTGTGCTCTGTCTCGCTTAGGGTGGGTACATCAGAGTTACTTGGGGGCACTATTGAATATGCAAATCCTGCCCCACTTCTGATTCTGTATGCTGGGGCAAGGTCTGGGGGTCTGCGTACGTGATCAGCGGTCCTCATGGCTGGTGCAGGTGCTTCATGGCTACACTGGGGAAACGGATAGCATTTTAAAAACAAGTTCCCAAAGCTTGACTATGTTACAAGCACTTTCCAGTTGTTTTCCTGGGGGGCATCCTGTATAGTACCCAGAACAGTTGTGGGTCCAGGAATTGAATTCTATTTGTTTTGCCTCATGAATTTAACCCTTCGGAACTCAAGTGTTTTCATGAGCAAAATGGGAAAACAATACCCCATTTGCTTATCTCAACAGTGTTGTGACAGCACTTTGAAAACTCTAAGGTGCTATACAAATATAAGACATTAATATTCATTGTTTTTCCTGCTTATCACAAGTACTGTCAACTTCACAGATGCACTGTTAATAGCCCGCTTTCGAATTGTGTTGACATTTTAGGTAATTCTTAATGGACTTCAGTGTATTTTATTTGGGGGGCTCTGTACTGCTGTGTCTGGATGGCTCTGGAAGTAAAAAGATGAGGGAAGAAAGGACCCAGGGGAGAGAAGCTGGAAGCTGCTGAATTCAGTGAGGAATTCTGGGAACAGTTCTATTAGGAGTCAAGGTCAAGGTCAGGGGTCAAGGCAGAGTTGGAGTCCACTTAATGAGGTACTTAGATCAGAGCCTTTGCAACAAGTGGTCCAGATCCAGAACTGAGGTTTGAGACTTTGGATGAAGTGATGAAGCCTGAAGTTTCTGGGAGGCTGGGGCTTCTTATGCTTACCCTCTATCCAGGGTCCCTCCTGGTGCCAGCTTGTGATGGGCCATGCCAGCCGCCAGGGAGAGTGAGGGCCATGTGGAGGAGAGAAGGGTGGTTTCTGGCAGCTTGTCTGTTTGCAAGGGACGACTTCTCCCTCTCCCACTTAAATTCAGCCTGTTTAGAAAGAAGTCACTGACAGGCTGATTTCAAAGATGTCATCTGATTATTTTTAAAATACTACAGGGACTTCCCTGGCAGTCCAGTGGTTAAGACTTCGCCTTCCAAAGCAGGAGATAAGATCCCACATGCTTCGTGGCTAAAAAGCCAAAACATAAAACAGAAGCAATATTGTAACAAATTCAGTAAAGACTTAAAAAATGGTCCACATCAAAAAAAAAACCCTAAAAGAAATTAAAAAGTACGAATTAAAAAAATAATAAAACACTACAAATCAAGCTAAAGAAATATTGTGTAAGTAGCGATCATTAAGAGACTATCAATGAATAGATAAATGATCAAATTTGAAGGGAATGTGAACTTCCAAATTGCTGTAGGATATTTGAAAAAAATTGTTCTTAAGTATTTTAAAGTTTCCTTATAGTTTTTTTTTTTTTTTTTTTTGCGGTACGCGGGCCTCTTACTCTTGTGGCCTCTCCCGTTGCGGAGCACAGGCTCCGGACGCGCAGGCTCAGCGGCCATGGCTCACGGGCCCAGCCACTCCGCGGCACGTGGCATCTTCCCAGACCGGGGCACGAACCCATGTCCCCTGCATCGGCAGGCGGACTCTCAACCACTGCGCCACCAGGGAAGCCCTCCTTATAGTTTTATACATGAAGAGAAAAGAGAAAGGGTTAATATTAGCAGGAATACTAAGGGAAATTTCAGGACAGTCTTTGTCCAATTTTTGTGAAATTCAGAAATAGGTGAATTACTATTGCTCCTTGAAAGGGCCTCTGTTCTGGAATAGCAGCAGTTGAATTTGAGGTGGGAAGGGGTGAAGCTGTAAAACATCAAAGTTTTTGTGGTCAAGAGAATATTTTATAAGTAAACTATTTTATAAAATCCTATACCTTCCTTAAAGAAGCAGAAAACCAACCCAAAGTTGGATTCGTGCATGCCATGTGCTTGGCAAATGACAGATACTTCAATTCCTTTGAAAGGCTCCAAAGAAGACATACAGATGGCCAAAAAGCACCTGAAAAGCTGCTCAACACCACAAATTATTAGAGAAATGCAAATCAAAATTACAATGAGGTATCACCTCATACCAGTCAGAATGGCCATCATCAAAAAATCTACAAACAATAAATGGTGGAGAGGGTGTGGAGAAAAGGGAACCCTCCTACACTGTTGGTGGGAATGTAAATTGGTAGAGCCACTATGGAGAACAGTATGGAGGATCCCTAAAAAAAATAAAAATAGAGCTACCATATGATCCGGCAATCCCACTCCTGGGAATATATCCAGAAAAAAACATAATTTGAAAAGATACAGGCACCCCAGTGTTCATTGCAGCACTATTTACAATAGTCACGATGTGGAAGCAACCTAAATGCCCACCGACAGATGAATGGATAAAGAAGGTGTGGCACATATATACAATGGAATATTACTCAGCCATAAAAAATGAAATAATGCCATTTGCAGCAACATGGATGGACCTAGAGACTGTCATCCTGAGTGAAGTAAGTCAGACAGAGAAAGACAAATATCATATGATATCACTTATATGTAGAATCTTAAAAAATGGGACAAATGAACTTATTTACAAAACAGAAATAGAGTCACAGATATAGAAAACAAACTTATGGTTACCAGGGGGGAAGGGGGAGGGGGAGGAGGAGGGATAAATTGGGAGATTGGTATTGACATCTACACACTACTGTATAAAATAGATAACTAATAAGGACCTACTGTATAGCACAGAGTCGACACTCTGTAATGACCTATATGGGAAAAGAATCTAAAAGAGAGTGGACATATGTATACGTATAACTGATTCACTTTGCTGTACAGCAGAAACTAACACAACGTTGTAAATCAATTATACTCCAATAAAAATTAAAGAAAAAAAAAGATTCCACCTGGAGTTATCAATGCCATGGAGGAAAGGGCTTCCAGAGTGGGGCTTCACCTGAGATATTACACTGGACAGGTCCCAGGGCTTTCAATCAGGCCTGAAAAGTTGAATGGTAAAGAACAGGAGAGATGTCTGCCAGCCAGGCAGTCTGGACCCAATGTCCCTGCCTTCAAGGAGGGACCTGAATCCGAATGTCCAAAACCACGTGGGCAAATGGCCGTAGAATTAGAGGACAACCAAGTAGCTACCAAGCTCCCCCTTTCTGCTACTTAATGGAGACAAAGTTTCCTTGCTGTGCCCGTGGTCAGTGCAGGTGACAAGGGGGATGCTCAGGGACACTTTGGCCACCAGTAATCTCTAAGTCACTGCAAATATTTACATATAATATTGAATTAGAAACAGCACGCTTGCTTCCAGACAAACCCCGTAGACATCTCTGTCGGCAGTGTTTACACCTGGGAGGCCTCCATCCCACAGACGCTGGGAAGCTCTGGCTGGAGGGGCCGGCTTCATGCAAAGCTGCAGGAAGAAAAGGAGGCGAAACTGAGAGGGAAGGGCAGGTCTTCTTCTTCCCTCTTCTGTGTCCTTTCCGTAGCCGGTCACCCTCTCTCACCCACAAACACAATGTCCCCTCCAGCCTTGCCCTTCTTCAAGGCAGTCCCCAGCCTCCCCTTCTTCTAAATCACCATTTCCCTTGCTGTTTCCCTTCCTTCAGATCACAGCAATCAGCTAGATGTCTCCAAGGTTAAGGCCATAAAGAATTCACAGCAAAGCACCAAAGATTATGAGCAGGTGAATGTGTGACCTCCTTCCCAAACCTGCTGTTAGAAACAAGATACTTGGTCAACCAAAATGCATCTCCAGAGGCAGTATTTCAACCATGGCAGCCAGTGTGTGTGTGTGTGTGTGTGTGTGTGTGTGTGTGTGTGTGTGTTGGGGGAGGGGGTTGGGTGGGCAGAAGGAGAGAGAGAGTTAGCAGTTATAGGAAAGTTCTCATGGAGCCAATGTGTAAGATTTGCATGAACTCTGCTTCATTTATCCAAGTATTTAATTCAGTTTTGTGTGTTGTTTATGTTTATTCTGTGGTACCTCCTTTAGATATATGTCAGTTTGGCCTCATTTTGATGTAACTGAAGAGGGGGCTGTACGATACTACCAGATCAATGGTTTTGCACGGGATGCTCTGCCATTTCAGTGAAATAGTCATTTAAGTCAGTCATTGGTTTGAGATTCCTTTGTGGTATAAACCAAATATGCAGAGCCTAAGAAAGCAGTGGCTCTCTCTATAAACTGCCGAATCCCTAGTATAACCCTATGTATAAAGAAGAGCTCAGCGGGCTAAATATGTATCTTTTTTATGATGAAAATGGTTTTTGAAGCAACCATGTAAAATATTTCAGGTGAAAGAGATTAGTGTTGTTTTGTATGTTTGTATGACCTAACTTGTGTGTAAGAGAAATAACTCAGAGTTCCTTATCTGTTGGGAAGTCAATCTGTTATGGTACTCAAAACATATGTTTCTATTTATTTCATTACATTTGCTTACTTGGAACACTGAGTAAAATCTGTGGGATTTAGAAGCTATTATAGAGCTGTATGGTGACAAACTTTATGATTTTAGCTTTTGGTTCTCTCAAGTAAAAGAAACATGTTTTTCAAAGTATCCGAGGGTTCCTAAATGGAGTTTATCCTTAGTTCACACATTCATTCCTTTGGTGAAGAGCGTTGATTCCATGGAATTCCTTGTGATTCCGTGGGGGAGGGAAAGATTGATAAATCTGTTTCTCCCACCCAAGTGTGAGTCTCTAAAATGATGGTGTTTGGGTTCAGAGTGAAAACAAACAAACAAAAAAAATAACAATGGAACAATAAAAGTGTGTGCGAAAATGCTAATAATTTTCAGTGTCTATAATTTAAGGGAGTAGTACATTTTATATATTAATATCAAATATTAATATGATTTATTTCAGTTTTTATAACAGTTGCCACTTTTTCATTCTTTTTGTGATTTTCTAAGACTTGTGACATTCTTAGGGACAAAAAATTTCTTCACATGTTGAAACTTTTTGGTTAATTCCCTTCTTTTGAACACTTTCATTCAGATGAATATTAAAATGTTGAATAAAGGGATAAAGAAGTTATAGGCCAAAGAATTACAGGCCTAGGGAAAGAGAGAAAGATGCCATTCCAGAATTCAATAGTCTGAACCCCAGTCAAATAAATTAATATTAAAGTGGAATGAAGTGAAAACTAGATTGCTTGCACTACCCTCATCTGGTCAAATTCCTCCCAGAATTCCTGTTCCCATGAATATTTAGCTTTCCTGAACTCAGGAGGCAATCTGATTTTTACCTTAAGGAAACATATACCATATATGTCCTGAAAAACACAAGTGCAAATTCAATGAACCCCCTAATATAGAACCCACCTATATTGAATCCCTGTGTATAGCAATCAAATTGGAAATCCAGGTCTATAACACACACATGTAATATTTCTAGAGTATATCAAATTCCATCCTTTATCAAATTTTTTCCTCAGGTTCCTAGAAATTTAATATAAGCAAGTTTCACTCTATTTGAAAAGGACATGATGCAATATAATGTGTTTTTCAATGAATAGAATTCTTGGTAATTCAATTTATGTTCAGAACTTCTTAAAGGCGACTTACTTCCCAGAGGTCTCACATCAGAGTTCAGTTCTGAGAACCGTACTCAGGTAACATTCCTTTTGGCATGAAAAACTGAGAACGAAAATCAGAAGGAATTTTGGTGATTCATATACAGTGATTTAAAAATAACCAAGGGACATCTCAGTCAAGTAGAGGGGGAGTGATATATTTGAGAGACCAGGAAAGATCTTGATTCAGGCTTATAATGTGTGACCATCCCCTGGACAGGGAACTTCTTATCTGTGGGAACTTTATATCCTCACATGGGCCCCATACAGCAAGCACTTAGGAAGACTTGGCTCTATTAATAAGTCAGCTGGTGACAGGGCCATGGTCATAGGCTCAAAGGAAAGCTTAAAAGTCATCACCTCCTTCTGCTTTCATGGGGCCAGTTTTTTTTTTTTTTTCATCTGTACCTATAATTTGAAGTTTCCTTCAATAATCCAAAGTTATTAGTTTCTACTGCTTTGTATTTTCTCCCAGTGTTGCTTTTAAATTGTTTTTAGGTAACGAATTCTGATTCTAATTAGTTCTCATTTTTGCACACACATCTATATATCGTGTAACTCTGATTATGGTTATTGTTGAATGAAATATACTGTTATATCCTATATTCAGCATCCCCTGAGTAGTAAGCTGGGCCCATTAAAGCTGATATGCATTCATTAAAGAAATTCCATTTAAAATCTTGGAAAGCCTACATTAAGAATACTTTCTCATATCGCTCTGTCAATCTTTCTTGCACCTGTTAGCATGTTTAGAAAATGGCTTTTTATAATTCACTCATCTTATTGCAAGTGGAAAAAAATTCACAAAAGTAATTCTGATTATTCAAATTGTTTTGTAAAACATAAAATTAAGAACATATCCTATAATAAGCACTAATAAACTTAGCAACTAGATATAAATAAAATATAGGTTATTAAAGTGTTCTAATATGATGGAAAAGAGTTATAGGCTCATATAATTATCCTTGCTGAATGTAAAGTGTTTCTGAGAATAGTTTTAACTATTTTTAGTGCTTGAAGTCTCTTTCTTGGATATACCAGTAGGATTAGTACGGCTTCCATCATTACAGTTCTTGCTTTTTAACTCCCCAACGCGTAATAAACCCATGAACTCCATTAACTGTAATTGATATGCGTGCAAGGATGTAAAGGCCTTTCCTTGGCCCTCTCACTGCTTCAAACAAAAAACCGAAATGAGTATGACGCCAAGTCCCATGCAAATAATCAGGTACGCCATTTTTCATTTGAAAAGAATTCCTCTCCAATAATGGAAATGCTGAGAGGTTATTACAATAATAAATGAGTTGGCAGGGTGATTTATGCTTGAAACAAATGTACCTTCTGATGGAATCCTCTTTAATTCTTTATAAATCCTGGGTTTAGTGGACAGGGTCTGACTCTGGGACTCCATCAGTTCAATGCCCGCGGTACTTTGAATTCACTTGGTTCATTTCTTGTGGACCAAACAGCTGTTTTCAATAGTCTTCCCGGCAGGTATCTGTTTGGGGATTAGTAATGCTTCACATGGTCGTACATCACAAGAAATGGATGTGTAATTACATTAACTATGCTTCATCTCTTTGGATTCACTTATCCCCTATCACTGATGTTGGAGCCATTTAATAATAATTCTCCATAAACTGGTTTACTTTTTTAACAGTAACACCATCTTATATTAGTGCAGTGGTTTTAGCTCTTCAAAATGCTTCTGAAATCTTCCCCCTTAGATTTGTCTTTGAGTGTGTCTGAGTGTGTTTATCCAAATCTGGTGTGAGTTAGAGGATCCTTTCTGAGTCTACCTCAAAATTGAACCAGGTGTGAACATCTCTAGGATCTGGATTAAATTCTGAGGAGAACTTAGAACCTGGAAATGGTCTATGCAGGATCATGGACTTTCAAGCTGTCATAGGCCTTAAGTGTGGAGTCAGATCACTGGTGCTCACTGAGAAGGGCTTAGAAAAATACTCTACCCTGCAGGGAATACTGTCATTCTTGCCTATGCATCTTTGTCATGTTTTCCCTCCTCTTAGAACATGCTGTTTCAAAACCCAAACACATTCTTCCAAGTTTAGCTCAAAAAGTCTACCCAGATCCTTCTCCAAGAGGAATTTCACTCAATGTCCTTAGAAACTCTGTAGTGTTTCATATCCTTCCAATAGCCCTGCTATTTATTTGAGTTGTCACAACACCTCCCCATAGCTTCAAAATACTCAAAATTATAAATTCCATGAGACTAATCTTTCAAGAACATCCCCACTACTTCTGGATATATTTTTCCCTACACATTCCCAAGAAGGGCAGGGACTGTGACAATATTTCACTCTCATGTCACACGAAACATGTACCACAGTGCCTTGCACATAGTAGATGCTTAATAAGTTTGTCTTGAGTTAAATTACACTTAATTTAATGACATGAACAATGGTTGAAAGAATGGTTTTACTGAATCTAAAACAGTGATCGTGGTTAGGACAATTGTCACATTATAAAGTATTGTTGGTTAATTTGTTGACAGCATTCACTCATTCAATGAATATTTATTGGACTTCCCTGGTGGCGCAGTGGTTGAGAATCTGCCTGCCAATGCAGGGGACACGGGTTCAAGCCCTGGTCTGGGAAGATCCCACATGCCACGGAACAACTAGGCCTGTGAGCCACAACTACTGAGCCTGTGCCTCTGGAGCCTGTGCTCCACAACAAGAGAGGCCGTGATAGTGAGAGGCCCGCGTACTGCGTTGAAGAGTGGCCCCCGCTCACCACAACTAGAGAAAGCCCTCGCATAGAAACAAAGACCCAACACAGCCAAAAATAAATAAATTAATTAATTAATTAATTTTTTAAAAAACCCTACATTAAAAAAAAAAAGAATATTTATTGAGTGTGTACCCTGTGCCAGGTATTGTTCTAGTCACTGGAGATACAGTGGTGAACAAGACAAGTAAGATTCCTGCTCTCATTTTACTGGGAAAAGAGAATGAATAAACAAGGAGACAAATAAATAGTTTCCGAGAATAGTACATTCTATGAAGAAAATGAAACAGGGAAATTCTGATAGAGTATGCCTGGGTTAGGGAGCAGAGGGGGACCTTTTCGAGAAGATGACATTTAGGCTGAGACCTGAATCGTGAGATGAAGTCATAGCATGGCAACAAGCATGACAAGTTTTTGTTTGTTTGTTTGTTTGTTTTTTTGTTTTGTTCTTTTTTTATTGCGGTATGCGGGCCTCTCACTTTTGTGGCCTCTCCCGTTGCAGAGCACAGCCTCCGGACACGCAGGCTCAGCGGTCATGGCTCACGGGCCCAGCCGCTCCACAGCATGTGGGATCTTCCCGGACCGGGGCACGAACCCGTGTCCCCTGCATCTGCAGGCGGACTCTCAACCACTGCGCCACCAGGGAAGCCCCATGACAAGTTTTTGAAAGACATAAGGAAGACCCATGGGACTGGAGCAAAGTGAACTAGGGAGAAAAGTGTGGAAGGTAATGGTAGGAATATTTACAGGGCGTGCTGTGGACTGAAGCTTGGTGTGTGGCATGGACAGATGGGCAGGAGGAAATGATGGTATCACTTTCAAAATATGGGAAATGGGGTAGTGAGGTTGAGACCTTCCTTCCCCTCCCTTCTCCTCCTTTTCCCTCCCTTCCTCTCCTCCTTCCCTCCCTTCCTTCCTTTCTTCTTTTCAAAGTGAGAAATACTAGGTGCTGTTGGTGTTCTGATGGAGATGGATCATTAGACTGAAGAAGAACAATGGTGCAGGGGAAAGAAGTTTCCATTCCATGGGAACACAAGTGCCAGCCATGGAGATAGGACACAAATGTGACAGAAGGGATGCGACAGGGTATAGACATTGCAGTTGGGCTCATGTTTACTGATGGGACTGTGAGGGAGCACCAGTTGCTTTGCTTTTATTTTCTCAAAGGAGTAGGAGATGCAGTGATCAGCTGAGAATGGGAAGGTGGAGGAGGTATAGCCAGTTTTAGAAAAGAGAAAGTATGAAATTATCTTTTGGGAGAGTGGAGGAGCAAACCTCCCAGGGAAGTATAGTAAGAGTGTCTGGAATGGTTGGCATGTGCGTTGGCCATTGTAGGTGGTTAATTTTGAGGTTGGCATATTAAACAGACGTGTTAAGAGAGTCCTGTAAATGGAGCAGGAATGAAGGAAGGTCTGGGTCATGTTCCCAATGAGGATGGACTAAAGGAACTGAGCTTCAAGAATGTTTCACTTGAAGAAGAAATATTTAGAAGTAAGATATAATGGTTAAGAGTAGCATGGGCTGTGGAGTCTGGCTGACTTGGGTTTGAATCTTGACTTTTTTATTATTAGCTGTGTGACCTTGGAAAGGTTATCTACCCTCTCTGAGCCTCAGTTCTTTCATCTGTGAGCAATGTAAATAAGCTCCCTACATCAGGTTGCCCTATCAAGGATCCAGTGATATTCGTTATTCTTTGTATGTGTGGGCGGGGATATTACTCTTTAAATAACCAAAGAGCTATTATGTGGAAGAGACACCAGACTTGTTCTATATAGCAGTAGAACACAAATCTAGAACATGAGAAATTAAAAAGGGTACAGCAAAAACAACTTTCTCATAGCTGGAGCTGTTCTAAAATGGAATGAGTCTTCCTGTGAGGGAGTGGGCTCCCCACAATTGGAGGTGCTCATGCAATGGTGGGGTGACCACTTTTGAAGGGTTTTGTAGGGACTATTCCTGCATTAATATTCCTTAAGAAGATTGGATTAAGATGCTACAATTTTATAGCAAATGTATTGATATGGATGAGCACGTTCTGTGTATATATGTGTAGAACGTCTCATTGTAAATAATTTGCACCACAAGTTTGATACGTGTGTGCACCCACTTTGGTTCTTGTCAAGCCTGAGAAATCAACAGTATTATATTTTTCATATTGTATTATTGGATCATCTTAAGAATTTTGTTAGTTAGATATTATTATTCTATTTTGTAGACTGAAAATGAAAATGAAAAGAGATGAGTTTATTTGCCCATGAACTTACAGGAGAATAGTAAGAATCAATACTCAGTCCTGTAATTTGCCCAATAATCCCCCCCCCCGCAATTCCTTCAAATTGAGTGTCTTAGAGTTTATAGTCTGTTAAGCATTATTCAAAGTCAAGTCTCTTTATTAAATATGAGAAAAGGGATAATTTATCTTTAAAAATTTTTTTGAATTTAATAATTCATTTTTATAATGCCCAATTATTTAAGCTAATTTATCTCAACAGTTCTTCTATGTTGATGAGCAGTTAGACTGTTTGTAGAGTACTATTGTAACTTGCTAGTCATGTAGTATTTCTATAAAACAACACCAAGGTGCAAAGTGTTATTACATCTAAATTTTATGATGAAGTGGTGAAATGGCTGGAGACATTCATGGGAGATACTCTGTGCAAATTTTAAAAAAGCATTTCATATTATTAATAGAAAGGCTTCAGCTAATAGAGTCACATAAATCTGAATGGATTAGAGTTTTTGTGGAGAGAAAGACTAGTTCTTATAAGACTTTATCCATAATTGAAGTCTTTTATCAATTATGCTCAAATACTGTGTGAAAGGAAAAGATTTTTCCATCACTATTTCTGGTTACACGGAGAAAATATTTCACTCTGGTGAGAATCAGAATAGCATTCAGGTTTTTTTTTTTTTTTTTTTTAATATTCAGTGCAAGCTGGCTAATGCTTCTTTTTAAATTGGAGAGGAAATGTTACAAAGCTCACTTTCTTAGAGATGGAAAATAATACCTTTCTTTAGAGGAAAAATGAATACATTGTTAAGCAGATCGACTTCTGGGTTTTCTGGAAAATTATATAATCTAAAGAAAATAGCTGAAGCTTCAGCAGCATTTGTTAGAAACTGGAATGTAGTCAAAGGTGGTTGATTGGGGGAAATTAGAGGAAACGTAGGAGAAAGCCATGTAGTAGATATAATTCAGTTCTGGCGGATTAGATGTGACGGTAACCAGATCCTTTTACTCAGTAATCAGCCTGATACTAAATAACTTCAGAGTATAATGACTTTCAGAAGAACTCTCTGGGTATTTTTTCTCTCCCAATAGTAATAAGAGGTAAAAATAAGGAAATGTTCCTTGCTGTTGGGAACAAGAGTGAAATTTAACCCAATAATGTAAAATATGGCATCTTTGATCATTGGCGTATTTCCAAAAAAGAAGGAATCATAGCATTAAAACAGCTAAAGATTGACTCACACATATTCATTCACTCTCCTTTACCATCCATAAATGATTTCAGAAGGGATTTAAAACAAGTGCTGTATTAGTTTCCTAGGGCTGCTGTAACAAAGTAACACACACTGGATGGCTTAAGACAACAGAAGTTTATTGTCTCATAGTTCCGGGGGGTCTGAAATCTGAAATCAAGGTGTTGGCAGGGCCCTGCTTCCTCTGAAGGCACTAGGGAAGGATCTGTTCCCAGCCTCTCTCCTAGCTTCTGGAAGCCTCAGGTATCCTTTGGCTTGTAGATGCATCTCTCCAGTTACATGGCTGTCTTCTCTTCTGGTGTCTTCACTTTATTTTCTCTCTGTGTGTATCTGTTTCAGTCCAAATTTCTCCCTTTTATAAGAACACTGGTCATATTGGATTAGGGCCCACCCTAATGGCTTCATCTGGACTTTATTACTTCTGTAAAGACCGTATTTCTAAATCACATCACATGCTGAGGTACTGAGATGCTACCAACTGAATTTTTGTTTCCCCCCAAAATTCATATGTTGAAACCTAATGTGATAGTATTTGGAGGTGAGGTCTTGGGAAGTGATTAGGTCATGAAGGTGGAGCCCTCATAAATGGGATTAGTGCCCTTCTGAAAGAGAATTCAGAGAGTCCTCTTGCCTCCAGAGGACACAGCAAGAAGACAGTCATCTGTGAACCAGGTAGACACCAAATCTGCCAACACCTTGATCTTGGACTTCTCAGCCTCTAAAACTGTGAAAAGTAAATTTCTGTTGCTTATAAGCCACCCAGTCTACGGTATGTTGTTAAAGAAGCCCAAACAGACTAAGACATGGGAGTTAGGACTTCAAAATATTTTTTTGGGTCACACAATTCAACCCACAAGTGCCTTAAACATCTTTTTTGAGAAGAATTGACTGGGTGTGGAGAAGCCACAATTCATTCCACTTCTCATGACAGGGTCTGAAATATATAATAGCATATGATGGTGCTTTTTAGTGTTCTTAATAGGAGTTTGGTGCAAAGTACGTGTCCAAGATATACTTTTGACTGATTGTGTGGTCATGTGATGTGGCCAGTTTTCAAAGCTCTTTACCGCCGTTAACTCCTTTGGGCATCGTTCAGGTGTGAAGGCTGGGTTTGTTAGCTAGAGCCAGAGACAACATCCTCCAGGGTCCTGTCACCTCTGAACCACATGCCAAAGAGCACAGCTGAGCAGGGGAAGCTTGGGGTGGGAGAATATGGACATGATACCTTTTGATGACATCATACATCCTATAAGTGAATTTACACGTGATTCAGAATCTTTGACTCCAGGGCTCTGGAAGAGCTGGGAGGAGAATTAATGATGAATCTACTGGTTTATTTTTCTCTGCCAAGGTTCCCAAGTTTTCCCACTTTTCTAGTCTTTTCTGGTCTCTGAGATGAACATCATGTTTGCTTGACCCATTGTCTACCCAGGTAAGCCTGCCTAGCTCCCCTGCCCACCCCCTTTCTCTTTGTCCATCCTAACTCCATCTACCTCCAAAGCCTACACTCATTCATTTCCACAGTAGGAATTCCTTCTCTTATGATTGTGCAGTTCTGGTCAAGGATCTTTCAGCACATCCATGTGTCCCACCTCCTGACAAACTTGTTTTACTGTTTAACTCCTGAACATTTTGGGCATTGTTTATGATATCTCTCCAACCAGATTTTCAGCTTCTGGTGGCCAGGGACAGTGTTTTTTTCTAGTTCCACAGAGCTTGGTATACAGTGGGTGTGCAATGTAACTGATCATTGAAATTGCAAAAGGCTACTCATTTACAAATGGGGATTCTCTTTGTGATTAGCTTCACTAATTCATGTGTTCCTTAAAATGGAAATGTGGTCTTCAAATAATGTCACATTTACAGAGAATCTCATCTCATATTACTTCTGTTAATCATATCAAATGAATTCTTAGGATATTCTGCCAACTCAAGAAGAGGGCTTGTCCACCTCTCTGATTTTTATGAAGGACAATCTTGTGGGTTGCAATTCCTTGCCAAGATCCGATGATTCTTAAATAAGTACAAAAATAAAACTATAGAATACTTGATGTGGTTGGATGTCTTGTGGGAACCAATGAAAGGGCTGGTTTTGTATTCAGATTGCTTTAGGGCTAAGACAGCTCAGCGCAAGTGGACAAGTGACCAGCCAACATCTGGATGATATACCCCATAAAGCTGTCGAGATGGTTAAATGTAGGAATGTATATAAAGCTCAAGGGCTAAATCAATAGAAGTGATCATCATTGTGATGGAAGTGCCATTTATTGACTGTGTAAATACCTATATGCATACATCTATGCAGTGGAACTAGACATCACTGAAACAGACGTTTTAATTTCCTGAAGTGTGTCTACCCGGAGACTCACCCAACTGGTAACGTTGGCTTGATGGTCCACAGGAAATTGAAATAAGAGAATCTTTTGGTAGCACATGAGTTGACCCAGTGTATAGAGGCTGAATGTAAATGCCAGATTGAGGAATAAATTCTAATTCTTTGATTATAAAAGCTTTTTCCCTGAGTACATCACCTTGCCATCTGTCTTTTTAATCTCTGCAAGGAAAACCTCAGCCTGATTCCAAACTCTCTCTCTCCACAATGGGAAATCTCTCTGTGTTTGATGAACCTAAGTGAAAAATGCAGTCTCATATCCCTGTATTTATTAAATCTCTGGTTGCATAAAGGCCTCACTCCAAAGTAATGTTCAAAATAAATTGCTTCCATGATTGTATTGTTCAAATGCACATGTATGATTTCTTCTCTCTGCATTCTAAGATGACAATGTATCTTGGGGAATGTTAATGATGCAAATTCAAACTACCTGGGCAATCAGCAACAGACAGATCAGAAAATTGTACCGATTGGCCTAAAGGCTCCTTCTGAGTTCTTCTTAGTGCCAGGAGGGCTCAGAGGCCTCCTCAAGGAGATTTGGTTTATCACTTTTTTTTTCCCTGTACAGAGACTCTAAGTCAGAAAAAATGATTTTTGTTCAGGGAACAACAGTTCTTCCCTGTGCTTGGGGAGTTCACCGAGTGCTTCTTCAAGATGGTAAATCTGCCATCACAGCCAACAAAACTGCCCGTGGATCTCACAGCTATAGTGAATCCCTGACACTCTTCCCTCTTCCAGTGGTACCCAAGGGAGTATGGCTCCACGGCTGATCATTTTCAATTCAGTCTGGTGCTTGAGAAAACTACTCCTACTTCCTGAATGGGTCTGAACACCAGTGGGGTGTAGGTGTGCTCTTGGGGCTTCTCAGTGCCCTGGGACTGTTGGCATTCAAGTAGTCAGGCATACTCTTTCCTCTGTGGCCATTATTTCCCCATTGCTTGGCAGGCACTAAACATTTAATTCTCATGACAATCATATGAGGAAGGGATATTTATCATTCCCTTTACAGATGGGGAAACTAGGGTTTAGCAAGATTGAGACATACACCAATGTTCATATGGTTAGTAACTTGTAAGGTTGAGATTTGGACTCAGGCAGGCTGATGCCAAATCTTGAAGGCTTGACCATCCTGCTATGTCTTAGAGGAAGTGTAAGGAGTGGTTAGCAGTCCTGATGCCTGGGACCAAGGGCCAGCTCTGCTACTTTGTCTTCATGGGATTTGGGGGCAGGTTTCTACACCTCCCTGAGCTGTCCTTTCCTTCTTGTGAAATGAAGCTAATAGGAGCCTGCTATACAGGGCTGTTGAGAGAATGAAATGTGATAATGCATGTAATGTGCTTGACATATAACGTGTTCCAAAAATGTTAGCTAATGTCACTGTAACTATATGGTGTAGTTACGTAGGTGTCTGTCTTTAACCCTGCTGCTTCTTCCATCCATAAGGGAGAGTCACTTAAGTTGCCTGTGTGAAGGGAATTTAACAGAGGGCGCCTAGCTTCTTAAATACAGTAATATGTTGACTCCAGTGCTCATTGGCTCTTAAGGTCTATAATAAGGAGGCATCATGTTCTTGCTTATGGAGGGCTTCGACAAAGCTCATTTCCAGGGCAGGTAACTCCAACCATCCTACCCCTCAGTGGAGGGACAGTGGGGACTGAGACTCAGAGTCCTGGTCTGAGAGCAGGGAGACCTGACTTCCAATACCAATCAGGTCAAAGTGAGCAGGATATTGCCATAGCTGGTACCCAGCGTTCTTGTTTGTAAAATGGGAGAACAGAACTAGGTACTTCCCAGGGCTCTTTCTACTCCTGATGAATGTGAAATGAGTTGACGTCTTTCCTAAATGCCTCTTTCACTATTTGGTTTTAACAGGCTGTCTGCTTGGAGTTTGGGAGAAGAGTGGTGCAGGGGAGAAATATGTAAGAAAAGAGCAAAGTAATGAGAATACAGATGCATGTGGGAGTTGGTGGGTGGGTTTAGGCTCAGGCAGATGAATAGGAAAAATACGGGAAAGAAAAACCAAAAGAAAAAGGTCAGATATAAGTTGTAAAGCAAACAAGGAAAGGCTTGGAAAATAATGACTGCATTATATTTGATCAAGATCAGTGTTATTTGATGCTACACTTGAACTTGACAGGTGAGACCTCATATTTGCCTCAGTAAAACTAAAAGGATACGGTGCTAAACTTGTTTTAATTGAAAACATGCACATAACAGATGAGAAGTGAGAATTCTTCAGGTGACCCAATGGTCTTTAAAAAAATCAGTGCTGATGTAGTAGATGATTTTAAGAAGATGAATTGAAAGTGGTGTCAGGCATAAAGCCATTAAGATCTATGTTTAATAAAACATAATAAACAGTCCAGAAATGGACTAAATTATATACGGAAATTATTATATAATAAAGGTGGTATTTCAAATCAATGGGGAAATGTTTTCAGTAATTGACATTGGAACAATAGGCTAATTATTAGACTACTAAAATTACCCAAATTTAACCTTATTTAAATCAGATTATCTTAAAAAGGTTACATTTCTAGTTCACATATTTTTTAATCTAAATGAAATTCTAGTTAGGTTAAAGGTTTTCAATGTAAAAAATGAAACTATGAAATAACTAGAATAAAATTTAAGAAATATTTTTGTAATATTGAGGTGGAAAAGGCCTTTCTACACCTGATACCCAGGATAGAAATCATAAAAAGAAAAGATTGATAAATTAGACCACATAAGGTCACAACAAAACAAAGAAAAATTAAAATATGAGAAACAAAATCTTATATGATCAAAATATTTACAACAGCCAAGATATGGAAGCAACCTAAGTGTCCATCAACAGATGAATGATAAAAAAACAAACAAAAACAAACAAACAAAAAAACCCAAAGCAAAACACACACAAAAAATCAGATGAATGGATAAAGAAGATGTGGGATACATACACAATGGAATACTACTCAACACTTAAAAAGAATGAAATTTTACAATTTGCAACAATATGGATAGACTTAGAGGGTATTATGCTAATAAGTCAGACAGAGAAAGATAAATACTGTATGTTATCACTTATATGTGGAATCTTAAAAAATAAAACAAATGAATGAATATAACAAAACAGAGACAGACTCACAGATATAGAAAACACACTAGTGGTTACCAGTGAGGAGAGGGAAGCGGGGAGGGGCAAGATAGGGGCAGGAGATTAAAAGGTACAAACTACTATGTATGAAATAAATAAGCTACAAGAATATATTGTATGACACAGGGAATATAGCCAGTGTTCTATAATAAATTTTAAAGGAGTGTAATCTATAAAAATTTTGAATCACTATGTTGTATACCTGAAACTAATATAATATTGTAAATTAACTCTCCATCAATTAAAAAAATACCATTTACAAACAAAAAAAGACAAGGTAAGAAATACATTTGAAGCATACATATCAAAGGGATCTTTGTCTTTAAATTATATTGAAGTCTGTCACATCAATAAGAAAAAGGTGAAAACTCCAAGAAAAAAATGGGAAAAAGGTATAAGTGAGAAATCTACACAAAAATTTGCACTAAACTTCTCACAAATGAATGAAGAAATATGCAATAAAATGTTGAGATATCATATTGTACAAGAGGAAAAAAAATCAGTCCCCTTATTGATGAAGGTGTCAGAAAATAAACAATCTGCTACTCTGGTTTGGGAAGGTAAATTGTGCAGTCATTCAGAATGGTAATCAGGCAAAGTACTCTTATCTACTCATTTAAATGACCATTTTTTCCCTGTGAACATTATAAAATGTATGAAACAAAAACAATAATTTTAATTGCAGAAAATATAAACTCAAATGACCATCAATAAGGAATATACTTAAAATATTATACTGTACCTATACAATGGAATAGCGTGCAGCCTTTGCAATGCTTAGGTAGATCTTTCTTCAACCATATGGAAAGATTTCCACAAAGTAAAAAGATAAAGAAAGAAGTAGTTTGTATAGACAGTAGGAATCCATCTTTATATTAAAATGTAAGTTTTCAATAAAGTAGTTTGAAGAATAAAATAAAATTAAATAAAATGAATGGGTAAATCACGAAAAAGACTTGTAAGTTTACACACAAAGAAAAATATGTTAGATGATGTACACCAAAATATTAAAAATAATGGCTATGTGATACATTCTATTTTATAATTTTTGTCATGTTCTGAAATTATCTGTAATGAGCATGCACTGCTGTTTTAAAACATTTATTTCATTGAAGTATAGTTGATTTACAATGTTGTGTTAATTTCTGCTGTACAGCAAAGTGATTCAGTTATCCATATGTGTATATATTCTTTTTCATATTCTTTTCCGTTATGGTTTATTACACGCTATTGAATATAGTTCCCTGTGCTATACAGCAGGGCCTTGTTGTTTATCCATTCTATATATAATAGTTTGCACCTGCTAATCCCAGCCTCCCACTCCATCCCTCCCCAAACCCCACCCCCCTTCCCCCTTGGCAACCACAAGAGTAGGCATTACTTTTTAAATAAAACTTTAAAGATATTCCAATTGAAATATAAGTATGTGGGAAGAATATTTGTGATGAAAATGATAGATATTATAATCAAACATATCTTTGCATATTTTGGTGAGTTATGGAAGAATAAAGAAGAAAGTGTCCACGTTCTGGCACTTCTGGCCAGCTCAGGTGCATCTGAGAGAAAGCCCCTAGGCAGAATTGCAGGTGCCAAGGTGGGAGGGTGTGGCATATATCAGAACAGTGTGTAGGGGGCACTGGTGACGTTTGCTGCAAGGTCTAAGCTAGAGACGAAAGGATATAGTTCAAACCTGAGATTGCTTTCAGTCTGATTTACTTGTTTGCTGGACCAGCAAACAAGCATTATAGAGGACACAGCAAGATCAGGACTCAAGTAAGTGAATGCAGGTATCAGGTGTGCAGGATGCTTCTGCTTCCTCCCTCACCCCAGCACTCCAGTTTGCCCTGGATATGAACTTGGAGTCCAATAGTCTCTGCAACCCCCAGAGTGAGCCCACAACTTCAGGCTCCACATTTTAAACATCAGACTGAGGGACGGGTTTTGTCAGCCCTCAGGCTTCATTCTATGACTTTGTATTCTAACTCTTGGACTTTTTTTTTTTCTCTGTTCTAATTTTTCCCAAGTCATTGGGCCTATAGTATGTCTAATTTTGACCTATCAAAACCCAATGTTATAGATTGATGTATGGTCCATCTTGCCCCTAAAATTGATGTAAGATGACCAAGAAAAGCACACATAAGGTGACTTATAAAGATACAAACATAAAGAAGTGAGAACATCAGACAAAGAGAGAATATGGAAACAAAATAAAATAAATCTAAGGTGAGAGTTAGTGTATAAAATCATGACACATTTAGAGTGCAACTTGTGTATTTGCAAGAATTGAGCCATGATTTTGGTCTCTGAACATCGTAACATGCAAAGCCAAGAAGGAAGATGATCAGTTAGATGAAGGAAAATAATCACCTATAAGTGACATAGTGTTCCTGAAGTTAAAAAAAAAAAAAAAAAAACCCACAAAATCAAAACAAAAGACAGTTGACCAGAAGTACAGCATTTCTGAGACCCGAAAGAGGACACAGTGTGATATGGTAAGATCACATTTTCAACAACAGCCTCAATAAATACAGTGGTGAGTTTTGTTTATTGTCTCCTCATTCCATTGTTTCATTGACGATTCTATTTTTACTGGCAAAGCAAACTTTGGCGCAATGCCAAAGCAAAATTTAATAAATGCTATTTTAGGATGCAAATCAATGCAACAAAGGACGCAGTTTTTTGACGGTTTGATTTGAAATAAAGGCAAACTTAGACCATCTAGATAAATTGATAGAACATGTCCTCTTCAGGCAATACACTATGAATATTATTTTTCACAGTCAAGCTTTTGATATAACTCTTTGGATAACAAGGAGTTCAAGGTAATAGTCTCTGGAAAAATTATGCAGTGAGGTTTTTTTTGTGTGCAGCTGGTTGAAGACAGATTTATATGTTTTGGCAGTCAATCAACCAAGCCAAAAGATAGAGCTGACATTCTCTTAAGAAAATTAAGAAGTATTACTAGGATATATGCTTAATAGATGACTATTGCTCTCTTTATAGAGAAATTTCCATACTATGTGTAAGACTGCTAACATTTAAAGAATTTCTGTATTTATAGTCTATAGATTTAGTTGCATTTCATTCTCTAATTGCAGGGTTTTTATTTTTATTTTTTTTTTTGTTTGTTTTTGGATTGTTATTGATTTGGTATGTTATTCAAAAAAAGTGCTTGTAACAAAAATGTTTATGGCATATGCATTTTGATATCTTTTTAAAACCTGTGCGATGAATTGGCTTCACAGCCTGGCATTTTCAGGGAATGTGTGAGCAAGTAGCCTCATTATTGATAAATATTTTAAAACACGTGGTATTTACCCAGAAGGTCTCAATGGCTCAATGTGCCTCCTGCAGAAATGGCATGTAATAAAAAACTCCAAAATGAAATTTCAGAGGAAAAAAGGATACTGCACTTAAACAAAAATTCAATAAAAGAAATGTTAGAAAATCCCCAAAGCATTCCAACCAAGTTATGGATTAATTGCTTGGCACGTTTCCTTTTTTAATTCCAAGCTGCCTTTTTGTTAGCTGAGTAAACAAAACATCTAGAATAAGTCAACTTCAGCCAACGGTGACAGCCCATTAACATCATGACTGATAATAATGATGATCCCCAAAGGCTTTGACAAGGCCCACATGAGCAATATTTGACCAGTAGGGACCGTATTGAGAAGCAAGGCATAAAAGGCTCTTATTCTTTCCAATTAAAAAAAAATAGTGAAATAAATGGGCAGAACAAGAAGGACCTGTCTTCCGGCTGGGTCCAGACTTCCACAGAGTAGATCCAGAGTCCCTTGCAAAGGGGGTTTAGGGGGATAGCTTGCAATCCATCCTGTAGGGTCGAGGAAAGGGAGGAGGAATTCTTACATCTGGAATCCAGCAGTCTTTACAAAGCTGTTGTTGTACCAGAGGGTTTTAGGGCTGGAAAGCGATTGATTGCTGCATCACAAAATTGGTACCTAGTACACTTGTTCATGCCTCAAGGAAAATGTTTTCATTAGAGATCATTTTATTTACACAATGTAGATCCTATCTCCTCTTCTCCCCCCTGAATTCTCTGTGAGTTCCAAAAGAACAAGGGCTCTGCCTGGCGTATCGTTTGCAGAAGGTGTATAGTGAATATTAAATAATGTTCAGTTACAAGCAGGAGGCATTCAGATTAGGTTAGTTTAAAGAAAACCAACAGCAACTACACAGCACTTCTCTCTTCCAGAAAAAAAAAGGACCCTCAAAATGAATCTAAACAAACTTTGGTTCTAATCTGTGGCAGTGCCCTATCATGTACATTACCATTCACATTACATTCTGGCTTTTCCCAAAGATAAAATGATGAGATTCATGGAAGGAAGAACGCTCTTATGCATCAGAAAACCATCTCTTGAGAGGAGTGTGAGGTGAATCAATAGACAACCAACCTAGAATCTCTCTGACCTTCAAAATCTTAACATTGTACTCATTTATTTTAAAATGAAAACTTTGCCCAGATAAATCTACAGAGAAATCAGGCTTATGCCTGCATTTCATGATGGAGATTGCTGCTTGCTTCTGTAAATACCTAAAACTGGTGGTGAATTTGGACCCTTATATTTCTTCATCCTCCCCGAGTGCTGCATTTACAGTGAAATACTGAGTTATATCCACTGCTCCTATTGTAATCGAGGCAAAGAAAGAGTGCTCTAAAAAAATAAATAATTGGCATTTTCAAGTTGAAAAAGACAGTAGATTTGTTAATTCAGTTCTTTAATTTGGCAAGTAAGGAAACTGAGTTCCAAAGGGGCTCAATCTGATCCAAGCTCATGCAGCTACTCAGTTACAGAACTTAAGCAGTTATACATTTATTATGGAGCTCACTAAGGCAGTAAAGGATGGAAAAAAAACAGCCCACCATCTGGAAAACATGATTTATATACAGTGGGATTATGGTCAGTATTTTAAAAGCTGTATCGACCTAAGGTTTAGGTGTAGGATTAGCCTCTGGTTACTGCTAGAAAAACTTTATTGAAGACTTTTATACTATATGGTGTATTTTCTGGGCTTAGAGACACTTCAGTGCTTTTTCTTGTTGAGTAACTTTCATAGATAAGGCTTTTGCTGGGTGCTATGAGGATATGTAACAATGCAAACATCATTGCCTCATTCCCAAGAAATTATAAATTGTTAAATTAATTAAACAAGAGGTCAATAGACTGAGGTGGCTTTAATGAGTGGCAGTTTAGGTAAACACCAAAATCTAAGCCTGTAAATGCCTCAAGCCTATGAAACTGAAACCTAAGGACAACCAATCACCAACAGCCAATGAGGTTTTAAGCTATAGCCAAGCAGTAACTTCCTTTCATTGTTTCTGCACTTTCTCTATGTAAGTATTTCTCGGGCTCCTGTTGGAGAGCGCTCCTAACGACTTCTGATTTGGCACTGCCCTATTTAAATCAATTTTGAACTCTTACAATTTGAAAAATGCCTCAGTTTATCTTTTAGCAAAGTCCAGCACAAGAGATAACAAAGTGAATCAGTTATACAACCCAGATCAGAATGTGATTGCAGCTTCTATAATGATATAAAGTACTAGAGGAAGTTTGGAAGAAGAATGAATAGCTTTACTGGAAATTAGAGAAAAAAATTCTTAGAAGATAGGGTCTTTGGCTGGCATTGAATGAGGATTTGACAGGTGGTGTTGGGATAAAATCCTTCGGGAGGAGGATGCATGAGGAGAAAAGGCATAGAAACAGGGAAGCTTGGGATGCATTTGGGGAATAGCAGACTTAGTGATTTGATGAACACAGAGATTTCTATAATTGGGGATGTGATAGGTATGGGACTAGAAAGTGGAGGCCTTCAACCACAAAAATAAGACCCAACTTCAATGTGTTGCTTCATTGCATTACATTTAAAATATCTCCAAGGAGAAATGAGTTGAACAGATACGGACACTTTCCTTCTAAAGAATACCAAGGAACCTAATATCCATTGAGTACAAATGTTGCTGTCTTCTCATCTAGCTCTAGAATGAATTAATCATTTAGCAAGTGTAGGACCAGAAGGCTTCAGCATCAAACAGGGCGACTTAACAGCAGGAATCAGGTTAAACCAAGCAGTTCATGTAACCAATGTATGTTAGGAGATGGGATCCCCACACCATGTCTAGTGTGACACAGTAATCAACTTTGCAGCATCCATATCAGAGGGTAGGAGCAAGAGAGGAGATGGTCATTTTAGTTCCAATATTTATTTCTTTCTCCACCATCAATTCATTCATTATTCATTGAACACAATTTAGTATGCACTTTTAATGAGCCACGCAGTATGCTAGAAACTGGAAGGCAACGATTTAAAAAAAAAGATCTTTGCCTTTGCGGAACTTAGAGTCTAGAAGGAAGACCCTCAAATGTATAAAGGTCACATGGAAGGGCAAGTGCAAGGCCACGTGGGGGCTTCAGTGGCACATGTAGTCCAGGCAGTGCTGGGAGAGCTTCTAGGCTGAGCTGACAGATGAGGAGGAATTAGCAGGCAGAGAGGAGTGGAAAGATTTATTGAGACAGGAAAAGAGCGAGTGTTATGGACCTAGAGACTGTCATACAGAGTGAAGTAAGTCAGAAAGAGAAAAACAAATACCACATATTAAGGCATATACGTGGAATCTAGAAAAATGGTACAGATGAACCTATTTGCAAAGCAGAAATAGAGACACAGATGGAGAGAACAAGTGTATGGACACCAAGGGATGAATTGAGAGATTGGGATTGACATATACAAGCTATTGTGTATAAAATAGATAACTAATGAGAACCTAGCACAGGGAACTCTACTCAATGCTCTGTGGTGACCTAAGTGGGAAGGAAATCCAAAAAGGAGAGGACATATGTATAACGTATACCTGATTCACTTTGCTGTACAGCAGAAACTAACACAACATTGTAAAGCAACTATACTCCAATTAAAAAAAAAAAAGACTGAGGCAGGAGAGCTTGGGATAGCCAGGGAATTCGAATTTGTTTGGTTGGAGTGTCAAGTTCAAGGGAAGGCAGGGGAGGTAGTGAGGTGAGATGAGGCTGCCAAGGGAGTAGAGGCCAGACCATGAAGCCCCTTGGAGGTCAGGTTAAAAAATACAAGCCAAACTCATTTTCTTTCTTCCCTTCTTATTTCCTTTTTATTCCCTTTCTTTAGATAGTAATTTGGGTGTTCTAAGTTCAAAGCTAAAAAATACATATAGGGACTTCCCTGGTGGTCCAGTGGTTAAGACTTTGCTTTCTAATGCAGGGGGTGCGGGTTCGATCTCTGGTCGGGGAGCTAAGATCCCACATGCCTTGTGGCCAAATAAACCAAAACATAAAACAGATGCAATATTGTAACAAATTCAATAAAGACTTTAAGAATGGTCCACATCAAAAATATCTTTAAAAAAAAAGATATATATATAAGTAGTTTTATGGGCTTCCCTGGTGGTGCAGTGGTTGAGAGTCTGCCTGCCGATGCAGGGGACACGGGTTCGTGCCCCGGTCCGGGAAGATCCCACATGCTGCGGAGCGGATGGGCCCGTGAGCCATGGCTGCTGAGCCTGTGAGTCCGGAGCCTGTGCTCCGCAACGGGAGAGGTCACAGCAGTGAGAGGCCCGCGTACCACACACACACACAAAAAAAGTAGTTTTACCTCCCAATAAACCCATCATAAGTTGAAAATACCATGTCAGAAATGCATTTATTACACCTAACCTACATCTTAGCTTAGCCTGACCCACCTTACACATGCTCAGAACACTTACGTTAGCACACAGTTGGGCAAAATCATCCAACACAAAGTCTAGTTTATAATAAAGTGTTGAATATCTCATGTAAGTATTGAATACTGTACTGAAAGTGAATATCTCATGTAGGTATTGAATACTGTACTGAAAGTGAAAAACAGAATGATTGAATGGGTCCAGAATGGTTGTAAATGTGTTTGTTGTTTACCTGCATGACCTAGAAGCTGACTGGGAGCTGTGGCTTGCCGCCCTGCCCAGCATCATGAGAGGATCAATTCACATATTGCCCTAGAAAGGATCTAAAGTCAAAACTGGAAGTACAGTTTCTACTGAATTCGTATCATTTTTGCACCATTGTAAAGTCGAAAAATTCTAAGTCGAAACTTCCTGAGGCAGGAACCATCTGTAATTATTTAGGACTGTGCCGGCTTATACAGTAGCCACCAGCTGCCGGTGACTAAGCACTGGATCTGTGGCTTGTCTAGACTAAGATGTGCTGTGACCAATGCAAAGTGGCTTTCGAAGGCTTAGTAAAGCAAAAAAAACAAAACAAAACAAACAAACAAAAAACCCCTACATCAACAAAGATTAAAAAAACAAACAAAACGCAGAATATCTCAACAATGTTTCTATTGATTACATGTTGAAGTTAGAATATGTTGAACATGTATTGGATACATACATACATAATGTATTTGGATAAAATACATTATAAAAATCAATTTTACCTGATTCTTTTTTCTTCTTTCAATGTGGGTATTAGAAAATTTAATATGGCATATGCGATTTACATTCTATTTCTGTGGATGGTGCTGGGTTAAAATGATGCTGATGTGATTTTTAAAGGTACAGCAAGTCAAAAGGTACAGCAAGTGGCTGAGTACTTTACTGAAACATTGTCCTGAGCCAAAGCAAATTTGCTATTAAGGCAGCGTCATTGTCATTAAATAAACGTCAATAATTTAGACAGGGGCTAGGCTGGCAGTCAACGTTGCCTGATCGATGTACAAGTTTACTGAGCAAATGAACACTGACAACTAGTTTGACCACAGGCTCAAGCCTATTTAAGAGTAATAATGTAACTAACAATCATCTGGGAGCATTGTTACATCTGAACAACTAATGGGAAAATTACACATAATACAAATATGTATTCATTGTCTGAGGACCTTTATTTAGTAATAATTTATTACAGCTAAAAATAATATAAGTAGTAGTGAACTCCTTCAAAATTTTATAATTCACACTTTAAAAAAGCTCATTCGGGGCTTCCCTGGTGGCACAAAAAAAAAAAAAAAAAGGTCGTTCGAACCTTCCAATAAATCTAAAGAGGTTTGAGTTTATTTCCCATGGCTTAATCCATTGGCCTTTCCTTATTCATAAAGCTGAGTACTATTGTTATAAAATAAGGCCAAATAAATGGACAAAATGTCTCACAACGAAGACCTGCTAGGCAATACAAATCTGAAAACACCCTGACACAAATCAGGCTTAAGAAATGGCCACATTGGCTCATTAAAATTGCAATGAGTCAGAATCCTAGATGGACCAGGGTACAAACTATTATTATTGTTATTATTATTTTAAGTTTTGTTATGGGAAATTTTTTTAGCTATAACTGCAGTACATTTCATAAAACAATCAGGCATGTGTGCCAGTGGGAACATTCACTCTGGGTGATGGTAGATGGAAACCCACACCACCTGGTTTTAAAGTGAAGGGCTCTGTGTGCTGACTTCAGCACAGGAAGCGGCAGAGATGTTCTCAAACATGATCCACAAATTTATAGAATAGCAGCCCGTTAAGCTCTAAATCTCAAAGGCTCTTTTTTTAAAGATGCAATATTCACACTTAAAAAACCAACTGTATTTCCCACCTTCCTTGGGGGTCTAGCAGAAAATTCATGATTGAGCTATACTAAGACAAACAGTCCACCCCTCGTTGCAATAAAAAGGGGGCAGAAACAGGCATAAATGTTTGAATATGGGAACCTTATGTCTCTGCAGTGATTCATTCCATTGCTTGTCCTGACCCTCCCTACTCCCATTACCCACAATAGTTCCATAGAAGAATGCCATAATTATTTACTCTAGACCCAAACAGGACCTCCCTCAAATTCATTTTCAAGACCAAGCATCTTTAATTGAATCATGATTGTTTTATCTAAGCATAGAAAATAAAACCAGAGAATTTCCTAAGCTGCCGTCATACAGAAGCTGCAGGAAATTGATTACAGAGAGGGCACAGAGGCTGTTGTATTCACTTTCTTACCAGAACGTCTGATTGTTTTAGGGTTTCAGTATGGTAAATGGATTCCTCTGGTGAGTGCGATTTTAGCGCATAGAATAGGGTTTGTGATGACCTATTCACTTATAAAAGAAGACATTTCATAATGCAATAGTCTTAACATTTAAACCTCAGATGTATTTCCATGCACAAGCGATTAGGAACTCAAAAACAAGTAATTATCAATAGCACGTGTCTGCAACAGGAGACGCATCAGCTGAAACAAGTTATATTTATGACATTGGCAAGAAGGATACATTAATTGACTGCAGAAAGGAGCCAACATAATATATACTCTGCATTTTCGAGAGGATGTGAAGAAGATCCTACCAATTCAAATGCACTTAGCTTTATTTTGTAAGGAAAAGCTCAAGAGGACACTAAACAGAGGAGAAATGACTGGGGTGTATCTAGAGCCTTGTGATTCCGTTTTAGTCATCCGGAAGGAATCAAGTAGATAGTCTCACGATGAAAGCACAAGATAACATTTCTGGGTCTTTAAGAGGGCTGTGGTTTTCAAAGAGATAGACAGTTAATAAGATGCTTTTGAGTTGGAACTTTCTGTAATGTTGGACGTGGCCCTGCTTTTTCTCAGATGTGCTTCTATTCATGTTTGGCTTTCTTTATGGAATAAGGTCCCTTCTCTTCCTAACTCTGCTTGCCAAAACTCCACCTACATTTTAAGACTTCATTAAAACCCATATTTTCTAAGAAATTCCAAATTTGACTCCCAATACCCTCCTTGCTAAAGTTCATCTTTCCTTTCCATAAATGCCAGAGCCATGCTGCTCTCTGGCACTATTTTTCTTCCTTATATTTATATATTGAACTTATGTCCTTTATTAGGGTGTAAATTCCTAAAGGCCAGGCTCTGTGTCTTATTTAATTTTGTTATTCTGCCTTCTTCTTCCCCTCCTGCCCTGAAGTGCCAAGCAGAGGTCTTACACATAGAAGATGCTCAATAAATTATTTGTTGAAAGAATCAATGAAATGCAGCACTAAGCTTGTGGAAAGAATAACATGTCAAGGACCTTGCTTTCCATTAATTTAAATCTGTGAGTCATCTATGAAGGATTCTTGACATTATGATTGCCAATCTTGAGTGACACACTCTGAGACTGTCCTTTTGAATCTCTGACACTCCCTGCTGAAATTCTGGGTTCCCTCTGCTAAAGTGCTAAACAGATTGAAGAAAACTACCTAAAATGAAGGAAAAAAATAGTTTTGAGAATTTGGGGATATCTCTTGAACTAATTGGTTGTGACACACAAAACGTTAAGAATTACTTTACAGGCAGACAAAATTTGAAAATCATAAAGAAGCAAACATTATTTTAATGTACATAATTTATGGGAGACAATTTCCACTCATCAATTCTACCCCAAAAGAGTTGAAAAAAATTTATGGGAGGAAGAGAGGAAAAGACCCCAGATTTTACAGTCTGAATCTTCCTCTCTAGTTACCTTTGTTTTGTGCGTATATACAATGTCAAGTAACAATGAAGACATAGGAAAATACTCAGAAATTTCCATCTAAAACAATCTTGGTTTGGTATATCTAGCTAGTAGCCAAAAGCGCTTAAAGAAATCCCTGAATTATCTTGATGATTTTCTCAGTTTTACACTAATTATTAGAATGAGAAACTTAATGACCTAATCATTCCTCAAGGAAAAATTGACATATCAATTTCCAGTGGAAGGAGGCATTTATTTATTTATTTATTTATCCACATCTTTATTGGAGTATAAATGCTTTACAGTGTTGTGTTAGTTTCTGTTGTACAACAAAGTAAATCAGCCCTATGTACACATATATCCCCATATCCCGATACAGCCACTCAGGAAGGATGTATTTAGAAGAGACCGTGGTTTTAGGAACATGTGGCTACCGGCCCAGGGTACAAATCTCGGTAAATATTATGATGGAAGAGAGACCTCATCTATTACAAGGTCCTCCGGGCCATGTTTCACATTTAACTTCAGTTTTGGATTAAGTATCAGGTATCTTTAGTAATCCCTTCAATTCGTCAGTTCTCTGTGTCTTGTTCTCCTCTGCCACATCCTCTGAGGAGCTCTTCAACTGGCCTTCTGTTTCTGTTATTTCTTGCGCTTCCCCTAACATCATGTGATTCTCTGAGTATAAACTTTGTCTAAAGCAGGTTAGCCAAACTGACCAGACTGTTTTTTCTCAGCTGGAGAATGAGCCTTATTATCGCAGTGGCAGGGAGAAGATGCATCCTCTGTGGCTAGGGCTCTCCTAGGACCAGAATGTGTCCCATGGTCATGGCCAGGCCCGTGTCGTTTCCAGCAGGGGGTTGCAGTTCTCCGTTCCCTCTGGGGCGTGGTCTCCGGGATGCTTCTATCTCCTGAATCAGAGCAGTCTCCAGGGCCCAGAACTCTGGGAACACATGTGGGAACACATGCATTTTTGCAATATTACCAGACCATGTTTTCTGCTATCCAACCAACTTTCAGATCAGCGTTGTCATTATTTTCCCTAGAATATTCCAGTCCACAATTATGGTGGGCAAAATCTTGCTCAGAAAGAATGACTATTTTCCTTGTGTTTTAGTTTGTTAAAGGAAGCGATATGTTCAAGGACGGTAGAGGTCTGATGATCTCAGCTGGCTAAAGACAAACTTTACAGGGTCTCGTCCCAGATGGACTGATTACTAGGCTTTGCTCTGTTTCTATTTTTTCAAGCGTTTTCTTTGACTCTGTATTCTTCATCATAATATATAAAAATAGTGTTTTATACCTCATGAGGGTGTTGCAAGGATTAAATGAGTGAATGCCTTTATAATTCTTGAAACAGGCATGGGGTAAGCTCTCAATAAATGTTCTATGCTATTGTTATAATGTCATGATTCATTCAGTATTTTAACAGGTAACTACTCAGCACTTACTAGGAGCCAGCCTCTGTGCAGGGTGCTGGCCATTCACAATGGACTGATCATTTATTATTGTGAAGAGTTCTGTAAAGAAGCTTAGAGGGCTGTCAGTCTAGATCAAGCCTCATCCAGGGGATTTAGGGGAGACAATTCTAAAGAAGTGGCACTGTCAGCTCAGAGCAAGGAATTCAAAAGTTATCCTTATTTTCTAAAAGATCTAGTTCATTCTTTTTCAGTGCTGTGTAGTATTCCACAGTATAAGCAGACCACACATTTATTCAGCCATTGCCGTGACAAGCAATGTTATAGTGAACATCCTTGTACATATCTCCTTGTGCTCTGTGCAGGGTTCTTCAGGCAAACATGATGAACTGGAATTTCTGGGTCAAAGCATAAGCTTATCATTAGTCTTAAATGACACGGCCAAACCAAATGGTTCTGTTATAAGTTTTGTAAATACATCATTAACTTGTATCAGCTAAATAAATAAAATTTGTAGTAGATGGCTTTGTGAAATTTGGATTTTGCATTCGTTCCCCAAACGTTTATGAAACATTAAGCTGGACCAGGAACTATATTAAAGGATGAGACGTGTTGATCTATCCCTGGATTCTTCTTTCAGCTGTACTTTCTGAAAACACTTTGGAGAGGGTCTGGCGTAAGCATTCAGTCAAAACTGACTGTTTCTCTCTGTCCTTCCTCATCTTCTTACCCCTCTGATGAAAGTGATTGTTCTCTCTCGTAACTCAAAGAAAGAGCTGTTTTCTGTCATTACTACTTGTTTAGCATTTAGTAGTTATCATTTTGCCCTTGCATTATTATCATCTTTTTATGCTTGTAACCAGGATGACTATTGGGGAGCTTCCTTGGGTGGTCCTTGCAGGAATGCTGTCCAAGTTTGGTACCATGGGGGGGGGAGCTGACAGGAGTTTGACAGCACAATTTTATTTTTTTTTACTTCTTTTTTAATTGTGGTAAAAAACTCATAATGTGAAGTCTACCCTTGTAAATTTTTAATGTGTATAGTATAGTATTGGGAACTATATGCCTATTATTGTGTAGCAATAGAACTTTTTCATCTTGTATGACCAAAACTCTATGTCCACCGAATAGCAACTTCCCTTTTCCCTCTGCCCTTAGGCCCTGGCAATTACCATTCTACTTCCTGCTTCTATGAGTGTGATAATGTTAGATACCTCATATAAATGGAATCATACAGTGTTTGTTCTCTGACTAGCTTCACTTAGCATAATGCCCTGTTTTCTTGGGTAGAGGTTATGGTCAGCGTAGATCCTTGTGTTTCTGTAGAATATACTACAGGGCCTGAGTGACAGATAGCTTATTAAGGTTCTATTTCTATTATGATAGAGGCTTCCTACACATTCTCTTTTGAGCCTCCTAAAATCCCAAGAAGTAGGTTCAGTGATCAATGTTTGAACCTACATTGATACGGAACCTAGAAAAGGCTGGGCCACATCATCTCTGGTCACACGGCCAGGAGGTGGTGATGCAGAGATTTTGATCCACGTCTCTCTCACTCCAAAGTATGTGTTTGAAAACAATATCTTCAAGTTGCTTTTCTGCGGAGATCTAAGTCCTTCTGTTTCTAGCTGTGAGATCAAGGGATGGCATGACTTTGAAATTCGTACATCCTTAGATAGATATGCCTTTGAAAGTCAATGTGTTAGTATCCAAATGGGCTCTTTTCCTATATTCCACGGACTCATGTGACCCACCCCCGGTGACCCAGCCCAGACTCCTCCCCCTTCCTCTCATCCAGTCCACATCAGAACTGAGCAAGGGCCATTACTTGCTTTGACAGACTGTGCTAATGGCGATGGTTGATCTCACATGTGTCCTGAAGTTAAATCTTAGCTTTGTAAGTGAGATCCTAGCCGGGGTGTTAACTCAGTGCTCTTCTGATCATGGGATCATGGGTGGGAGAAAGCAGCCTCTTCACAGGAGCACCCCTCACCCTCCCTCGAGTCCCTCAGCCCTCTCCCCCCTTTCTTGGCATTTTCCTGACCATCAACCTCTCCAGCCTTTGGGAGAATGGACTAGCCTTCTAGTTACTGCCCTTGCAACAGATGAAGGGAAATTGCTTGGTCCCTTGTACGTGAGCAATGACAAACATGGAGGCTCATTAACTTCCCTTTTTATTTCTTCAAGATCTCTTCCATTAAGCATTCTGTTCTCCCATCAAAATCCAAAGTGTGCTCCAGCAGCTCTTGTGTAGCCAAATATATGATGGGTCCATTCATTTAGCATATTGTCGTTTTCAGACGTTATGTCTTGTCAAAGAAAGACACTCACAGAAATAAAACAAAAGAACAGAAGTCTCCAAATGAATGGGCTTGCTTCATGGAGGAGAAAGTTGAAGTATTAAAATCGCTCATCAGATGTTCTGAAAAATCATTTCAGCTGCTCGGAAAAAAAAAAAAAAGAAACAAAATTTTATTTTGAAGGATGTGTTCCAAGAACTTCCCCTTTGATTTTTTTTTTTTAAAGCCATCTGTCATGTTTGTTTCATTCCAGCCTTGAAGTAAATAGATTTAGAGAGTCTAGAGCGGCCATTGAAACCTTCCACAGAAGAAGAGAAACAGCCTGCTCTGTCAGTGCCCTTCTGGTATACTTTAATCAAAAGGCTTTGAAATTAAAAAAAATATATCCATAGACATTTTGCTTGAGTTGGAATACGGTGTGCGGAACACAGGATGTTATTTTGACCTATTGGTGAACGTCGCAAAACTTTTGCTTTTACTCTGGGCAGCGAGGAGAGACTAATGCAGGCTGACTTTTTATAGGCACCAGGGAATTTATTTTCCCCTTTAATGCTTTGGTTGAGCCCTCTAAACATAAGACTTCATTTTCCCCATAGAGGTGAGGCTTGGGGGTGCAATTCTTCATTTAGAATATAGAAGCATGACTTCAATTCATCTTGTCTACTTAACCTCGTGATGTAATTTTCACTTTCTTACTGATTTCACCACAAGGAGCTTGTCCTACCCAATAAGAATCCCCAAGGTGTTTAGATGCTTTTCCTGGTCATTTCTTTTCAACTTGATGCTTTTTTCCCTTCAATGCCACATGGAAAGAAGACCCATGAACTAGGCGTAGCTCCCTCCCTTGAGACTGAATAATTGTTCCCTGGAATAGGAGGCTTTCACAGATCAATAACTGCAGCGGAGCAGGAAAGAAAACAAAAATGTGAGAAACTCATTATAATATAAAAATGTTCTAAATAAATAAATGGCAAGTACTAACATGCTCAAAATGATAGTGTGGAAGTGACTGACAAAGTGTGAGCTTGTGAACCCAGATACATAGCTGTGCAAAACTCCGTGACGATTAAAAATGATGACGCTTACAGATGGTTTCAGTGATGATTTGTTTAAAATAGATGGGCCAACTCTACCACTTATACGTGTAGATAGAAGGAAAATTAGCATATATTGTAGGCTGTGAAGTAGCCTGATTAACACCTTAAAGTATTAGGGACTCATTAAAATGTAAACAAAATTATAAAAAAAACAATGAGATGACACTGAAATATTTACTGAAGAAATGATATGATGTTTGGGGTTAGCCTCAAGGTAATCTAGCCTGGGTGTAGTGGGGAGGGGCTGGTGAGGATGTAGAGGAAACAAGATGGTTTAAACGTCAGTAGTCATTGGGATTGGGTTAAAGGTACATAACTGTGCATTATATATTCCCTCTACTTCTGTATATATTTGAAATTTTCCAGAAGAAAGTGAAAGGATTAGGGGGAAAATACAATGTGACAAATGAGGGGTTTTGGGGTATTGGAGTGCTTTACCAGCACTTGAGGTAGAAAAGCATAGTCCCTAGGTATAGTTTATTTTACAAGTTCCCCTTAAATACTGATCAGTGACAAAATAGAGATGGGATGACCATTAGTGATTCTCATGTCTTACTCCAATCGACAGAGCTCAGAAGGAAAAGAGAAGGCTGCCTCATTAATTTAATTTCAGTTAAATGAATTATAAATCAATTAAAAAATTAATTTTAAAAAGCTCTCTTGTAATTCAGATATTTGCATTATTTATTTTCTACCCTAATAAAGGGTAAGTTATTTAAATTGCTGACTTGACTTCTTGGATAACTTTATACCTGTCACAGGATCCTGTGTAGAGCTTTGTCTATATTTAGCACTTAGGGGTTTGGGTGAATTTTACCTTTAAAAATGCATATCTGAGTGAGCAATTCACATTCATAAGTGTGCCTGGATACATTATTCACAAATAAATATGTCCCAAACCAAGTTAAAGCTGAAAGATTTCATTGTTCTTATTGATACATAAGAAGAGAATAACGGAAAATACATCTTTCTTTTCCGCCCTCACTCCCCACCTTTTTATTGGATCTTGGAATGCCCCGTGCTCAGTTTACATCTGCAAACATATATAATTTAGAGCTGTTTGACAGGGCACGTTCTCATTTTCAAGCTAAACTGAAGGGAATGGCTTATGCCACTGACAGATCCCCGAGAGTTGGTTTTTCCAAAACAGAATTCTGTGAAGGCTTCAGATTTTTCAAAATGCTTTCAATTTGGTGATGTTGTTGGAAAAATATTTGCTTCCGAATCAGTGTGCAGCGTAAACCAGAAGGGCTCAGGCCTCACTGCTTTGCATTAGCAAGAATGAGAAGTATTATTACCGTCTTTGATTCAAACAGTAATTCCTGCTGCTTGGGAAGCTGAGCAGCTCTGTAAAGAAGCTGGAGCCTATTGGTAGAGTTAATATTCCCACAGCACTTGAAAATACCAAACCCGTGATTAGTAGTGGACAGATTGATAGTTCAAACTGTGATTTGTAACACTTTGGTGAATATCTTGATACTTAAGTCACGTCTGATGTCAGATCTGAAAACAGAAATTAGCGTGTTTGGTTATGATTCTGTTGTGATCACAGCAAAAGGGACCTTCATCCCACATCTGGCCCACGTTTTACTGTTTCTCTAGGACCTCAGGGACTCGTCTATATTTTTGGAAGTCTTTGGTGCTTGGCACCAAACTGAAGCCGACAACAATCTGTTTATTTATTTTCTTTTCTGAGAAGGAATGTTCTGGAAGGACCAGATGGGAAGAAATTTTCTAAGCAGTCTTCGGAGTGACTCTCAGAACAAGGTTTAAAATCAGGTATTTTCACTTCAAGTGTGATCATCCTTCCACCCTGAACATCCCGGAAATGGAGCCCGCAGGGCAGAGTTAGAGGGAGGGCCATGAGACGGGCCACTCTCCCCTCTGCATAACCCTTCAGCAGCGGAGTCAGCCTGGGGTTCTTTCCCACAACTGTTTTCAAGGTTATATTTACACCACCTTAGAAATAAAACACTAACACAAGAGAGAAATAACGCAGAGAGTTTCACTTAAACCATATTTTTAAATGACCTCTAATAGAATCTTTAGTTTCTACCTAGAGATAATTGTAGACCTGCCACACTTTCAGCCATTCAGGGAAATGTGACTTGTGAATCTAACTCTTCAGACTGAATCAAGATCTCTGGTCTGGAAAATTCCTCTCAAAAATAAATGTTCTGGAATAGGTGGTAAAAGAAGCTGTCCTTGGTCTCCTCTGAGAAGTAGGTGAGTGTTCCGTCTCTTGTACTTTCCCAGTCTTTTCTTTCTAGACTCCATGGCATCTCTCTCCCATTCCTCTCAACTGCTCACAACCTCTCCTCTTTTATTTTTCTCCCTTCTTTTCTCCCTCCTTCCCTTCCTCTCTCCCTCCTTCCTTCTTTCTCTCTCTTCCTGACTCCCCTTCTCACACATAATCATGTTCTTTTTCTTCTTACCAAAATCTGCTTCCTGTTAAGGGTCTGAAAAAATTTCATACAGATAACTAAAATGTTATTCCTCTTTGAAACACATATTCTTGAGTTATTTGAAAAGAAATCAAATGTTAAAGTGAAGAAGAAAAAAAGAAATGAAGCCTTAGACATTTAGGCTTCAGAAATAACAGGTGAGGCAGAAGAATTGTGTATGGAGCCACTGTCTACCCACGAGACCTTTGGGTATTAAACTGCTGTCATCCACATCTTTAACCCAGGAGATGCTTGTGAACAGCTCAGGAGAGAGGGAAGGCCAGGGAGAAAGCAGAGAACTTAAAAAAATAATAAAAGACTTGGGGAGAAAATGCCCTCAAATGCCTGGAAAGTCCTCATGTTTATGTTTTAATTTTTATTTAATTTTTATCTTTTAATGAAGCAACTTACAACTAGATGGCAAAGAAGCAAAGAACAGGTGAAGTTTGATTCACCTGAACAGCCCTTCAAAGTTTGCTCTGTGTTTGGCTAAGCCCTTTGGGACCCTCTACAGAAATGCCTAGTGCCCCACATTTTTACACCCATTGACAAATGAAACTCAGGGCATGGTTAACACATCTGCCCAGTCTGTAATTTGGAAGAAATAATTAGCACTATTTACAAAGTGCCAAGAACACATTTGGCATTCTGCAAAATATGGATGAAAAACCCAGAGTTTCCTTCACAGCAAGTTGGGGTGTAGTAGCCCCTGGTCTTCTGGTTGCCAGTGCCATGACTTTGATCTGGTCTATGAATCTGGGATGGCTCCTTAACCAATTTGGAACAGGTAACACTGTTAAATGAGAGCCACGCCCATGCTCATGCTTGGGAAAGATGTTGGAGTCAAGTAATTTCAGAGAAGACTTCCCAGGGTTTGGAAATCGAAAAACAGGGAGACAGGTGGTTGCCATTGCAACTTTACCATCTACCTAGTGTATTGTGGGGTGGCCTTTCCCCACCTTTTACAGGAAGAACCTTAGGTGTTCTTAGTGGAAATTCCCAGGATATGGCTTTCATTCAGGCAAGACCCCAAATTTAGGATTAGATAGAGGAGAAGGGGGAAAAGGGAAGAATGAGGCAGACACATGATCCACTAAGAATGGAAAGGGGGGAAGAGTTTTAGAATGAGAAAGCATCCATTTGAAACTAACACAGTGTTGTAAATCAACTATGCTTCAGTAAAAAAAATTTTTAAATGAAAAAACCTTTGCAAATACGGTAGGTAGAAAAAAAAATTCAAGGGTTTCAGTACCTGACTCATTTGACCTAAGGCAGAGTAGGGGTGTGCCAGGAGCATCTGACTGTTATCATGAGCATCCCCTGGCTCTGAGGAGACTTCAGAAATAGCAAAAATGATGCTCAGGGAAAAAAGGAGGAGAAGGAAAAGAAAGAAGGGAAGGGGAATTTTGCCCCACACTGAAGTTTGCTTGTTGGCAGCAAGCTCTGTCCTAAGAAAATGAAGCTTCTGAAACCAAAGGATTAGGTGTGAACGAGCGTTCCAGAAATTTCCCAAAACATGTTTGTAGGTCAAGGGCAATCCTTGTAAATTCTGGGATTTCTCTTCTCTGAATGCATTACCACCCATTTCAGGAACAGTGTTTCGCCGAAGAGCTTGTGATGTGTAGACTTTTCAATTAAAAATATTTCTGTTGTTACTCCTCCTTCCATTTAGCTTGTGGAGACACCTACATTCAGCCTCTAGCAATGTCTATTATATCTACCTTAGACTCTCCAATATGTTTTTCTTAAAGGGACAGCACAAGGTCATTAAGGGTTTACAGGTTACCAGAGGAAATCAATCTCAAGCACAGGAATCAATTGATAAAGACTTCGGAACTTGTTTCTTTACACTAGCTAGGAAAGGGGAAGCTTTAGATTCTCCTTCCAAGAATTCTAAGAAGGATAAATCTCAAATTCGTCTTATTACAAAAGAGTTTATAATTGAAAAAGATTACAAAAGAGTGTGTAATTGAAAGTTACAAGTCAATATGTCTCATACTTTCATCTTGATGAAGCCTGTTTGGTTACAGATTATTAGCAGAATCCCCAGACCTGTTATAGGGTATTTCTCCTCTCCAATCCCAAGTGTCTCTCCTTGTTCCAAGCCCCCTCCATGTTATAATGTGATATTTCCCAAGGGAAAACTGTAGAAACTGTATGAAACAGGTGAGAACATAAAACAGGATGGTGCATGAAATCACCTACTTAAAATTGTGGTCTGGAAGTTATTGCAAACATCAATTTTTCTTCAAGGCAGAATGTTCTATAATAAAGAAAAGAGTTTGGTCAACCACATTTCCACCTACAAGTTTTTCTACATGAGCTTTTTCTGGTAATCCTGGGTACCCCCAAATGAAGTAAAGGAGTCTGTGAGCTCTTGTTAATAAGTCAAAAAGTCTACTGGACATTGGATATCAGAATTGATACTGCATTGAGGTTATATACATACACTCAGTGTGGTGACCTGGTTATTGCCATATGATCTAAAGTTCTTATTGACTGTCATTTGAGTCCATAATAAATAAAATCTTGGAAAACAAGTTAATTTTTTGCAATAATTTTTTGAAGACTGAAACTTTTTAAACATAGGGTCCAAAGAAGAAAACATAATTAAAAAAGGAAATGTGAATTTCTGTAGTCTAAAAGGTCATTTATCATTAAGATTTTTGGCTGGATAATGAGTGCTCCAGCATTTGTAGTTCTTTGGTTCTAATATCAAAATATAAACACAAATATCAGATTAGACTCTCTAATTAAATAATTAAGACGGTTATCCAGTGACATTTGGAAGACGACTCAACCAACTAGCAGATCTTGGCAAACTAGCATGATTGCATAGTATGCAAATTTTATTCATGCAAATTTGTGATAGTGTTATATAAAATATTAATAATTTTATGCCCAGAAATGAAAATAGCATGATTTTCAAAAAAATAAAAAGCCTTAATAAATGATTCTGTAATTTCATAGCTGGGGGAGATGAGTGCTTTATAAACCCCATGATGCCATTGCCACCTGGTAGCCTCACTTGAGCTTGTCTACAAAACTATTTACCCTTCTTTGTCTCTGTCTTGGGTTTTTTACCTGCCTGGAAACCTTTGTGAGTGACTCCAGTGACAACTGTACTATTATTTTAACATTCACCATTATTGTAATTTAAAATCTCTTGCCTAGAACATGTCTGACTCATAGTTGGTGCTTGATAAATATTCATAAATGAATGAATAAATTAGGATTTTTTTCTTTACATCTTATAGGAGTATCATCTGAGCATTCATTGAATGCTGGTGTTAGCACTTTTCTCAAAAAGCACTGAAAAATAATACTGATATTGAAATTAGATGTGATACTGTTTTTATGTATCGATTTTTTGATTGTGTGTGTGTGTATGTGTGACAGAGAGAGAGGAGAAGGAGGAGGGAGAGAGGCAGGGAGGGAGGGAGAGTGTATTTTAAAGTAAAAAGCTACAGAGGTTTTAGATTTTTGTATATTCTCCCATTTACACCTATTCTTATGAAAACTCAATCTCGACAACTGTGAGTTTTGAGTCTGTGAAGTCTTCAGCCACACGTTCTTTTCATAAAATGTATTTGTCTGGCATATAAAGTTGTTTAGATGAGTCTAACTCTACCCAAGAGAGGATGTTTGGAACAGCTGTTCACTCCTCTGTTGAACTTAAGGCAGTCACCCCTCCCTTTGTGTACCTTTGAACTGATGTGGAGTTTTAAGCAAATTGCTGACTTGTACCCCAATTTCATGTTTATGATATTTGATGATCTTTTGTCATATGCTTCTTCCTTGGTATTGTTACCTAAGATTAAGCCCATGTTAACAAGGTAGAATTGTGAACTTTGCTGCTTCTAAAATTCAAATTATGTTTTTTAAGTGTTTGGAGTAAATAGAGGAGAGAGGTCTGGTTTAAATGAAAAGCTTTTTCTTTCTTTCTTCTTTTTTTTTTTAAAAAACACCGCTATTGTGTTCCCTGAAGATGCTGAAACAATATTTGGTACTATTTAAAACTAAACACTGAAACTTGGGTAGGAGCTATCTGGAAGACAAACATCATTATTAAAGGTAGCAAGGCAGAGCATGGATCTCTCTTTACAGTCTAAATGGAAATTCAATTAGTTATATTTTTCAGTAGTGGTCTATTTGTCTCTGAGAGAGGTGGGTACAATCCATTTGCCATTTTTCACACTATTTTCTGTTCTTCCTGGCTTGGGGCCAGACTTGCAGACTTTCGAGATAACATTCATGTTGGGCATTTGAGTCCCATGGAGGTGGTATAAGAGGCCATTTAATCACCAATTTTGGGGTGGAATTTGGAAATGTCTTCATAGATATTGCCATAGATTAACAAAACCATTGATCCTAATTAGACCAAACATTAGTTTAGTCATGTATGAGAACAATTCTATTCATTGTTTAGAACAGTTTGAGATCTATTTTGTTAGGCTGCTCTACCTTAATAAGATGGTGTGTCTTTGCAATGTGATAATGCTCTTTGTAAATTATTCCAAGTACATTATTTAGAAGTTTAAATATTTAGTTAGTAAACTATGAAGCTTAAAATTGTCCTGTAAAATGAGACAGTTTCTGTAGCTCATGTTTTTTCTTAATTCAGCTGTCTTCACTTCAAGAGCCCAAGCAATATATACCAGCAAATCTATTTAGCAAACTATCAGTATGTGTATTTATTTAAATAGAACTTAAATTGTAATAGTAAACATTCTTTAATATCACAGCCGCATTAAAATTTTTGCAATGGAAAAAGTGGCCAATTTCAATAATCCTCAATTTAAATGATTGGTTAGCCCCTTTCTGCGCTTGGCCGTTTAGACTTCGTTTCATGCTGACTTTGTTGGCATCAGTCTGTTTGGATGATCATCAATTTTGCAGAGCTTAACCCTTTGGGATAAAAATCCTCTTCTTTCTCCCCTGCGTGTTTAAATGGGAAAATCTGTCAGACCGATGAGCAGCCCATCCGCTATACATGGTGAGCCACAAAAAGACTGTAGAAAACATTATAAACATCTACAGTGTTAGTTACAGGGACATCATCCATAAAGCATGTAATCCTATCCAAACCTTCCTATGATAGTCTCACAGTGCACCAGAATTTTTAGGATGTTTTCTATTTTCAACCCGTGATCCCAGGTAATACATGGTCTTGGCATTTCTTATCACTGCCAACCATGCATTTCTCATTTAAAAAAAAAATGTTTGTTTCAAATTTCAATACTGTGGATCCTTTTTGCCTTAGACCAAATGCCTATCACACTTTCTCATCATTTTAATTAAACTTGGGCCAATCCAGGGCAAATGTTTGATTTTGACCCAAAAAGTGCATGCAAATCACAAATTCTATGCGATATAGAATGGAAATACTTCCTGTGGCCTTCTTTCAGCATGTGGAATGAAACAGTCTGCCAGATTTGTGATTGCACATCATTAGAAAAGAGGCCTGCTGATTCAAAAATAGAAAAATAAACCCATGTCCACCTAATAAGTAAACATCATGTCTCTGTAGCTCTAAGATCATCAGTCTAAAGAAACAAAAGCTCGGTCTGAAATAAGGCAGTCCTCAATTTTAAGCCAGCATCAAGTGGACAAAGAGCAAACTGGCCACACATGGGAGAACCACTGGGCCCTGGAAAATTGTACATGAATCAGCAATCAGGAGCTCTTGAGTTCCTCGGACACTTGTAACTCTCTCCTTCCACATGGCCTAGAGCAAGGAAATTATTCCTTTTCCTGGCCTATAAAATGGAGGCAACACTAAGGAACCATTCCGGTTACACATTTTTCACAGCTTGTATGGTCGATTAGAACCTTCAAAGAGGCAGTTCTGTAACTGCTGAATTAATTTTCATGAATCAACATTTTATGTAAACACAGATGAGTGGAAACTCAACAAAGAGAAATCCATTAATAAAGAATGTTATCAAAACAGGCTCCTTAAAATCTCTTTTTGGTATATTTGCTGCCATAGTGAGTTATAACCATATTACAAATGTAGTCTTTTTTGTGGGAAAAAAGTTTCTGCACAAATGAATTTGGGATGTACTCATCCGAAGGAGCATCCTGCAATTCAAAATGTTTACAAGCAAAGTGACTGAGCTTTTTAGATTTATCATTATGCCTGAGAGGAGGGGTAGGGGAGATTTGTGGGGACCTGAGTTTGTAACGTAGGATCCCTACAAATATTAGAGTAATGAAAGAGGCAGGTGCTAATTAGTGTTCAATGGAAGAAGCCATTAGAGATTGAAGGTTGAACAATAATGAGGAGAAGACTTGCCCTTGAATTTACTTGAGCCTCCATTTGACTCCATCACCCTCCCCATCAGTGGTACTCTGACAAGTATTTCTGAATAAACATCGTATGCCCTGAAAGAAATGCCCAACATTACTGTATTTATATAAATACTTGCCTCAACATTATTCATAACATGATGTAAATGCTATTATTATCTCTGCTTTAGGGATGAGGAAACTGAGGCTTAGAAAATTTAAGTGACTTACTAAGGTCACACAATAAGAAGCCAAGCCAGAAATCAAACCCAAGTCTTCTTTACTCTAGAATCAGACTTTTAATCACTCTAATAAACACTTTCCTAACCAAGAAGCTCATTCCATTTTTGGACAACTCTAATGAATATGGCTTCTTGGACTACTTCTGGACTTCAGAGTAAGTAACAGAGAATTAATCTAATAGGCCACTTCCACACTTTCAATACCTCAACACATCTTGGACCTCTGCCATGTTTCAGGCATACTGAAAATTAATTTCCTAGAAATTACTATTACGTATTATGTTTCTTCAATCGGTTTTTTGAGGAATAACTGATAAATAATAAACTATGTCTTTAAAATGTACAGTTCAGTAAGTCTTGTATATATGTGTGAAATTACCATAATTAAGATAATGAACACATCACCACATCACCCCCTCCCCGAAAGCTTCCTTGTGCCCTTTGTAATCCCTCCCTCCAGTTTCAATTACTTTGAGATTTATCCGTGTTGTAGAGTGTATCAATAGTTCATTCCTTTTAAATGCTGTCCATTGTACAGATATAGCATACTTTATTTATGGACATTTGCATGGTTTCCAGTTTTTGCCTATTACAAATAAAGTTCTATGAAATTAATGTCCAAGTCTTGGGATGGACTTATGTTTTCATGTCCCTTTGATAAATACCTAGGGGTGGAATTGTCGAATTATATGGTAAGTATATGTTTAACTTAAAAAAAAACTGCCAACATGTTTTCCAAAGCAGTACTGCCATTTTGCATCCTCACTAGCAATATATCAGTGCTCTGGCTACTCCACATTCTCGCCAATATTTGATATAGTTAGTCTTTTTAGTTTCTAATAAGCATACAGTCATATCAATTTGTGATCTCCACATTTTTTTCTGAGACTAATTACACTGAGCATTTTTTCATGTGCTTATTTGTCATTATATATCTTTTCTAGCAACATATCTGTTCATACCTTTTGCCCATTTTAAAAAATTGGGTTGTTTGTTTTCTTATTATTGAGATTTAAAAATTCTTTATTTATGTACCACAGATTTTTCTTTCAGGCTATGGTTTGTCTTTTCATCCTCTTAACAGTGTCTTGTAAAGGACAGAAGTTTTTAATATTGATGAAGTCCAAATTATTAATTTTTCTTTTTTGGATCATGATTTTCGTAGAGTATCTGAGAAATCTTTTCCTCAACCAAAGTCACAATGATTTTCTCCCACTTTTCGTCTGGAAGTTTTAGAGTTTTAAGTTTTATATTTAGCTCAATGAATTCATTTTGAGCTAGTTTTTATATACATATGATGCACTGACTAAAATTCATTTTTTTTGGTATATGAATATCCAATGGTTCCAACAGCATTTATCGTCCTTTCTCCACCGAATTGCCTTGCACCTTTGTCAAAATCAGTTGCTCATATATGCGTGGGTCTATTTCCATACTCTCTATTCTGTTCCATTGATCTAGTTCTCTGTTTTTATACAAATGCCACATTGTCTTAATTGCAGTGGCTTTATAATTCTTGAAATCAAATAATGTTTGTTCTCTAAACCTGTTTGTTATTCCTTTTCAAAGTTGTTTGGGCTATTCTTTTTCCTTTGTATTTTCATATGAAATTTATAATCAGCTGTTCAGTTTCTACAAAAAGAGAATCCTATGATTTGGATTGAGATTGCACTGAATCTAGAGACTAATTTACAAATATTTGACATCTTACAATACTGAGTTTTCTGAACTGTGAACACAAATATTTCTTCCTTTAAAAAAAGTTCCTTAATTTCTTTTAGCAATATTTTGTAGTTTTCAGTGCACATTTCATTCACATTTTTGTGGAGGTTTATCTCCACTTATTTTATATTTTTGATGCTATTATAGATGGTATTGATTTTCCCATTGTTCCTAGTATGTAGAAATACAATGGATTTTTGTATGTGAATTTTCTATCATACAACCTTGCTAAACTCACTTATTAATTCTAGATTCTCTTAGATTTTCTATATAGAATATCATGGCATCAGCAAATAAATATAATTTTACTTCTTCCTTTCCAACCTGGATTCCTTTTATTATTTCTTTTTCTTGCCTTGTTGCATTGGCTGGAATCTCCAGTACAATATTGAAGAGAATATGTGAGAGAAGACATCCTTGTCTTGTTTCTGATATTTGCATCTGTCTTTCTTATTTTATGCTCTGCAGGGACAGAGGCTAAATCTTTTGTCTTTGTTATACCTAGTCTTTATCACTAGGTAAAGTATTAGGACATAGCAGATACTTAGCAAAGGGTGGTCAAAAAAATTAATAAAAGAGATGTAGAATCCACTCCCTGCTCACAGTTTACTGGGTGAAATAAGAGAGATAGACATTGGAATACAAAGTTCTACTGAAGCATGAAAATTTTTATGCATAATAATAGGGTTCAGAGAAGAAGAATGCTTAGTCTTCTGCTTGTGACAGTGATAGAAAAAGTGAGAAGAGACACATGGAAGGTTTTCTGGAGGAGGTGATGCTGATCTAGATCTTGAGAGATCAACAGCCAGGAGAAGGAGGAAGAGCACTTTAAGTCGAAGTTATACAGACAGATAACTCATAGTATACTCGGGAAAACAGAAAAATATATGAAGTATGAAAAACTTTCAAAGTTTGCAATTTGACTTTAATACCCCCTCCCTATACTATTCTCCTTGTTTCTAGATTTATAGTCCCAGTTTCCTCAACTTTGCTTCCTGTGAAATAATTCCTGAATCAAACACCATTCTGGGTTTCAACTCTGGAGACTTTCTGGTTTATCTGCACCCCTCTCTCAAAATATAGCCCCCAGAACTGAGCCCTGTTCCAGCTGTGACTAACCAACCAAAGTGCAGGCATATATCATTTTCTTGGTATGAATATTATAATCACAGGATCCAAATGCATGTGACCCACTTACCCACACTGGCTTTCTCCAAATATAATTTTGATGTTTTAAGGGAACTAAACCTGGAGCAGACTATGCCGTTTTCATCACACGTGATTCAGAACACCAAGGAATCATGTTTGTCTTCTCAATATCTCCTGTTATGCAATCTAGCCGAGTGTAAGTGTATATTGCTTCCCTCATTTATAAGGCACCGTTTTGTCTTCCTAGGATGAAACAGACATTTTATTTTAGTGTGAATTTCTATTTGGATGAATAGGCAGTCCTGGGGGCCATGGGAGATCATCCTGCTGATCTTAGGGAAATTTGATGGAGCCTAGTAGTTTTACTCTACATAATGAGAAACTGATATTAAATCCTTTTGGTGTAAAATAATTACAAGATAACATCTAACATTTGTCTCAGTAATATTTAGTATCTAAAGGACTGACTATCCACTCTGTAAATTTTTCTTGGCAAAACATGCTTTCAAGTTCTTCTCAAAGCTCAGCAGGGTGGTTAGTAAGGTCCTATATCAACACATTTCATTATTATTCATTATTTATTATTTACTTTTATTTCTCTATGAAGCTAGCAATCCAGCAGGTAGTTCTTTAAATAAATAAATCCCCACACACTTTCCCACACACACTCAAACGCACGTACACACACACATGCACTACATACACAGAGAAGGGCCTGTTTATCCACCAGTATAACTTCATGACTTTATGTGTCTTAAGAGGGGATATGTCCTCTTGCCGTTTTTTTTGTTGTTGTTGTTTTGTGTTTGTTTTGTTTTTTTAGCAGATGCCAGGGTAGATTCTGGGGAGGGAAGAATTTCTCTCAAGGAACTCTGGAGTGACTTCTCAGTGGAGCTTCTTGGTTTTGTTTGAAGTGAGGTAAATTCCCAAGCATCAGACATATCTTCATTGACATGAAGTCATGGAGTTCATTGCGATGGAGAAAACTGGGGCAGGAGTTGCAGCTGACTAGTTGTGTGATCATGGGTGCCTGACCTTCCCATGCTGAATTTGCATATGACTTTTAAAAGGATCAGCAGTGCTTACGTTTCCTGGTCTGTCAGGACTTAGGAAGGAAGCAGAATCAGATAGGGGAGAGACCATCAGGAGAGGCTACATTTAGATTCTGATTCGTTCTACTGCCCTCTTATGCTACCATGCCATGCTCTTCCTCACCAGCACGGTTAATATAAACCTGTTTGTGCTTCTGTCTTCATTTCTCACCAGCATTTGGTAGATCTTTTAGTAGCTGTATTACCTTATGGAGCAATGAGCTATCTGTCCAACTTGAACACTCTGACTCTACTCTTCTCTATCTGCTCTCACTCTAATCAGTGAATTAGACTGAACTAAATAAAGTTAAATTGAAGTTTCTGTCAGCTAGTCTTGAGCCAGTCTACCTTTTCTTCCTCCTGCTGCAAGCTTGGTGAGCCATATGGAACTAGAGCTTTGTTTGTCTATTCTTAGCCCATTGCTTAGACCTTGTATTTCCTTTAGAATAGTGATTTCTCTGTCTTTGAGGGGAGGAGGCAAGTGGAGGGATGTGTGAAGAGTAGGAAAGTTATTAAGGGGAAAGGAGGAGAAAGAGATGGAAGACACGAGCCTTTCTCTGACAAGTTTCAGGAAAATCCTTACCTTATTCCATGACAGGCACCAAGAGGGTTGCCACCAAGTGGTAATATACACTCACTTCACCCTGTCCAGGCATCTCAGGAATAGATGTTTCTTTTGTAGCTGGAGACTTAAGGACCAAATCTGAGTGGGGGGGATGTTTGTTGGCTATAATCTAGTTCGTGTTGGGTTATCCCAAACCCATTGCATTTTGCACACCTGTGCTGTATTTTTGCCTTGTTTCAGCCAGGGCTTCATCCTGCTTTTTAGAGCCCCAGAAATGCCTGGATATAACCACTTTCTTTCTGGTATACTCAAGATTCTCTTGCGCTCTCTGGACACATATTGTTTTCCAGCCAGGCTTGTCTAAGAAGACAATGTCCTACCCAGCTGCACTATGGATTTTCCCCTGACTCTTATGGAAAAAGAGTGGATTAATTTAAGAAGGAACTACTTGAGCCTCTTTCCTCCTGATCTTCCTACTAAGTTGCTACCGAGTTTTGCTGGACACTCACAGACTGCCTTGCCCCCATTTTCCCCATTCTCATGCTAATTTACAAAAGTGGGGATCTGGGGATGAAGTTTCTAACTCTCTAGCAAAGAAAAGCCCTAAATTCACTAAGGCAGTGATATAAACAAATGACAAGTGGAGACTTTCATGAACCACAACCAACCACAGCTGCGTTAAACCAATGACCCAAGAAGTCTGGTATTTTGTTATCGTATAGGATATAGGCCAATATCAACACTCTGAAGGAAAAACATGTGTGAGAGAAGCAACCCAGTTTCTGCCAAACATTGGGATAAAGGCTAAACAAGCAGCTGGTGATTTAAGACAGAGATACAGAAAACACAAGGTCAGTGATTTCTGACCACATCTCTCTTTGCAACAGGCATAGCAGACTCAGAGAAAATTCCTCATCACCCAGAACTCCACACCTCATCCATTTAACTAGAGAGCTATGTATTCCACAATCAAATGAGAGTTTAAAATCCCTGATTGGAGGCACAGAGTTTAGTTTTGGGGTCTTCTTTCTCATATACTTGTTCAGTTCAATTCAAAAAATCTTTATTGAGTATCTTTGATCAGGGACAAGACTATGTATTATGAGGGATGTGAAGATGCTAAATTTCTGCTTTCAAGGAACACAGCACATCCTGGTGAAACCAAAGATAGACCCATTGAATTGTGAAAGTGGGCTGTGTTAAGGACTCTGATGGAGACACAGAGTGTTATGGATACAGAGAAGAAAACTACAGCAGATCAGTGCAGAAGGAGACAGCTGAGGTGGGCCTTGAATGCTGAGTAGAATTCAACCCAGGGGAACTGGGGAGAGGTGTGGGAGAAGGGTGAGAAAGGGCGCTTGAGAATGAATTAATGGTCTGTTAAATGATATTGGACCATAAAATTTCACAGTGTGTTTAAGAAATGGTGACTATTCTGATATGGCTTGTATGTCTATATATATAGACATATTGTATGTCTATATTGCTTGTATGTCTGATATGGCTTGTATGTCTATATTACAAATATAGGTTAGAGATGAGTTGTGATGGGCCTTCAATGACATGCCAGTGAGTTTGACTTTCTGGTTAATTGAGAAATCCATTCATTTAATGAATGTTTATTGAGTATATACCTTGTAAATGTTGACATTGTTGTTACAATTGTGAAGAAGAGATGAGTTCTCTTCTTCTATGAGGCTTATATTCTAGTGGGGAGCTAAGTTATTAAAATGTAGACAAATCAAGAAGATGATTTTGAATAGAGATAATTGCTGGGAAGGAAATAAGGCAGGGATGGGAAAGAGACAGTATTGGGGAGGTCAAGGGCAACCTCTCCAAGGATGTGATATTTGTGCTGAGACCTAAGTGATGAGATGACCTCAGTCATGCAGAGATAAGGGATGGGAGAGAGTTCCTGGAAGAGAAACAGAAAAGAACAAAATCCAAGAGATGAATGTGCTTGGCATTTTTGAGGAACAAAAGATCAGGGAGAATAGTTCATAGAGAGTGAAGGGATAGCGGTATGAGATGTGGTTACAGAGGAGGGCAGAGTCTGTCCATGTAGGGTCTTGCAGGCCTTGGTGGAGCTCGGGCTCTATTCTGAGGGTAATGGGAAGCCCATACAAGGTTGAGACAGGGGAGTATCATGTGCTGGCTTATGCTTTGCTCTGCAGTGAACTGATTGTAGTAGATCAAGAGTGGAAATGAAGAGAAACTCATTTTCCTGAATTTCCTGTGTGATATGATTGTGGCTTGGACCAAGATTGCACCAGTGGAGAAGGAGAGAAATTGACCAGCTTGGCATATATTTTATAGTTAGTGTCAACAGGACTTGGTGTTGAATTGGATGTTAGAGAGAGGGAAATCAAAGATGGCCCTTGGGGTTTTAGTTTGGGTAGGTGTTTGTGTCATTTGCTGAGATGGGAAAGACTGGAGAAGAAATTGATTTAAGAGGTAAATCAAGGGTGTTTTTCGGATAAATTATTAAGTTTGAGTTGCTTATCAATCACCCAAGTGGGTGGCTATCATATGAGTTGTTATCCTGATATCAGGCCAAAGGCCATGGTTGGAAACAATAAATTCAGGCATGTACATAGCCTCGCAGAGTAAATAATGTGGATTGATTGATTTCCCTTCTCTTGTAGAAATTGGTGTGCTTTTTAGGTGGGGTTTCTAATGATGGTCATATATCATTATATTACATAAATGTTGATATCTCTATCAAAACACTGCTGAATCATCAGAACAAATTTCCAAGCTTAAAAACACCATTATTGGGCTTCCCTGGTGGCGCAGTGGTTGAGAGTCCGCGTGCCGATGCAGGGGACACGGGTTCGTGCCCCGGTCCGGGAAGATCCCACATGCCGTGGAGCGGCTGGGCACGTGAGCCATGGCCGCTGAGCCTGTGCGTCCGGAGCCTGTGCTCCGCAACGGGAGAGGCCACAACAGTGAGAGGCCCGCGTATCACAAAACAAAACACCATTCTTTCAGTAAGAAAAATACTAATAAAAATGAACATACTGACTAATTTGTAAATTTTCAAGGCCATGCGTATTGCCAATGTCTGCACTTACTGTTATGGATTTACTTTATTGCAATGAGATATAGGAAGGTCTGGTGGGTATTTTTTGGACCAGTAAAATCTTGTTGTAAACATGTACATCGAGGAAAATCTTGCTGCTTACTTATGAAATATTTTGAACTCATTAGAAAAAGAAAGAATATAAATATGCTAGCCTAATCATAATATTTTTAAAATTCAAAATTGAAGTTTCCTTTTAATGGTCTCTGAATTCCTAATCATTGGGCCACTGGATTCATGGAGAGAAATGATTGAGGAATGCACCCAGCTTGCCTTAGGAGAGCAACTGTTATCACATACATGTTCTTCAAAGCTGGGGGTAACATAGGAACATTTCATCCAGGCTAAATAACAGTTATATTAACAATAATAAAATTTCTCAACAGAACTTTATTAGATCTTCCATCTCCGTGTGAAATCTTTCAAAGAATTCTTTGTTCAGCTGAGATGCTCTCTTGCATGATGTGCAAATAAGGATAAAATAAAACCTGAGCATGTGGTCAGGGAGACTGAGATGGAATAAGCAGACCAAGAAACACTGAACCAAAAAGGAATGCATGAACTGCAGTACATCTGGCGAGTATGCATACCATTGCTCTACGCTAGAAACCATTACAAACCATTTGGAGGGATCAAAAAAATGCTGCCCAGGTGCAGCAGTTTATATTTTGGAAATGAAATATATCTAGTGGATACTATGGATGGAGAACTTGCAAAATCTTATTAGAAAAATAAATCTGTTTTGAGTTAGAATAGTGAAAAAATCCTAACAGATTATTGGAAAAGAAGTGTTGCAAAACTCAATTCATTCATGTTTATTCAATAATCACACACATGTTCCATTAAGAAATGCAGAAAAAAAGTGCACTAAATATTGACTTTCACAGCAAAGTGGAGAGGTATATGTATGAAGAATAATGAATCCTTTTCATGACAGTTTGGGAAAAATAGAAACTTTGAGCCATTTACACAGGTTGAAAAATAAGAAAACTGTCCTCTTTAGTAGCCAAGGGAAAAACATCTGAAATTAGTTTTATAGATTATTCATTTAACTTGATTCTTTATAGGCACAAAAGCCAGTTTGCGTTTGGTTGTTTCTTCAATATAGGAAATCATGAGCAAGGCCTGGGCTCGGGAGGGGGACAAAATCATGGATCAACTCTCCCCTCATGCCATCGATTTTCCTATAGCTCCCTAAATAGAGAAAGGACTCCAATTCAGTGTCGCTTGCCTTTGAGGGTTTGATGGAAATCACAGTGTTCTAAATACCTCATACCACCCCCTGGCAATATTTCTATCCAGGAAAAATTATGTTAAAATGAACCTGAGAGAAGCTTGTGTGGACAAGAAATGAGAAAAGACCATTTTGGGAAGGCTTATGCTCCCCTGATCAGAGCATAACTTGGTACAGTCCTTTGAGAGAGGAGATGGCCCAACTAGGAAATGTGTATCAAAGATCTTTAAAATGTTCATGGCCTTTAACCCATCAATTCCATGGTATCCTAGGAAGACAACCAGAGATATACGTATGTAACAACTTTCATGCAAAGACATTCAGCAGCGTTATTTATAATGGTAAAAACTTGGAATGGACTTTCATTTCAATGGTAAGATGATTTAATAAACTAAATTATGATTCATGGTGAACTACTGTGAAACCCTTAGAAATCATGTTTTAAAGAGTATTTATTTACCTGCAAAACTAGTCATGATGTATTGTTAAATGCAAAAGCCAAACAACATGTACAACACATATGGTTTAGCTTCTGCTCTGTTATATGTGTTTATATGTAAGCTGTATAGAAAAAAAGACTGGAAGGAAATATTTAAAGACTGTTAACTGCTTACTTCTGGGTGGTAGAATTATGCATGATTTAAATGTTCCTATCTTTGTTCTCTTGTGTATTTTCAAAATTTCTATCCAGATAAATGCTGTTACGCTCAGAAAGGAAAAACTTAGTGTTATTAAAGAGAAAGGCAATTAAAAGTTTAAAGGGAGAGTTCTGCCTTAGTTAATGGGAGAAGAAGGGAGAATCTCAAGTCTGGTTTGTTTCCCTGAATCAGTGGGTGAAATTGATCCTGCTCTCCTTAAGTCTCTGCCTGGCCAGGGGTAGAGTGGAGTCTTTGAATGGGCAGGATCTGGGTCAACAGCTCCAAAATGTGAAACACTGGTTGGACCTAAAAGAACACCAATTAGTTCAATGGGAAGGAGCAAATCTCTGGAAGTACCCAATCTGCTGTGTGATTCCTGGTGGGACAACTGAACGGCAGGCTCCACCTCCAGAAACTCGCTTAACCCTGAACCACCTGCAGTGCAGAGCTTCCACAGGCCCCCTACTGATTTCTCAAGAGTTCCCAGGGTTATCATCAGCTTGGTGGGGCATAGCGCAATAAGAGAAATGGGCCCTGGGTTTCACGGCTCCACATACAAATGCAGACTCAGTCACTTGCCCTCAACATTATAAGATCATATAATGATGCTTGGTGAATTGCTCTGAGATCCACAGGCAAGTCTGCAATTCCGTTACCAGTCTTTAATCGGTATTTCTATTCACTCATGTAAGAACCATTGAAAACCATTGATCCTGAACTTTACATAGACATCAGCAAGTGAGTCTGAGAAAGTTTAGGCACCAAGATCTTAGCAAACTAAAAGGACAAGCAACTGTAATAGCATTAGGCAGATAAACCCATACAAACCGATGTTAATGTGAAGATCAAGGAAAATTATTACGGAAACAAATCTGCTGAGAATGAATGCTCTGTGAGAACAAACTGAAGTGGATGAGAATATCCACTACTGATTTAGACTAACTTTCCACTTCTCCCTCAATTAGAACAGATATTTAAGAGTTGATTTTATCAGCAAGAACAGTAATTTCCCAGTCTGAACATTTTTGACCAATATTCCGTAGAGCAATGGGAAGATTTTAGCTATTTAGAAATAGTTGTTGAGAGGAATTCTTTCAACACTTTTTTTCTATGTCATATTAACATTTATGTGTGTATGGATTTCATGGGATCCATCTTATTCAATGCAATGCTAATGTCAGCCACCCATGGTGCCAGTGGGGCTCTACTATGAGGGAAGAGTAGTAAACTCTATGAAGAGTTTCCTCTGGTTTTATGTATAACTGTTGATTATTGAGAATTTTTCGCTAGTGCTATGAACCTTGTTTGTCAATTAATATTATAGCACTAAAGCTAGTTTTATAGAGCTCTATCTATCTATCCATCCATCCTTCCATCCATCCATCTAACTTTCCTATGCCCATGTCAGAAATAATTTCAGATACCTTACAAAATATAAAACAGAACTAAAATGTAATGGATAAGGACCATGGGACAAAGGTAGAATAGTGAAAAAGGTTAAATAAAGCCAAGAATGGGTTTAATAAGTCATGGGTCCTCTGCATTTTTTAGAAGTGGGCCAAATTTCTAGTAGCCAATGCAGAGAGAGAGGGGGTCAGTCATCAAATATTATCCCATGAAGTCCTTGGCTTCCTAGGAGTTACCAAGGGCAGGTACAACAGGTGAGACTAGGCCAAAGATAGAGTTTTGCCCTCCTGCTCATCCAGAAGAGTTTGGAGTTTATTTGTTTTCTATGGCGTGGATTCTGGGTAAGATTTAAGTTAAAGAAAGCATCCTCCACGAAAAGGCATGCTCAAGAGCCACACACTTTACAGCAGCCCCAAGAGGAAAGTCAACCAATGTACAGGTAATGCATATCCATTCTTGGTCCTAAGGCTGGATATACATCTCCTGTGACCTCATAGCCAAGAGGCTGGTGAAGCGAACGACGTACTCAACAACACTTGGAAGAGAATCATGGAAGCGAAGTGTATTTTCCTAGCTGAAGGTTTAAGTTATCTCATTCACCTCTTTATTTTTTCAACAAATATTTATTTGTTGAATAGCATACAGCCTGGGCATGGGAGTATGTTTTTTGATTTTGAGAAATATTCTTTTTGATATTAGCCACTCATGAAAAATTACATACTACTATAGATAATAAGACTAGAATCATCAAATTCAGGCAATGAGAGCTTTGTAATCAGAGGACAGAGAGTGAATTTTGCCACAATTATCATAGGCTCTTCTTGGAATGTGGTCAGCCTGACATTCTTTAAAGAATGTCCAGGGTTTGGGTTAACAGAGAAGGCATGCAGGTATGTTGGTGTGCTGTACACACAAGTCACTAGAGAGGGAAGAAAACTAAAAACTGTTAAGAAAAAGTACTGAGCATGAGTTTTTGATTGGGAAGAGAAAATGAGGAAAGAGAGGAGAGTTTACAACTTCTGTAGAAAAACCCAGAGGTTTACTGACATTCTGCAGTGAATGATACTGGCGCCTGTCAATGCAATGTATTGTATTTTTTCCTCATGGCATAGACAACGTACCCCTAATATTACATTGTTATCTAGAGAAGGAAAGAAGACGTCCTGGAAGGGTGTGGCAATGAGAAAAGGAGGGCAGTCAGCAGCTTTTGAGATTAAGGCTCTACTTACCAAACAACTTTGCTCTGTCATTTTCTTTTTACAAAAAATGCAGCATTAGTTCACATTTTGGAAGATGCGTGATTTTTAAACAGCCACTCTTTTGGAGACGGTGTCCTGTGTCCAAAACTATGGACTTGAACCCTAGCTATTAACTCTATGGCCTAGGGTAACTAACTTGGCTTTTCTGAATCTCTCTGTTTCCTCATTTTCAAAATGGAGATAATAACAGGTAATCTCCCTATCCACGGAGCTGTAGTGAGGATTTAAACCAGGGTTATATTTTTGAAAGCTGCCATGATTTACTGAGCTTTAGAATATCCCTGGGAGGGTCCAAAAAAACTAACCCAAGTGATTGCATTTGAGAGAAGAAGTGAGAAGCTGGAGGTGGGCAGCGAGCAGAGGGGAGAAGAGTAGAAAAAGGGGAGGGGAGAGGGGAGACATTTTACTTCTCACTGAGTAACCTTTGGACCTTCTTTCATTTTTTGCATTGAGATTCTCATCACCTATTCAAAATAAATAATGAATAGTTAAGAATAGGCTTTAATTATCAGGAAAATGAAAGAGCCACATAGTTAAAAGCTGTAGCTAAATATTAAATGCTACATAGCTAAGTTATTATCTAGATGAATGGTCAACAATGTATGGCCCTTGGGTCAAATCTCATCTGTCATCTGTTTTTGTAAATAATGTTTTATTGGAACACAGTCACACCCGTTCATTGTCTGGCTGTTTTTGAGCCACAGCCTCCAGGTTATAATGGTAGAGTTGAGTAGTTGCAACAGAGAGTGAATGGCTCCAGAGATGGAAATATTTACTATCTGACCTTTCACAGAAAAAGTTTGCTGACTCCTAGTCTGGATATTATATAATGCTTTGTAGTGTAAAGACCCCTTGTTCCCCCTTTTAAAAAAGTTATCTTTTAACGTGAGCTTGATTTTCGCTCTTGCTATCCAGCTATAAAGGGACTGTAAATAAGAGCTCTTCCTATATTCTTAGCACATGCCACTATGCCTTCCACATGGTGATTTGATTTACTATTCATTCTAAGGAACTTGGGGACATTAATATAATTAATTTTGCCATGCTGAGTATATATAATCAAAACTTGCTATTAAAATTCTATGTATTTATCATGCATTTTTTAAGATAGCTTATTATTCTATTTATGGACCAGAAATCTAGGCTTATAGTCAGAAGGTATTGCTTATTGTTTTGATAACTTACAACTCCCTGTGTGACATTAATCAAGCCTGTGCCGAAGTTTCTGTATCTGGAAACTGGGCACAATAATACTTATTTGTGCCCATTCCATAAGGATGTTCAGAAGACACCTAGAGTAGAAATACTTTGTCATTTAAGCATTGTTGTTGGCTGGTAATTTATTTGCAAAATGTCACTGGCAAAGTAAACTTTCTTATTGGTTACAAAGGTAAAAATATGTGGCTATAGAATTGTTCTCCAATCAATTAAGAAGAAAATATTTACTATGAGTAAAAAAAATTATTTACATTTATCGAACACTTAGTGTGTAGGGTAGTGTTTGCAGGGTACTTGGCTTTTATGGTGTCTTAGTCTGCTCAGGTTGCCAAAACAAAATACCATAAACTGGGTGGCTTGAACAACAGAAATGTATTTTCTCATAGTTCTTGAGGCTGGAAGTCTAAGATCAGGGTGACAGCATGATCAGGTTCTGGTGAGACTCTCTTCTTGACTTGCAGACATGGCAACAATAGAGAGAAAGACAGAGTTGGAAAAAGAGAGAGAGAGAGAGCGCCCTCCTCTTCTCTGGTGTCTCTTCTTATAAGGGAACTAATTGCATCGAAAGGGGCCCCAACCTCATGATCTCATCTAAACCTAATCACCTTCCAAAGGCCCCATCTCCATATACCATCACATTGGGAGTTAGGGCCCCAGCATGTGAATTTGGGGGGACACAGTCCTTGGTGTAGGGCACCCTGTTATTACCAGTGGTGCGGGCTTTAGCAGCACTGTTCTTCCCCTGGACTCTGGCTGCTGCCATGATTCATGCTCCACCCCCACCCACTCATACTGCTTGGATGGTGTCCCTGTTTTCTGGGCGGGAAGCCCATTAACAGAGCTGAACTGCTCACATTTCACTGGAAGGTGCTACCCAATAATATGGCCTGTGTAATAGCCTGAAAATCCCTTCAGGTGGAAGCTCCGGTTCTTCACACACAACAGTTTAATGCTCAGTCTTGTTAACTCTGAAAAGGTGACAATTTGACTGGGGTATTGCAATCAGCATGAGGAAAATCAGGAGACACCTATGTTTTGCTGTAAGACTGATGCCAAAATATAATTTGAATATGTACCGTTTCACCACGATGTGGAGTGAGCCAAATGGTGGCAAGGGGGGCAAGAGGGAGTGCTTATTTTACAAAGGCAATTCCCAGGTCTTAAAGTGATATTGCTGGACATTTTCCAAAGTTTCATAATTTTTTCTGATTTCCTCTTCCTTCAGATTACAAATAGATTAGACAAAAGAGGTTGCCACCAAAATTTTAACCTGTCCCTTTTTTTTCCTTGCCTACAAATGATTATTTGTATTTTGATTTGATATTTCCTGTTGATATACCACTTGGGGATTGGGGGAAAGGTTATGTTTGTCATCATCATGACCATCATCGTCATCATCATCGAAACTATAATCAACCTCGACCAGTGATGGAATGCTCATGATTATGGGTACCAGGCATAAACACAAACACAAAGAGTCATCCAGAAAATGGTCATCCTACTCTCCCTACCTTTTCCTTCCTTTCTCTCTTTTTAAAATCACTAGGAAATCACTCCATTCTCAGTGTTTTTGCCAACAGTCATTTTGTAGGAGGCACAACACTTTCTTAAAACTTTAGTGATGCCCGACCCACCATAGTGCTTCATAAACAGTAGATGGATGGAATACCAACACCGTACTTTGACTCAAATGAGTCCACATTCCATTTTAGACTCCTTTAGTCGTCATTACACTCACTTCAGCCAATTTGTTTAAAAAGTACATAGCTAGGGCTTCCCTGGTGGCGCAGTGGTTGAGAGTCCGCCTGCCGATGCAGGGGACACGGGTTCGTGCCCCGGTCCGGGAAGATCCCACATGCCGCAGAGCGGCTGGGCCCGTGATCCATGGCCGCTGAGCCTGCCCGTCCGGAGCCTGTGCTCCACAATGGGAGATGCCGCGGTGGTGAGAGGCCCACGTACCGCAAAAAAAAAAAAAAAGTACACAGCTAATTACATTTCTAGTGTCGCTCTATATGGAAAGTCAGAATATCAAATATAATGTTTATTATTTCTTCACATAAAAAGGAAAGACACAAATTCTTTTAATTGCATCTTTAGTAATAAAAAGGAACATAATCATTACCAGCCAAAGATATACTTTCATGGGGCTTTGCACACCAGCATTTTGTCCTATTACTTCTCTGTTATACTCACAGCATTAATTATTGGGGCTTAATTAGGCAAAATTACAGTATAGACCCTAATGAAGTCTATAGATTCCTAAGAAAACCCTCTATCTTTCTACATCATTTTGAAGTTAGCATCAGTAACGTAAGTCAACCCAGTCCACTTTTCTACTCAGCTTGTCTTTGAAATACCTATAATTTTTCTTGGTTTATTGGTCAAAGTTGGGAGTTTTTTAGTTTTGTGTTTTAAGTTAGTTTTGTTTGAAATCTACCTCAGTACTGTTAAAGAACTATCTGCTAAAAAAGATTCTGAAGCAGAAAATAAAGGAGGAAGGGGCTGGAGAGAGAGTCAGAGGTTTTTTTACGAGAGTCCTTTGAGAAGTTGAAGGTAGAAAGATGTCCACAGATATCAAATATTGTGTGTCTTTTCCTTTCTAAACAGGAATGGCTGGTGTATGTGACAGAGACTGGCTACCTAGTGGCCTTCAGACCTCTGTGTATTTATTTGTTCATTCAGTCTCTCAACAGTCTTTCCAGCACCCCCACCCCCACCCCATGGGTCAGGCCTCAGTGTGGCTGTCTTCACCCGGCCCTCAGTCGCCCATGGCTCAGGCTGGGCTCCCGCAGACTCTCTTAGCTCAGTCAGTGGGCCCTTATGATGCTTTTTTCTAGTGTCTTTGATTAAAAACAGTTAAAGGTTTCTTCTCTCCCAGAAGGTAACAGACCTGGAGCACAACCTTTTCTAGTCATCTTGTCAACCTAAAGTGTTCTTTTTGTCAATGCAGATATTTGCCTATTTCCTTTTCTGGATTCTTCTGAATTCTGTTCTTTGCCCACACTTCCCAACAGGGGACGTTTTCTCGGGCTGTGTGTCTCTCTTGGCACTCTTTCCCTTGGTGAATGCGGCTACAGTCGCATCTCTGCCCATTAATCCTACACTGATAGACCCAGCTCTGATCTCCGACTCAAGTGCTTTGCCTGCCCACAGGGCATCTCTTCTGGAATGTAGGCTTATAAGGCAGGGGTTTTGTCTGTTTTATTTAATGATGTCTCCCCAGCTTCTTCTTTCCCTTCCTCACTCCCTCCTTCTATTCTTTAATTTTCAACCCACCTCAATCTTTGCCCTCCTTACTGCACCCAAACTGACCTAGCTAAGGTCACAATGAGCTGCACCTTGTCAAGTCACTGACCTCACAACTCCCTTGTTATAATCTCTCATAATCCCCTAGATCTTTTCTTCACAGCACTATGATTTGTAATGTATGCCATTAATTGCTTAATGTCCCCTTCCTCATTAGTTTATACCTCCATGAAGTCAGGACTGGAACTGCTTTGATCACCAATGCTGGACAAATAGTAGGCACTTAACAAATATTCACTGAGTAAGTAAATGGATAAACAACTCATCCAACTATTAATTGAATATATTTTAACTGTTTATTCCTGGTACTATAGTCCATACCGCACATACCAATCACAATTTCTGTAAGCCATCACACTCTTCGTCTGACGTCTTTACTCAAAAAACTTAAATGACCTCATTTTATTGGGGAAATTACTATGTGACATTGCTGCTCCTGATTTGTGAGGCACCCAGCCTAGAACAGTTTTAAGAGCTTTGTCCATCTGGCAGTATGTACTGTTGTGTGTATGTACAAGGGAACTCTCACGTGGACCCCAGATCGGTCTTAACATATAGAACCACTACCTATCCCTGAGTTGTTCCTATTCTCTTGGCCACCAAGCTGACTTCATGGCTTGTATTAAGTGGTCATATTGTCCCGTCCCCTTGGCTTAGTGCCCATCCTTGTCTCTTCTGGTTCTGACATCAGCTGCCCTCTGACTGAAGCTTTGCCTTGTTTGAAAACCAGGCTCTCACAGTGGTCACTACACAGGCCACCCCATGGTGGTCATCCAGGTTAGCTTGTCCCATCTCTTTGGCACAAGTGCCTGCAGGGTTAGGACTACATACTTAACTTGCCATTACTTTGGACATATTTCCTGTTCTAATCATAGCATAGAAGAATCCATGCTCATGCCTGCACCTTTGTCATCGTGACTCCCTTTCCACTCCCAACAGTGACTCCTCTTTGTTTGCCCTTCTGAGTCCTCCTGGTTCTAGTCTCTTCACAACCCTAGACCTAGCTTTCAAGGTCCTCCCAAGGCTGTCTTTGATCTATGCAATCCATGGGGGTCTATGCTTTGTATCTGGGCACATGCTGCCTTTCAGTGTCACTTAGCTGTCTCCCATGTGTGTGCTCAAAAACTAGATGTCAAGCTAAGATTCTAAGAGTGCTCATGTGTGAAGTAATGAACACCCCCTCCATCACATCGCCCCACCCATTGGAGATTACCATTTGTTGGGAACATGCTTTGATGAGCCTTCTTGGGGAGGAGCATGAACCTTCAGAGCCTGGACACCATGTCTGGGTTTGGGAAATTTGAGCTCAGAGAATCTGCAATTGGAGATGATGGCAGAATTTATTGGCTCTGGAAAGAGGTGGGGAGAGGAAGAGAGACTGTTTTGAGGAGGAAGATCTTTGAACCAAAGAAATGACAAGAAAGAAATTTCTTTGTGAAAGACCATTGGTTTCTTCATACACAATCTATAATCAGGATTGTAAAAAGAAAAAGATTTCACAATACTTGGTGTCTTGACTTTCTTGGGGTCTGTATGATACCCAAAAATAACGTGATACCTAAAAAGACTTAGTCTAACTAACCATAGAGTCATCTCACATATGTACGGGATGCACTCAGTAAAACGGTGGTAAAATGGGGCCCTGGAGTAAATTCCCTCTTGATGTACTGGCCAACATCTTTAAAAATGAGTGCCCATCAAAATAATGGATTAGTGGTTTAAAAAAAGTTCACTGTTAAGGGAATTCCCTGGCAGTCCGGTGGTTAGGACTCCATGTTTCCACTGCAGAGGGCACGGGTTCCATCCCTGGTTGGGGAACTAAGATCCTGCAAACTGCATGGCCAAAAAAAAAAAAAAAAAAAGAGTTGTTTAAAAAGTTCACTGTTAAAAAGGAAATATAATAATGATAAATGTTAAAATAATGCTCCGTTGTGCCAAAAAATGTAAATATCTTTTACACTATTAAAACCGACAGAACATTTATTTTTAGTACATATAATTTGATGAAAATTGTTCATTTTTGTTGTATTGATTTTATACTTGCCTTTTTATTTAACTGAAAAATTGATTTTATAAGAGCTATAAGCAATAATGAGTTAATTCTTTAAAAAAAATGAGCGCACAAAATATGTTCAACTCACACACAGCAATTTCAGGGAGGAAAAGATAGAATTGAGTTTATTGTCACTCACAATGCCATTTATATATTTATATTTTAATGTCAAACTCAGCCTTTTGTGGGAATAAATAAAAACATTGTTTTCAACAATGCAATTTTCTTTCTGTGCACTCTGTGTCTAGTGAGAACAGCAACTGCAAGCTTGTGTCTCAACACATACCTGCTATTCATGGTCTTCGTTTCTCGTTTCTAAACTCACTTACTCCTGGCTTCCCTACTGAGACATCATTGTTTCTTATCACTGTGTCTTGATCTTTCCTATTCAACCTGATACAGGATCCAGTATCTTCTTGTTACCTTGGATTCCTACCTGTATATCTCCTTGACTCAAAGTCCACTTAATTGCTCCTGATACAACACCCTTCCTGTCTTGACTGGTTCTTGGGAACTTCCTTTCTCACATGCTGCTTCTGCAAGTAGCCCTCTACCTGATCTATTGTCTTGCATACCCCATATCTTTCTTGAGATGGTGTTGACTGTATGCGAAGGAGGTTAACAGGAATGGCAGGGCAGTCACGATGGTGTGGTGACAACGCAGATGCAGTGACATGAACTTGGTGGTAAAGAAATTGGCACCTCTTGAAAAAGTGTGCCAAAGCTCCTGGAACAGAGTAGTTTGAATCGAAGGGAGAAAATACAAAAAAAAAAGTTGTCATTCCTAAGTGAAATGGAAGAGGAAAATTTTCTTAATAGTGTGGGCAAAAGTTCTTTTATTTTCTGCTAATAGGTGGTTAACACTCACATTGCCAGAGATCTTCTCTTAACATTTGCTTTTTAATTAAAATCTCCTCTTAGATTGTCAGTTATTATTATATTTTTTAGCTTGAACTGCTGCTAATAACCTTAAATAATCACCTATATTGGGTTCATCTTATATTTTTTGGAGGCCAATGTAAGCTCAGGCACCTAGAAATTTAATTACAGAGCTCAACCCTTCTGTGTTATTTTCATAGACAGGCCCCTGTAATCAAGCCAATTCTTGGCAACTCTTCACTGGAAACTCCTTTGACACCCATCAAGTCGTTCTTTTCATTAAGGCCTTAATAATTCTTCAGAAGCAAAGGATAACTGAAAAATAAACAATTTCAGAGACCAGAGTCAAAATAAGCCCTATGTAAAAGAGTGTCTGATATGCCACAAATGGGAACAAGAAAAGGATTGATTAAGGAAATAGGGACAGATCAGTAAACCCCAAGGGATATTAGATGGAGTAGTAGTGGCCTCTGCCTTTTGGAACCTCTAGTCCCACTGGAAGTTTTGGAATTTGGGAGATGTGTGTAAACTTGAAAGTTAACCTCTAAACTACCTGAGACATTTTGGTTACACTAAAATTTTGAAACTTTTGGAAAAGCATTAGAAAGTTTTGAAAGACTGCCTCCTTGAAATGACTAGAATGTGAGTTACTGTTGAAAAGATGTTGATAGTAAAATATTCTAGAAATAGTTGGAATGTAGCTTGACATTGTTGAAATGTCTCTCCTCCAGAGAACCTGCTCAACTCATATCTATTGAATAAAGAGTACCAGAACAGGCTTAGCACCGAATGTGTGTGGACAGGAAATGCTCTTTCCATCCACGGGTGGTGAGGTTGGTGAGAGTCATGAGGGAGCTCAACCTGGCCTCTGTGTAGCTCAGGACATGAGCGAGCTGAGTCCCAGTCTTAGCTTAAGGTTGGGGGTTACACTGAAAAGTGATCTTTAATTACACAGTCTGGAAAAGTTCCCTTGGTTGGGAAGTCTCTGAGAGAATGCACAAGTTACATGTGTGTGTAAAACGGGGCACTGAAGAGCTGGTTACTCCATTGCAGCTGGACCTCCCCATCCCGCCACATACACACCCTGCAGTCAATCTATCATCCCTTGTAGGTCCCACAGTTCCATTTTGCAATCAGTTTATATCTCATACCTGGGACTGTTTTCTTGACACTCATCCTGAAGTGACTATATGAAAATAACAATCCCCGAAAGGCCTTTCAAGTTTGGGCTCAAACAATTGGGCATAATTCAAGATTATTGAATGGTAAGAAAAGTACGTGTTTATAGATGGTTAGAGCTGAAAGAGAGTATTTAGTCCAATGTTAGCATTTTTGCAGATGAAGAAACCTGAAGTCAAGAACAACTGAGTAATTAGTTCAAGATCTCACACAGCAACTTCTTGGAACAGGTAGGTCTAGAACAGGAGTCCACTGGCTTTGCTCACTAAACTTGCTAAGCTTCAGACTCATTTTCACAAGTATTCAGAGGGAAAGCTTCAGATTTCAACTTATGGAATATGGCTAGAGTCTGGAATCAGGTCCTGTAACAAAAAGAAAAACAAGATCTGAGAAAATGCATTAAATAGGAAATATTTAACGTCTATTTTCAATTATAATTACTTATCAGGATGAAAGATACTGTCTTGTTTCTTTAGGATCATTGTCAGAGGTCATGTGAATGAGTTCTACAAGATAGCAATCTTCATGCATCTACAACTTACATTTAAAAGAAGGAATCAGGCTTGGTAAATATCTCTGTCTTTTCTAATGAATGCATGGATTTTTATGTAAGCTCAGAAATATTTATCCTTCATAGTATAAGTGCAAACTTGCCCTTAATTAATGAAATTGCTAATTGTTTAGTTTCCTTGGAGGTGAGGACACACTGAATAGGTAGCAGCCTGTTTGGAGACGTGTGCAGTGTCATGACAATTAAGAGTTTCTACTTACTGACCTAGGTACACCAGCAAGTGTGACCTCCTACTCCAAACTTACAAGGCAGCTGCCAGTGAATAATTGCTTTTCTTTTCTTTTTCTGGTAGACAGACTCTAAATGGTCCCTAACCATCCTGTCTTCCTGGTACAGATGGTCCCCGACTTACGACGGTTTGACTTATGATTTTTTGACTTTACCATGGTGAGAAATTGATACACATTCAGGAGAAATAGTACTTTGGATTTTGAATTTTGATTTTTTCCCCCGGCTAGTGATATGTGGTATGATCCTCTCTGGTGATGCTGGGCAGTGAGTGACAGTGAGCACAGCTCCCAGTGAGCCATGAGATGGAGAACGTAAATAATCAATACACTTACAACCATTCCGTACCCACACAACCGTTCTGTTTTTCATTTTCAGTACAATGATAAATTACAATATTCAATACTTTATTATAAAATAGGCTTTGTGTTAGGTGATTTTGCCCAACTGTAGGCTAATGTAAGTGTTCTGAGCATGTTTAAGGTAGGCTAGGCTAAGCTATGATGGTTGGTAAGTTAGGTGTATTAAATGCGTTTTCCACTTACGGATATTTTCAACTTATGATGGGTTTATCAGGACATAACCCCATTGTAAGTGGAGGAAGATCTGTATTCATGTCCTTTGCAATTGAGTCTGAGTAGGACTTGTGCCTTGATTCTAACTAAAAGAATACAGTGAAAGTGATGGGATTTTACTTCCATGATTACATTGCCTAAGACTGTAATTACATCTTGCTAGCAAACTCTGTCTCTTGGTGGCTTTGATGAATCCAGCTGCTATATTGTGAGCTGCCCTATGGAGAATCCCAGTGGCAAGAAACTGAGGGTGGCCTCTGATCAACAACCTTCAGGAACTGAACACTGACCACAATCCCCTGAGCTTGGCACAGATCTTCCTACAGTCAAGCCTTCAGATGAGACCACAGCCCTAGGTGTCATCCAGATTGCAAGCTTATGAGAGACTCTGGAGTAGGGGATCCAGGTAAGATGCTGAACTCCTGCCCCACACAAACTGTGAGATAATAAATGTATGTTGTTTTAACCTGCTAAGTTGGTGGTAATATTTTAGGAGGCAATAGAAAACAAAAATACTTTTCCTTTCTTTTGGCCATAATTACTGTATCCTAATTTTTTATAACCACATAATAATAGAACTAGAGCAATTTATGTCATTCACACACTTAAAGGAACTCTGTGTGACTGTCTGCTCCCTACAATATCACATCTGAGCTTCTTAGTTTAGCCCATTCACCATTAGTTACTGACAATTTTTGCCAGCTTCTTCACTTATGAGCCTATCTCTTCCCCATTCTCTCTATATATACTTCCATACAACTCCCTCCTTTTTTCTCATTGCTCCTAGGACACCTCACAACTTAAAACCTTTGCACAATTTTCCCCTCTCCCTGGATGTCTTCCTTTTGCATATTCTTCCTTATGTTTTAAAATCTAGTTCAATTATTGCCTCTAGTACAGGTTACCGTGTCCTAACTGTTCCCACAGCACCTCATTAACCTATGTGATACAGTTTACTGCTTTATATTATAATACAGGTGGCAGGGTAATCTTTGATGTCAGTGTGGATTTTTGACTTCCAAACTTTCCTCCTTCAAACTCTTTTCAAGCTGGTAGCCATGTTATTGGCATTTCTTTGCTTTGGGAATTATTTTCAGGGGAGAAAGCAGATCTCTGAAGTTATCTGATTCTCTTGTTTGTTTTTTCTTCAAAACCAAACTTATTGAATATATTGTGCTGGATATCTGGAAAAGGGAAAAGAAGAGGAAGGAGTGTCTCTGAAAGAAGTGAAGGAGAGAGTTCCTTGGAGTCGAAAGAGGCAGGAGTCCACTGCAGTGCTCCACTGAGAGGAGCACACCTAGGGAGACAGGAGAGGGTAATAGACCTGGGGGGATTGGTCCCATTCTTGAGATAGAAGCTCAGGCACAGGGCTCTGACTGAAGAGTGTAGATCTCAGGCACAGATTAGAGGCAGCATTGGCTGTGAACAAGAATGTTGGGTGTCACTGTGGCAACCAGGGCATGTCAATGACCCCTGGTTGGAGAAGTCTCCTCATCGGTGGATGGCCCAGGGAACTTCCCGTCTCTGGTGGGGGAAGGGAAAATAATGACTATGATTAAATTTCCCACAATGTGTTGGGGAGGCATTGGCTCTGAGTTAGATTTAACTTTAGTTTTTTTAACAAAAATAAATTTGATATTTCTTGCATACCTGTTTGTAGATTAAGGTTCATACTAATAAGAATGAGCCATAAGCACAAGAAATATGAAGAAAACTACACCAAGGCACATCATAATCAATTTGTTCAAAACCAGAAATAAGAGGAAAATCTTAAAAGCAGCCAGAGGGGAAAAATGCACACTACACACAGGGACAAAGATAAGGATGACCATGGATTTCTTGTCAGAAACAATGCAAGTGAGAAGGCAGCAAAGTCACATCTTTAAAATGCTGAACAAACAAAATTGTCAGCCTAAAATTCTTCACCCAGGGAAGATATCTCTCAAAAATGAAGGCAAATAAAAAACTAAAAATAGAGTTACCATATGATCCAGCAATCCCACTCCTGGGCACATATCTGAGAAAACCATATCCCAGTGTTCGTTGCAGCACTATTTACAATAGCCAAGACATGGGAGCAACATGAATGTCCATAGACAGAAGAACGAATAAAGATGTGGTACATGTATATAATGGAATATTACTCAGTCATAAAAAAGGAATGAAATAATGCCATTTGCAGCAACATGGATGGACCTAGAGATTGTCATACTGAGTGAAGTAAGTCAGACAGAGAAAGACAAATATCATATGATATAGCTTATATGTGGAATCTAAAAAAAATGGTACAAATGAACCTATTTACAAAACAGAAAGAGTCACAAGTGTAGGAAACAAACTTATGGTTACCAAGGGGGAAAGGGGGGGAGGGATAAATTTGGAGATTGGGATAGGCATGTCCACACTACTATATATAAAATAGATAACTAATAAGAACCTATTGTATAGCACAGGCAACTCTACTGAATACTCTGTAACGACGTATATGGGAATAGAATCTAAAAAAAGTTTGATATATGTATATGTATAACTGATTCACTTTGTTGTACAGTAGCAACTAACACAACATTGTAAATCAACTAAAACTGAATTTATGAATCCAATAAAAATTAATTTAAAAAAGAAGAAATAACAAAAGCTGAAAGAATTTATCATCAGCAAGCCCACAGTACACAAGTGTGAAAGGAAGTCTTGCAAGAAGAAGGAAATGACACCATATGGAAATACGGATCTATACCAGTGGTTCTCAAAGGGGGTGATTTTGCCCCCTCCCACCCTTGGACATCTGGCAATATCTGGAGACATTTTTGATCATCACAACTTGGCGGGGGGGCGGGGGGGGTGGAAAGGAGGGTGGAAGGCTACTAGCATCTAATGGGTAGAGGCCAGGGATGCCACTAAATATTCTACAATGCACAGGATTCCCAGCCCCTACCCCCAGCAAAGAATGTCAACAGTAATGAGGTTGAAAAACCCTTATCTAAACAAAGGAATTACATGGGTAAATGTAAATACTTTTCTTACTATTTAAATCTCTTTAAAAGGTTATTGGCCACTTAAAATAAAATAATAACAAAGTAATGTGGATTTTATAAAAAATGTAAAAGTCAAATATATGGCAACAGCACAGAGGCTGAGAGTTGAGAAATGGAAGACCATACTATTGTATGGTCCTTATACTAGATAAGAAGTGGTATAATATTATTTAAAGGTAGACTGGGGTAAGTTAAATATGTATATTTTAAACCCTAAAGTAACCACGAAATACCTAAAAGAGGAAAGATGTAGCTAGTAAGCTAGCCAAAGAGATTAAATTAATCATAAAAATAACCAATTAATCCAAAAGAAGGCAGAGATAGAAAAGAAGGAACAAAGGAAAGATAGGAAAAATATAAAAACAAATAGCAACATACTAGATTCAAACCTAACCATTTCAATAATCATTTTAAATTTAAAAGACTCAAACACTGCAATTAAAAAGTTGACATTATCAGATTGGATTTAGAACAAAGACCCAACTATATAGTGCCTATAAGAGGCTTACTTTAAATAAAGACACCAGGAGATTTAAAAGTAGTGGAAATAGATTTTAAAAAATGCTAACACTAATCAAAAGAAAGTTGAGGTAGCTATATTAATATCAAAGTAGACATCATAGCAAAAATATTATTAGGTATAAAAAAGGTCATTTCATAAAGGGGTCAGTTCTTTAGGCAGGCATAACAATTCTCAACATTCATGCTCCTAATAACAGAGCTTCAAAATGCATGAGGCAAAAACTGGTAGTATTTCAAAGAGAAATAGATAAATTCATGATTATAGTCAGAGATTTTAATACTGTTCTCTCATTAACAGACGGAACAAGTAAACAGAAAACCAGTAAGGATATAGAAAACTTGAACACTTGTTCGACTAACGTGACCTGATTGACATTTACAGAACACTCTACCCCAAAACATCAGAATACAAATCCTTCTCAAGTGCACATAGAACATTTATCATATTCTGGGCTGTAGAACAAGTTTAAAAAAGTGTTCAAGTCATTCAAAGTGTGTTCTCTGACCATGATGGAATTAAATTAGAAATCAGTAACAGAAAGATCTCTGGAAAATCCCCAAATGTTTTGAAACCAAAGAATGCACCTGCCTGTCTCTTGGACTAGTGGGAAGTATTAGGTCACATTTTTCTTCTGCTTGAGATTTTAATAGATAATACAGTAAAGACATCAGGATGATTTAGATTCAGCCTTGCTTACCCAGGAATAGTGGAAGGAACAGTTTGATTCCCAGTGGTCTTTGTAGTCCAAGGTCTTTACACACATACAATAAAATTACATAAACTCTTAGAGAGGAAAGAGCTAATTTAAATTTCTAAAGTGCATTATTATATTATATTTAAAGACAAATATAATTTCATTGCCTTCGAACCATATATATGATTATTTAGCCAACTGTTTCAGGTAGCATACTTTGAGGGTTTATTTTTAACAACATATATAAAGTATGAATATAAAAATGTTTTGATGCTTTGTAATTCATATGTTGTTTATAAGTTTGCTTTAGAGAATAAAAAAGAATGTTTATAGGTAAACGGATGCTTCTAATCTGGACATATAGTTTATGTATAAGTAATTTGTTCTTTTAAATACAAGAAATATAAGTAAATATTTCATTTTCCCAAAATGACCATAACAATATTTCCATTGCAATTTTTTTTCCCCAGACCTTTGACATTCCTCCCAAGAAAAGGTGGAGTCTGATTCCCCTCCTTTTGAATGTGGCTGGCTTTAGTAACTGGCTTCTGATGAATAGATAGGGATGGAAATAATGCCATGAGATTTCCAAGGCTGGGTCACAAAAGGTAGTACTGCTTCCACCTGGTTTTCTCTCTCTTAAGATGTGTGCCCTTAGAACCCAGCCCCCGTGCTGTGAGAGAGTCTACATGGAGAGACTCCATGGAGGTGCCCACGTGGACAGGAACTGAGGCCCTTAGCTCACAGCCAGCATCAACCCCCAAACATGTGAGTGATGGAGATTTCAGGTGACTGGCCGTCAGCTTCAAGTCTTCCAGCTGAAGGCCCAGACATCATGGATCAAGGACAAATTGTTCCCACCGTGGTCTGTCTAATTCCTGACCCTCAGAATCTATGGGCTTAATACGTAGTTTTTTTATGCCACTGATTTTTAGGGTAACATATAACCGTAGCTATTGGAAGAGCAGTACCACTTTATTTACTTACCAGGTTGTTTAATAAGCCCATTTTATTTCAAGTTTTCTATAAATAATTGCGTATTTTGAATATGTATTCTTAATAAAGATTTAGTACACACTGTTTCTATATGGAAAGAATACATGCAGTAACTGTAGGCATGGTTATTCTTGTATAATTTGATATATTCCTGAATATCTCATTGAATGGAGAAATATTACACATGGATATCAGAAAAAGCCCTAATCTCTCCTAGACCAATGTATGGGTAGATCACAAATCTCAGGAATAAGGCCAGATCCACTATGGAATTTTACCACCACAGTCCTGGAGCCGGGTGGGACTGGATTAAATCCCAATTCTAGTGCTTAGCAACTGTGTGTACAAGAATGAGTTCTACAATGTCTCTGAACCTTAATTTCCTCATCTGTATTTTGGGGATTATAATAGCACCAATCTTATAGGTTTGCTGTAAGGAATAAATACTATAATGCACACAGTAGGCGCTCAATAAATGTTAGCTACTAGGGTTATGTGTATGAAATCTGTCCTTCTAAATACACGCCTTGTCATACTACCTTAATTTCCAAATCTGGAAAATTTCCCCCAGTGACCCACTGCTGGGGAGAGCTTGTAAAACTGACTTTTACAAGAATTCGCTGTGGCTGTTAACTGGGGCGACTTCCCAGAGACTGATCACTACTGTTGCCCCTTTTGAACACCCCTGGAGCACAGCAAACTGTCCCCATAGGACCCCAGGCTAATGTCCACCAGCTCCCAGGTAGGCTGACACGTGCCTTAATGAATTTCAGTTCGGTCCAGAGATTCACTACTCCTGCCTTGTCTCGCAGAGAGAAACACAGGAACAATTTTGCAGGGTGATAATTTCCCGCAGACTTTTTGAGAAGTTCCACTGTTTGTTTTGGAAAACAGTGAGGGTAAAATAAAACCCAAAGATTTGCTTTTCTCCTCTGACAGTCTGTCTGGGTTGACTCAGTGGCACCTGCTTTGGGGACATGCCCCCGTCTCTCTCCCTCAGCCCTTCCAGGGAGAACAGTCTTGTGTGATTTTAATGTGATCATGTCTTTACCATGTGGTCTATCAGCTGTCACTGTCAGTGTGTTCAAGAGTGTCTAGAAGGGGTTTTAATTGGCAAGATCTTTAGCAAAATTTGCAAATTAGTGATCTACCGGCTGATGTTATGACAATGTCTAAACACTATCGGTGCCATTTTAAAATAATCTTTCATCGATACAACATTCATCTTAATTAGCCAGAAAATGTTGATCCCAAAGGAAGCTGCCTACAGTTTTGTGGATTCAGCACGGGGTTATGGGACAGCTTGCTGAACTTGATTTCTTTGGAAAAAAGATGGAGATTTATTGAAGTTGTTTACATTTTACTCAACTTATGAGGTGCTGGTCAGTGTCCTGAATATTTGGAATGTAGACATAAGGATTCAGATGGAAAATACCCTTCTTTCTGATGGGGAGGCAGGGTATGAGTATCAGCCTGAGAGTCCTGACAACTGGGTTTTAATCCCGGATCAGCCAGAATTTGTTTGTATGACCCTGGGAAAGACCAAGAACAGTTACATGTGATGGAGTATTTATTCTACACCAGGTTGCCTAACATCCACTTTATTGTTGTTGTTGTTCTTTGTAACAATAATACAAGGTGAAAACCATTAGCATCTTCATTTTAGAGATAAGGAAACAAACTGAGGTTCAGGGAGTGGAGTAATCTTGCCATGGTCATGGCCATGCAACTAGCAAGTGGTAGAGACCCAGGTCCCTCTGGCCTAAACTTTGAGCTCTACAGACCCATGAGTTAATCTGTCATGGAAATTTCCTTCATATTCACAAGTCTAGATTTTCTCATCTGTATAATGCAGCAATTGGACTAGATGATCTTTTGCTTATAGTTCAAAAAGAGTAGGACTGTAGTTCAGAAAGAGTATGACTCTGTAGCTTACATATCTGGATTTATGGGTGGTTCTTGTTCTATTGTGGCTGACATTCTCATGAAAACTGACAGGTCCTTGTAGTATCCTTGGGAGGGTGTCAAATTAATGCTCTGATGCTGATTATCTGAAGTGGATTAGCAGCCCTTGCGAGGACCATTTTTGTCCAGGTTAGAGCTGAACTGTACATGACAACTCTTCTCACTAGCTTGTAGACATGAATCGCGCCAGCCAAAAAGGCCACCCTTTTCTTTCATTGCAGTGATATCAGCAAGCTCCTGGCGGTGCTCAGCACCCTCTGGGTGCCTATCAGTATTTACTGAGACTGCCTGATTAATATCCGTCATAGTATATCAGCTTGGGGTCATTTAATTTAAATCGGAACAAATTCTTAATTCTATCCAACTGCAGAAAAATACATCAGTGAATATTTTTCTGGTACGAATTTCTGCCCCAAAGCATGAAATTCAGTACAAACTCAGCCCAGGCTGCAGGATGGAGATGGCAGATGGCTGTTAAAAAGACCCCTTGCTTGGCTTTTCTCTCATAAAAATAATTTATGACCTGACGCCCTGAACTTCCGATCGTGGGCTTCGCGGGCACGCTGACGGTTCTCTCCCACATTGGTAACTACCTTAAGCTGCCTCTATGACAGCATTGTGCTTGGCAGTAGCCTTAAAATATCATGAAAGGGGATCGTTGAGATCACTTGGCGCTTCACACAGTGTTGTTATTATTTAGAGACGACTCTGGGAGATGGATTGTCAGAATTCGGGACTTCAAGTCTCTTTAAGGTTCAAAGCATGAGCTGAAGTTTCTATACTCTCCAGACTTCATTTGTAAAATGAAAATGATAAGGCCTGCTTTTCAGAGATACTGGGCAAGTACATGAAACTGTGACTGTGGAAATGCCTGGTACGATGTGGGTGTTTGCTGTTCATCATTACCATGGCAAGGAAACTGAGGATCCCTTTATGTATACTATACCGATTTTTGAAATGTATTCTTAAATTTTAGGATTCCAGGAGATTTTCATGTACTTTGAAGGACCTCAGGTTTCTAGGTCTCTGATGTGGCTCTGGGAAATATGAGATCCAACTATTCAAACAAATTCACTATCTTCCTGATGAAGGCATAATTCCGTACATCTCTACCCTCCATCTCCCCCAAGCCCCACCATCAGAAGAGAATTTTTTTATTGTTGTTGTAGTTACTATTGCTGTGTAACAAATCACCCCAATTTTACGGTGCTAAGTACCAATCATTTTATTATGCTCATAGATTCTGTGGGTCAGGGATTTGGGCAAGACACACAGAGATGGCTTATTTCCTGTTCCTTGATGTCTGGGGCATGGGCTGGGTAGATATGAACCAGTGGGGGTGGGCTCCCTTGGGGTGCTTAGTCCCGCAGTGGAAATCTCATGTTAGTATATCCGCTTGGAGGGGGTCTAAGCGTCCCACCTGTTCTCTGGTTACCAAGCATCTAGGGAAATGAGTTTTCTGGCTGCATTAGTTTCCTAAGGCTGCTGTAACAAGTTACCACAAACTTGATTGCTTTATCGGCTCACAGTCGGGAGGCTAGAAGTCCAAAATCAAGGTGCTGGCAGAATCATGCTCCCTCTGAAGGCTCTAGGGAAGAATTCTCCCTGCATCATCTTAGTTCCTGGTGGCTCCTGGCGATACTTGGCTTGTGTGTACATAACTCCAGTTTCTGCCTCCATTGTCACTTGACCCTCCCCTGTATGTCTGTGTCTCTGTGTCCAAATCTCCCTCTCCCTTCCCTTATAAGAATCGGAGTCATTAGATTTAGGGCCCGTTATAAATCCATGCTGATTTCATTTTGAGATGTTTGGCTGACTACAGCTGCAAAGAACCAGCTAAGGTCAGATTCTGAGGTTCTGGGTGGACATAGATTTTGGGGGGACAGTATTAAACCCACTGGTTTCTGCCTTGGGAAGTCCTTAAATTTCCCAAACAGAGCAAAAAAGCTGGGCAGCCACAAAGCATCATAAATATCCAACTCACGTGCTTTGAAGTAGGACAAGATAAGGGAAGAGGGGGTGATGCAGGGCCTGGGTGGTGGTCAGTCTCCTTTAGAATCTGTGGTCAGGGGAGGCTTCTCGGCAGAGGTAACGTTATTAAGAGAGTTTTGAATGCAGTGGAGAAGTGAGGGATGTGAAAAGTTTTGGGAAGAACTTCCCAGGTGGACAGAATCACAAATATCAAGATGCCGAGGAAGGAACAAGGTGGTAGGTTTTGAAGAACAGCCAGGAGGCCAGCGTGGCTGGAATGGGCATGAGGGAGATGGGAAGAGATGAGTTTGAGGTGGGAAATGAAGTGCAGACCTTTATAAAACCTTGGGCCTCGTTTTAAGGGTAATGAAACACCAATGGGAGTTTTTGATCATGAGAGCAGGCTAATTATTTTTTTTAATATTTATTTATTTATTTATTTAAAATTGAAGGATGGTTGATTTACAGTGTTTCAGGTATACAGCAAAGTGATTCAGTTACACACACACACACACACACACACACACACACACACATATATATATTCTTTTTCAGATTCTTTTCCATTATAGTTTATTATAAGATATTGACTATAGTCCCCTGTGTTATACAGTAGGTCTTTGTTGTTTATCTATTTTATATATAGTAGTGTGTATCTGTTAATCCCAAATTCCCAATTTATCCCTCCCCCGCTTTCCCCTCTGGTAACCAAAAGTTTGTTTCCTATGTCTGTGAGTCTATTTCTGTTTTGTATATAAGTTCATTTGTATCATTTTTTTAGATTCCACAGAGCGTGGTGCCTTGGACAAGGGTGGTGGTCACAGTGAACACGATGAGACTAAGAATGGGGTGTATTTTGAAGGTAGAGCTGATGGATTGACAGTGGAGTGTGGGAGAAAGGAAAGAATCAAAAATGAATCCAAGGTTTTGGCCAGAGCACCTGGCCAAATGATAGGACTACTTTCTGAGCTGGGGAAGACCAAGACATAGTGGGATTTGGGGGTACAGTGGGAAACTAGGAGTTCAAGTTTTGCTACATTAACTTTGGGAGCCCCATTAAATATTCAAGAGGATGAGCAACCCACTGGATTTTGAGTCTGGAGCTTAGGAGGGGGGTTTTAGAGTGGGGAGCCATCGGTACATCAGTGGCATGTAAAAGCATGGTGCTTAGTGAGGTCACCCAGAGAGAGTGTGGAGAAGGAGGAAGAGTGGGCAGGACCAGGGCCTGAGTTATTCCAGCATTTGGCGGTCAGCAAGATGCCTTGAGGGTCTACACCCCTGCTGGTAGTGTCTAGAGCCCTACTTCAACTCCTCATGACGGCCCATATTTGCAAGATCCCTTTTCATGGGTCCTGGCAGTTTCAGTGTCTTGGTTTTGAGATCAGTTCAATGGCCAAAACTTCTTTGGTTGCACTTTACTCATATCTGAATGCTCCAGAGCAGGAAGCACGTTCCTCCTAAGTCCCATCTGCTATGTTCTTGTTCTTGACTTGCGGATTTGCTCTGCGTACCTGGAGACAAATGAGGCTCAGATGGCTGAATGGGTCTTTCTTCTCTGATTCAAGGGCTCATCCCTCCTTCTGCATCCCGGTCTGCTCAGCACGTATGGCGGGAACAGCCACTGCACCTGCACCAGCACTTGCTCTCACATACCCAGCTGTCTGGGGCTCACCTAAGAACACCTGTTAACCTTTCCTTTGAAAAGCTGACCATTGATTTCTAACTTCAAAGGCTTCAAATCTCATAGGGGAAACCTTTAAGGTATTTATCTGACCCCAAGTGCCCACATTTCAAACAGCATTAAGTTGGCCTGGATTTTATCTTTTGCTTTTGGATGTTTTGCAATTTGGTGACAAGAGAGAACTGGGGAAGCTCTGGGGGCGGGGAGGTCGAGACGCCTGATTCCACTAGCCACTGACTCCACTCCCACCACCCGATCCAGTTTATGGAAGCTGAAACCAGACCTATTGAAAGCCTTGATGGATGTGACATGTGGGGCAGGTGGGAATCAGTTAGGAAGAAAGGAGCAGTGGAGCTTGGGGAACAATGCATGTTAAAATGGGACCCACAACACGCTGAATGTTGCAAATGCTTCATCATATTCCTGTGAGCCATTTATGGAAAACCTGGTTTATTCTCCCATCGCGGCAAAGACGTACATTTCTCTTGGCAACACACACATACGCACATGCACACAGCCCCGACCCCACCCACAGCCTTGCTTCATACCAGGTCTTTGCCAACACTGACTTCTTACTAAGTGCCTCTGATTTAGGATGAAAGAATATATAAGAACAGGAACTTTTTTTTCCGAGCATGAGAGAACTTCATGTCTGTAGAATATGTACTGACTTGCATTCACACATCAGTATATACCACAACACAATTCCCTCCAGCTCAGAGCCGGTTGCAATAGAGCCTTGGAATTGAATGAGCAGTGCCTGAAATTTTATCCCATGACCCAGTGGAATCCCATCCAAACTCAGTCTTATTGCCTGTATAAAACAACTTTGATGATTCTTAAGTTTCTCTCGGAAGCAGTAGATTCCAGCAGATAACTTCCTAATTCCTCTGGTTTTGTTATCAGTGTGGCTTCCCTCCATCTCTCACTTTCCAACAGCTAGACTTTCTCTATAAACTGCCATTTTCCCCTTTTTAGTCTGCCTGTTTCTTCCTCTCCATGTTTAAAATGTAAAGTTCCATCGTATCTGGACAGCAATAACCTCTTTTCCGTTCCCCTACTCACCTCCCCATCCTTTCCATGGACACAGCAGCACCATGTTTCTTTTGTCCGCCTTGTGCATTAATGACTGTCAGCTGGACAGTGAACTTGAGCTATTCCCCCAAACAGAGGAAATCCAGCCTTGGCCCCAGGCTGGAGTGCTGGAGACCCAGTTGTGACTGGAGACCCAGTTGTGACTGGAGATTTATAGTCACTCCCCCCGCGGAGATGTCTTAAGAGGCCAAAAGAATTACTCCCTTTAGCAGGCACCCCAAGCCCCTGTGACCCCGTATCAGTGCCCTTGGCTGTATATTACGGCTCACTGACTCTGTGGGACCACCGGCATGGGGATCCTCAAGTGGTGCTCCTCCGGCTCCCCACTATTCCTCTCTTGCCTTGCTTATCACACAGGGGCACGGGGGGTCAGCTGTTTCCCTGGATCCTCCGTCAGGGCTGGGACCGATGGACTTACTGCTGCATTCTAGTGTTTAGCACAAAGACTTGCACATTCACGCACTCAGCCTGTTTTTGCTAAATTCATTCATTCATGTGGTTACTCATTTGCGAATATTTATTGCCTGTTCTACCCAGACTTTGTTCTAGGTTTTGATTAAATGAAAAAATGAGCAAAAGTGAGTGGAATTGCTGCTGTTCCCTCATGCTGCTGCTGCTCTTTCGTGGTCCTCTTGCAGTTTATTTCAGTTATTTCCCTTGGTTAATTAACAAACTAATGAACTGTTGCAGGGTATTTCAGTGGTGAGCGCTGAGAAGTGGCTATGTCATGAGTCCAGTGGCTCTTCTCCTCAAAACTCTTCCCTTCATCTCCATCTCTACCTCTATGTCTGTCTTTCTCATCCCTATTCTATCCTCATTCCTATCTGGAATGCCTGGTGACTTGGCAGAGTAAAAGGAAAGGGACAGAAACTAAATTACATAAGGACACCACGGCGTCCTGGAGAGAGAGTATATTCTGTGAGAAAAGTTGACATCCTGGAGAGAGAGTATATTCTGTGAGAAAAGTGGACGCCGACTCCACAGGAGGGTCTGAGAATGTGAGGGGATTAGGGAGGTCTCTCTGAGCCCCATACCCTTTGCTCTCCACAGTTCAGCTAAGGGAACTCTTTAACAGAGTGTTATGGACTGAATGTATGTGTGCCTCCCAATTTCACATATTGAAACCTAACCTCAATGTGATGGTATTAGGAGATGGGGCTTTGGGAGGTGATTAAGTCATGAGGGTGGAGCCCTCAAGAATGGGATCAGTGGCCTTATAAAAAAAGACTTGAAGAGATCTCATGCCCCTTCCATCATGTAAGAACTCAGAGAAGTGGAAAGTGGGCTCTCACCAGACACTGAACTTGCGGCACCCTGATTTTGGGCTTCTAGCTTCCAGAATCATGAGAAATAGATTTCTGTTGTTGATTTGTCACTCAGCCTGTGGTATTCCTTTATGGCAACCTGAATGGACTCAGACACAGCAATACATGGAGTGGGGGTGGACATTTCCCTTTCTCTTATAAGTAGCTTCTAAGCTACTTCTTAGTGGTAGGCTGTTGCTGGACCCCAAGGACAAGAGCATCCATGTGTGGGATGATGGACCCCAGAGTGGAGCAAGGAGCAGTTTGACTCCTCAGGAGGTTTGAGATGGAGTCTTCCAGAGATGGCTAAGACGGTAGGAGGAACTCATCATAGGGACATAGGCTCTGGAGCCACACTGGCAGGGGTTAGCGGGGTAGTGGAAATCATTATTAGTGTGACTGTGACATCTGTACACCCAAAGGCAGATAGATACTGAGCACATTTTTGTTCCCGGCCTTTCAGATCGATTCTGTTTACACAAGCACTCACCTCTGTGGACGGGCCCAGGGTGGAACCACACACAGGCCAGTGTCTCTGGCCTTGATTCTGTTTGCTACCTCACTTGCCCGTTTCAACCTGCCCTTGCTTCCTTTCATCCTCACTGGCTCCCTAACTCTATTCGCTGACTCTCAGTCCCACCTGGGTGTGGTTGCCCATTTGGGAAGATTATTTTCTAACTGTTGAAAGTATGCCACTGTAGGGATTGGGTCTCCCGCATCTGAATCCAAACAGCCCAGGGCAGGTGAGGAGCCCTCCTGGCCTGGCCTCCTGATACCTGGGGACTCTGCTGTGCCCTGTCCTAGCAGGTGCAAAGCATTCGCTCATTCTTTTCCTCACTTGCAAATGTAGTTTCCCCGTTGAAAGGAGCAGATGCATTCTTCTGAGCATCTCAGTCTTAGTAATTGATTTGCCTTAATAAATTGTTTCTCTTGGATGAATTTGCCATTTAAAGGTGAAAAAAAAAGCATGGATAACCCCCATCTTGTAAATCTCTGCAATGACCATTTTAGGCAGAAGTGACAGACTTGTGGGAGAATGCTTTTCAGCTGGGAGAGAGCATTTAGAGGACGCTTATAATCAATATTAACATGTATGAATCACTGGGAATCCTGCTAAAAATGGAGATTCTGATTCAGAGAGTCTGGAGTAGAAACTGAGATGCTACTTTTCTAACCAACCCCCAGGCAATGATGCAGTTCTGACGCCACACTTTGAGTGACCAGGCCTTAAATCACTAATGACACCTGGGCAAAGTTCTCTTTCTGCCCCCGTGGTGTCTTCTCACGATCCAAGCAATGAAATCCCTATCCAAATGTTGAATGAGCTTATTAGCTTGGCTATTTGAAAAAGGAAGGGAAGTTTCTTATAACTGAAAAGGAAATCATTCCAAACTGGAGTTCAGTTACATAAACAAAGTTGTGTGAATGATGTTCTTGTTTTCCTACGACTGGTATTAATACTGTTTCAAAACTGCTGCAAAGATGGCATGGGAAGCTGCTCTGTGTGTGTGTGTGTTGGGGGAGAGGTGGACATCCTTACTACCAATAATACCCTGTGCAGAAATCATGCCTTTAATCAGAGAAATTTAAAGATAAGCTAGGTCTCTGAGGTGGAGCGGGGTTATGAGAATTGACAAAAGTTAAAAACAATAGACTTTTGCAGAATCAGAGTGGGGACCACTGCTGCCTCATCTCCTCTTCCATTTCTCTGGTCAGCTGCGTGGTCATGGGGGTATTTGCCATCTCACCAGAGAGCCCAGCTGTCTGCCCAACCTCCATCAGATGGCACCACCCGGCTCTCTTTTGGGGCAGCTGTGGGAAGGGAGTGGAAGGAGTTTGGGTTTTTCCCTCTGAGTTTGTTGCCCAGGGTGTCCTCTGGGTGATGCTAGAAGATAAGTTCTTGTCATTACCAGAGCAATGAGACTGTCCCCTGCTGTCCCCAGCACAGGAACCCAGGCACGGGCTCAGGGCACTGAGTTAGGCCCCATGGGGAATGCAAAAGGTGAAAAGAGCAGGTTCTTACCACGGCAGGGCTTATACGGTAGCTGGGAAGGGAAGAGCCCCAGCTCTGAGATCACTAACCACATCCAGCAGGAAATCATAAGTTCCAAGTGAGTGATACAACCATAAGGATGTGGGCTAACGGGGGCGGGGGGAAAGTTAAGTGAGGTCATCAGAAAGGCTTCATCAAGAAGGTAGTAGTTGGGCTTCCCTGGTGGCGCAGTGGTTGAGAATCCGCCTGCCGATGCAGGGGACGTGGGTTCGTGCCCCGGTCCAGGAGGATCCCACATGCCACGGAGCGGCTGGGCCCGTGAGCCATGGCCGCTGAGCCTGCGTGTCCGGAGCCTGTGCTCCGCAACGGGAGAGGCCACGACAGTGAGAGGCCCGCGTACCGCAAAAAGGAGAAAAAAAAAGAAGGTAGTAGTTGAGTTCGTCCTGGAAGGGAAGGGAGAAGTAAATATTGCCTGAGAGGTCTGAGATAGTACAGCCACTGAGAACATCCTCTTCCTAAATCCCTTTCTGGGAATGGCTTGGGGAGAAGAGGAAAGCGGTGCATTGATCTATTCTGATGACAGAGGTTGCCAACGGCCCTAGCTGTGGCTGACCTGAGTGCCTTTAGCGAAAAGCAAGCTTGGAATGCACAGCACACCTTGCCAGAAGGATTCTGTTTCTTGCTAAACACTACTCAGGATCAGGTATAGATCAGGATAGAGTTAAACTCTACCTTCGTTATTTTCCTAAAAGCGTGCTTTCTGGGGAGATGCTCTAATCGGGCAGCCCAAGTTTCTCTCTGTACTTCAGGAGACCCTTTAACACCTGACTTTCAGCTTTAAAAACTGTCATTTATATTTTAAACTCCAAGCATTCAATTATTTATTTATTTATTTGCGGTACGCGGGCCTCTCGCTGTTGTGGCCTCTCCCGTTGCGGAGCACAGGCTCCGGACGCGCAGGCTCAGCGGCCATGGCTCACAGGCCTAGTCGCTCCGTGGCATGTGGGATCTTCCCGGACCAGGGCATGAACCCGTGTCCCCTGCACCGGCAGGCGGACTCTCAACCACTGCGCCACCAGGGAAGCCCCAAGCATTCAATTTTTTAAACATCAGTAGATACAGAATAATAATGGCAGTGCTAGAAAAACTCCACAATGATCTTTAAAAGAAAATAAACACTAGAGCTTTTTTTTTTAATTTTAAACTTTAAGCTTCACATTTCAAAGTTTTATCAAACTGCTCCCCTCACCCCCATAATTTAAAGCATTGTTTTCCAAGGGAAATTTAATAATAAGAGCCACCATGTGTTTCTGCTTAATTTTGGAAGCCTGTGTTATGCAGTCAAAGATTCTCATTTGAAAATAATTCCTGTCCTTATTCTAAAACTACCAGGGGAATAAAATTTGAAAAACATGTTGCAGCTCTCAAGTTTATGTTTTGCCTAAAGCCAAGCAGTGCTGGAAGATCAAAGTTTGGAGTGGAGATCTGAAGTTAGAACCACTGCCTTGCAAGGTTCTCACAAACCAAGAGCCAGGGCCCAGCAGCTGTTTGGCCAGGTCCTCTGGTAATTAGCTCTGGTGTAGATGGAGTCCCCTGCCCCTCCCCTGGGCAGAGCCCAGGCCTCAGGGCCCCAGTCACCTGGGAAGCAGATCCCCATAGAGATGGGGTGGGCAGGTATTTTTAGTCCATTGGTGTGCCCAGTATAGGCCTCCTGCACTCCACAATTTGCATATGGGAGGAGCAGGAAGAAACACTGTCTGTGCTTGCCCCACTCAAGGGCTATTTGTCAACATGACAGATTCATCTTATAAAGTTTAAGGATGGGCAAACTGGGGCATGTTTGCTATTCTCAAGCTGCCACTTGTTCTCTCTTAAAAAATGAATATAGGTATATGTACGTGTATATGTATATGTTTGTGTATGCATGTATGATTGTATGTTATATATATTTTATGTATAATATATTTTACATATTTTTTTTCTTAAGCCCTAAAGCCGTACTCCCCTATCCCTTATCAAATCTCTAACTTGACTCTTCTAAGCCTTTGTAGAATTGAGTGTAGATTGTGATTTCTTAAAGCACCAGAATGTCGTTCAGGGGTAGCAGGAGAACTTCCTAAGACCGTCTACATCTCTCTCTTCACTTGCTCTGGGAAGTTCTATTTGCTGGTGGTGAGACCAGCTCAAGGGTCCAATTGTACTTTCAAAATGTTATGATTCAGAAATCATAGGCATCCAAGTCGGTGTGTGACTCAAACATAAATGCGGCTCCTTACTGAAAACGTTCCCAGCCTTGCACCACTGAAAATGAACTTGACCTTCAAATGCCCCTTGGGCTAGCCAGAAACAAAAGCTGAACTTTGGATGGCTGGCAAACGATGATGGGAAGCCCAAGCCTCTCCCCCTGCTGATGTGATCTGCTGGAATCCCGCTGATGGCAAGTGTTCCAGGGAACATTCCCCAATGTGGTACTGGTACCATCGAGGTTTCCTGCGGACTGCCGTTCCCCTGGCAGCTGTTCAAGGAGAAGCATGTGAAGCAGTTGCTTATTTTCAAACCGAGCGAGCTCCCTACCACTTCTCAATTACAGAGAGACAGTTTTTCCACAGAGCCTTGGTTTTCCAATGGCTTCTAACTTTGCGGCTCTTGATACACTTTCTTTGTGCTGTTGATAACAGGAAAAACAGGTAAGCTGCTAAGTTTCACTCAAGCTGTCCACTTAGCTATTTTTACTCTCAGTAAGCTGAATCAGCTCCCTGTATACCTTCCTTAGAAGAGAGGAGATCAGCTCCTTTTGAACAAGAGGCGATAGGAAGTGCATTCCCCTTTGCCATAGATGCTTACCCAATTCATCCAGAAAGTTTTGTGCAGTGACCTCAGGAGAAACAGATCCCTTTCTCGCAACTGAGTTCTGAGTTTCACAACTCACCCGACTGACGTAGCCCAGTTAGCCAAAGCCTCTCTCTATAGTGCTAGAAACCAGGACTAGACTCCAGTTTTGGGTGAGAGTGACACATTATTTTGATCCCTCTCTACCTCTTCAAATTCCATCCCTTAAAGCTGTTTGAGGTAAACCTCTTAGAGTTGATGGTAGAAAGGTTAAGAATTTGGGGGCTATTGGGATGGAATGAGTATATTTTGCCTGCAAGAAGACATGAAACTGCAGGGTGTTGGGGGAGGAACAGAGTGTTATGAGCTCAGTTGTGTCCCCCCAGAGTTCATAAGTCCCAAGCCCCAGCACCTCAGAATGTGACTGTACTTGGAGACAGGGTCTTTAAAGAGGTAATTAAGTTAAAATGAGATCATTAGAGAGGGTCCTAATCCAATATGACTGATGTCCTTATAAGATGGGAAATTTGGACATAAAATACACATAGAGGGAAGACAAAGGGAAGACAATGTATGAAGACACAGGGAGAAGACAGCTGTCTGCAAGCCAAGGAAAGAGGCCTCAGAAGAAATCAATCGTGCTGACACTTTGCCCTTGAACTTCAAGCCTCCAGAAATGTGAGACAATAAATGTCTGTTGTTTAAGCCACCTGGGCTGTGGTATTTTGTTACGGCAGCCCCCGCCAACTACACCAGATTTTGGCATGATACAACGTTGCACCAAAGAGAGCTATTACACATACCTGCTCTCTAAAATGTTCCTGAATGGGTGTTCCTAGAATGATAGGAAATAAACAGAACCCATTGTGTTGGGTGTATTTTATTAACCTACCTCTTTGGGGGATTCATTAAAGAAAGAGGAAAGGGGACTGATGTACGCTGAGGACGTGACATTGTGCAGCTTTTATTGTGGGAGAAAAAAGCACGACACCACCAAACTGGCAACTTCTCACAATACCAGGTGCGTTACAGATTGGTGTGTGGGCTTTTGTGAATTGGTTGCATATAAATGAGGAACATTTAAATAAAAAGGAGATCTAGAAACTTTCACTAGTTTGGGGCTTTTATTTATAGCTACTTGTGCACAGGGTTTATTTCCCTTACCCTGTTTTGTGTCATGACAATCTAACAGGCTTTTGTATGAAGTGCTCTTGGTTTCGGCATTCAGATAGGGGGCCGCAAGCACCTCCCTCATGTGAAAAATGAAAAGAGTGACCTGAGAAAATGGGGATGCTGAGAAACCTGGTTTGGTGGAGGTGTGATTCAGTGGGAAGAGAAGGGACTAAGCATTGGAAGCCTGTGCTTAATCCCAGCTGGAGGAGGACCATCAAGGTGATATTGGCACATTCTTTCTAGGGTCAAGGTGCGTGATTCTCAGCTCCAAATGAAGGTCTGGGCCAGAGGAAGTTTCCGGTCACTTCTCGCTCTGCTTCTAGGAACTCGGAAGGTCAAGAGCCAGTGGCAGTCATGACTTTTGGAGTGGTAGAGCAGAGTCCCCACCTGGCCTGTCTGACCTCCCCATTCAGCCAGGTGACATTATCCTCTTCTGAAACAGGGTCGGGGCCATCCAGCCGATGCCATTTCCCCACCCTCCCCCTTCCGCTCCCCACTGTTCCTTCTTCACCTTCTCTGCTCAGATGTTTGCTGTTCAGTGTCATTGTTTTAGCTCTGGGAGCTACTCACAGGGTAGTAGTTTTTAATCCTGCAGTCTTGTTTTGGGGTCTTTTCCTTGCCCATTCTAGGAAGACCTGATGTAGAGGATGTAGTGTCATCTTGCATTTACTCACTTCCTTGTCTCCGAATGGACCAGTGATACCCACGGGAGAGCTGCTGGACAGTGCCAAGGAAGTGATGTCTGCAGCACAGGGAGCCCAGAGGAAGGACTCATGTGTTAGGTTTCTTCCCCTTTGGCAAAACTTTTTTGGCTAATTATCCTCTCCATGTGTTAGCACTCAGTAGGTGCAGTCGCATGATGCCAATTGCACGTCTTAGCTCCACAACTAGATGGTAAACTCCAGGTTAAGCTCATATCAGATCTGATTATATTTTGACTCACTCCAAGTTACTGTTTTGCACAGCGCATAGTAGGCCCTCAAAAATGATTATTGATTGATTGATTATTGGCCCATGGTCGTCGCTAAAGGGCTGTACCTTCAATGCCTCTCTGGTTGCAGGGACTCTCTTAGGATTTGGTCAGTATTAACGTTCATTCTCAGCGTTGATTCAAATCAGCGTCTTCTCTGAGCCTTCCAAGCACCTCCCTTTGCCACATGGACATTTTAGACTCATTTCTAAGATGTTCACACATATTAATGGAGTATTTACTTATCTTCAGACAGATGTGACAGTGCTCAGCGTGCATCTGAACTCAGACACTGAGTGTCAATTGTAGGCGAAATCGGCCCATATCAAAACAGCCCTTTGTTAATGATGTTAGAGAGAAAACTGAGCTCCAAGGCATGGCAGAATGAACCCACTCTGATGGTCACAGGGATGCAATGATTTTCTAGGAAGTATATATCCAAACAAATAGGATCATAAGGGTACAATCAAATTTGTATCTTTCCAAAGGTTGTAGGAAATAAACCCATAAAAAAGTGATGCTATTCAGTGGAAATTTACAGAACATACGAGTTTGGGGAGAAGTCTGGGCAATATTAGTGTTCAGTGAAATTGCTCTTATTTCCTGGGGCCCCCTTTTGGAGAAGAGTGGCCAGGCCTGTGAGCAGATTTGGGCCGATGCTCCTTGACTTAAGGCTGAGGGAACTGGGGATGTTTGGCATGAGGAAGAGAAAATTCTGGGTTACAAGGTCACAGTCTTAAAATATCTGAGGGATTGTCTTGTGAAAGAGGAAATGTACTTCTCTAGGGAGGCACCCACTGGCAGAACTACAACCTGGGGTAAAAGGGGCAAGAGGAAAGATTTTTTCCCAACGTTAGGCAGAACTTTCTAACAATGAACTCTGAATGTGCTGAAGCAGAGATGGAATAATTGGACAGGATTAATGTCGAGTAGGGGGTTGAGGTCAGAAGACCACCAAAGCCCCTTCCCATCCCAGACTTTACGATTCTTTACATCTGTGTCCATGATTTTAAAGAAAGGACTTAATTCTAACACAGCTCAAAAATCACAATTACAGGATTCTGAGATGTTGGAAATAAAACAAAATCATGACTGTATAAGCTGGTTCCCCATTACTTCTTGGTATTGAAAAATGTCTGAGAATCAATCTGTGTGGAATCTCAGAGATCTCTACATGGAAAACTGAGGGCTGAGAGCAGTTACAATGACTCACCAAAATAACAGGGAGAGGTCTATACAGACACACCTGTAGGAGGGCAGCAGTAATCATCTCAGGAATGAGGTCAAAAAGTGATAGCTTTGGGATCCAGTAACTGTCCCTGTTGTTCATATGACATTGGACAAAGTGAAATGCACTTTGTATAGTCTGAGGAAAGTCAGGACTTCAACTGATTGGATGAAGTTTACCCACATTGTGGAGAGCAATCTACTTTACTCAAAGTTCACTGATTTAAATATAAATCTCATCTACAAACACCCTCAGAGAAACATCCAGAACAATGTCTGACCAAATATCTGGGCACCATGGCCCAGCCAAGTTGACACACAAAATGAACCATCACACATTCTTAGCTCCAGGCCATGTAGAAACAGTGGCAGGGCAGACTTGGTCCTGGGCTATCTTTTGCCAACCTCTGGCTTCGATTTACACCTGAGATGGGAATAGGATCATTTTTCCTAAGAGTGGGTATCTGAACAAAACCATGGTCAGTTAACAAGGAAGAAGGATGATGGGTAGATATCCAACTCTGCCATGCCAGTCCTACCTATTCAACGTAGATTTTGAGACAATAAATATAGAAATGCTTTGAGAAAATTTAGAACATTGTGATAGAATGTAAGGCAGGAATCCTGATCTAGCACTTTTTTCCCCAACTTTTCTTTACTATGAGTGACTCAGTGGTTCTATTTGTTAGCATGTGTTTTGCCTTAATTGTCCCTTCCCATGCAGGAGGCACCTCCATCCCATTCTTCAGGCATAAGAAGAGGACAACCCGTGACTAGTTATTGAGAGGATGGGATGAGCTGGGAAGCCTACAGTAATGTACACTTCTGCTGCAGGTGATAAATACACTGGTGGATGTGAGCAGATGCCCTCCACCTGAGAGGAGATGTAAAGGCTGAGGTGCTCTGAGCTTTGGTAGAGGGGAGGTGGCATGGGCTCTCTCCCAGCAGGTGATGTTGGGGAGAACTTGATCTGCCCTATGTGCAAGTGTGTGCCATGCACACCAAGAGGGTATGAAAGGGTTTAGGACTCCCATAATAAGTCTCTGGGGGAGAGCAGTGTAGGGCGCTCCAGCAGACCCCAAATGACTTCCCATTGGGAAGGAGTGGGGCTGGGTTGAGAGCTCCCAGGCATGGAGGCTGGTAGGGTTTGAATCTCCTGCCAGTGCTCAGACTTTCTGATCAGCTTGTCCAGATGTGGGACACCACTGGAAGAGGCAGGAGTGAGGCTTGAGGGCTGCCAGCACTCAAACGATAAATGGACTCAGACCCCTCGTTATTTATCCTCTCTCCTTGGGACGCAAGCTTGATTATTCTGGGACATTTGGGATGATGGCCAGGGAGGAGAGGGACAGGGCTTTCGGGGCCCTTCCTTCAGCATGGCTCTACTTCCACGTATGAAGGGAACACCAGTAAGGTGGGAAATGGAGGTTGGTTTAGTTTAGGGAGGCATGGGGGCCAGTTACCATAACATAGTTGGGTAGCAGAGGACTCACTAGGGCATGTTTGAGTCAGAATCACTGAAACTGATGGGGATGTTAAGATCTGTTTTAGCTCTTGGGTCCTAGAACTTCACCTGTGCTCAATTCCTTGGGCGCCTCCATCAATGAGTGCAGTGTTTTCTAGAGACAGGATCAGGGTGGCACGCTTAACCAGGGTGCATATTAAAAACTGATGTGCTGAGGTTTTGTTTCCACACATCCTGAAATGAAAAGTGCCACCACTCTCCGCAATCCTCCAGAGACTGAAAAAAAAAAAAAAAAAAGATGCACTGAGCTCTAAATGTACTGCAAGCTGAGTACGCTTGGAGGTATAAGTGAACAGGAAAAGAAAGGCAGAATTATTGAGGCAACAATTCAGATTTACTTGCATTTGATATAGACCGCACTTTAAAAATAGATGGTCAGTTAAAGGCTGCAGTAATTTACAGAACTGTCTTCTGGCTTCCAGGGAAGTTGACAAGTCTGGACTGAATCAAAAGAATCAGTGTAAATCTCCCTCGACGCCTAATTTTAGAGACGTCTCGTCCTTGAAGGAGTCTTGACACAGCCAGATGGGGTGGGAGACAACATCTGGGGATGGAAAAACACGAGGTGCCCAATGGAGCTCAAAAGGTTAAACCCATTTTTGTGGCTGATAAATCCTGAGCAAAAATGAATTGGATGGTGAGGAGAGCTGTGAACACCAAGCCGGCATCCCTGGTGAGGCTGCGGAAGTCTTGAAGGATCACAAGGAAACTATTTAATTCCTCTAGGCCTGGGGTGTTGTACAGCTCTAAAAAAACGAGTTAACTCTCCCTGAAAGCTGTCCCAAACAGGATAGCTGGGTGACCATGGGTTCTCCGGGGCTCTGCTTCCTTAGGTGTTCCATACAGAAATTCCTCTCTCCTCTGCGTAGCTGACTTCAAAGCTCTACGTAGAGGTCATTTGGGATCATTAAGAAGCTTTCCTTGTTATTACCCAGGGAAAATGAGCCTCTCTGCCCCCGTAGCATTCTCCTGTTTTTGGATATTCTCTGCTATATTGTTTTATTTGTTTACATATCAATTGGCTTTCAGCTCTGCTTCTACAAGTTTTCAGAGGAAAGCCTGTGTCCCCTTCATCCTTGTAGTGCCTGCTGTATCACAGCCCTTGGCACTTGGGTAGAGTTCACTTATGATACAAACTGAGCTGACCTGAAAGGATTAGGCTGGTGGTGTTAATGATAAATTATACACTGGACCATCTGTAATTTTAAATTCAACTCCTTGAGGGCATGTAACTATTGGCATGGCCTTTTTACTCCTCAGAACATTGGTTTGAGTGCACTTATTATTACAATTTTGACTATTTTTATTATATTATTCTGAATGAAGGGAAAACAGGAGCAAAGAGACTTGCTGAAATAGTTAAATAACTGCTTATTCATTTAAGGGATGTATTGCCAGGAAACAAAGCAATGAGAATCATGTTATAACACATTTGAAGTTTAATATTGTGATGGATTTGGGAAGTGTTTCTCAAACACATCTATATTAGAATCTTTTTCTTAGTGCATATTCCTGGGCCCTTGTCCTAGATGTATGCAGTCAGAATCTCTTGGGGTGTGCCTAGCAATCTGTCTTTTAAACAAATTCCCTAGGTAATTCTAGTGTACACTAAAGTTATAAAATAGTTTTGGTGGGCTTGGGAGTGGAGGAGATGTAGCCCAAGCAGCACCATCAGGTGTGGATTTGTTAGGTGCAGGAGAGTCTGAAATTTCTGCATGGAAATCCTAAGGGAAATGCTTGTTAGCTTCGTGGCCACGAGCAAACAACATCATCGGTCTAAGCCTCTCTTTCCTCTTCTGTGAAGTGGGGATACTAATGTCTTCCTTGTTATAAAGATTGCAACACCTATGTTTCATCTGGACAGAGAAGGCAGTCAGTCAGTGGTAGTTACTATCATCTTTGTAACATCCATCAGAATGACATGATCCAGGGCTAATGGGCATTTACCTGTTGGGGGGAAGGAAGAAAAATTCCTTTACAGGACTACGATGAATAAGGATGAGATGTGTAGAATAGGGAGGGATCTAGCTTTTTAGATAACACTCCTAAGACTCTTACAGAGCACTTCTCAAATTATGCTTCCTGCAATTACGTCTTCACCAGAATGATTGCTGCAAAGGCTTCTACTATGGCAGGAAATTAAGGGACATCATTTCTTCTTTTATTTTTATTCATTTTTGTTTTAGAAAACATTTCATCACAGAAAATTTGAAATTTTATATGAAAATAGACGAGTATAATGAACTCCCATATGCCCGTCACTCATGTTCAGTGATTATCAACTCTGTCAATCTTGTCTCAACTATACTCACCCTCTCCCTGAAGGGATTATTTTTGAGCAGATCCCTAACATCATATCCTTCCATCTATAAACATTTTAGTATGTGACTCTACAATAACAGGTTTGCAGGGCAGAAATAGAGACACAGATGTAGAGAACAAACGTATGGACACTAAGGGGGAAGTGGCGGGGAGTGGGTGGTGGTGTGCTGAATTGGGCAATTGGGATTGGCATGTATACACTGATGTGTATAAAATTGATAACTAATAAGGACCTACTGTATAAAAAAAATAAAATTCTAAAATTAAAAAGAAAAAGAGTATAGGCAACCTCCCTTTAGTGATTTACTTGTAATAGAATACAAAGTTTCTTCCTTAGAAAGAACAAAACAAAAAAAAATACCATCATTAATCTAAAATATTAAAAATCTCTTTATTATCATCACATATACGTCAGTGATCGAATTTCTCCAATTGTCTATAGTCTTTTATACGTTTTACATTTTTTTGGTTAGTATCAGGGTCCAACTAATTAATTGATTAGTTGATGTCTTTTAACTTTTGATAATACATTATGTTCTTCCTCCATATCATTTTTTTCCCCTTGCAATTTATTCGTTGAAGGATTTTCCACAATCTGGATTTTGCTGATCATATTCTTATGGTGTCATTGCATTGTATTCTGCATTTTCTGGAACTAGCCTCTGAATCTAGAGGCTTCATTGGATTCAGGCTTGATTATTTGGCAAGAATACTTCATAAGCAGTGGAATTTCTTCCATCAGTAGTCATAGAATGTCTAAGATTTTGTTATGTGGATAGCCATTAATAACCATTGTTTAGATCTATTAATTCACTAGGGACAGCGATATCCTAACTTTATCTTGTTTTGTTAATTAATTATCTAAAGTATATCTACAAAATGAGTCTGCAATCATTTAACTCTTTGGTTATTCAGATATAGAGTTTATATAGGAGAATCAGTATAAATGTTTGATTTTTTTCTATTTATTAGTCTCAGAATAATTAGTTGGCTCTTTACTATTCTACAAAGTTACTAATTTTTAAAAAAATATGAATTCATGGGTTTAAACACTTTTGATATATTTCAATTCATTGTAATTATTATTTATTTTCTAGTTGTGCTATTTTTGGCTAGTGGGAGTCTCTTCAAATTGGCATTTGAGATATTTTAACCCGATACTAGTTGATTTCATAGCTTCCTTGCTTTCTGTTATGACAGAATGCTCCAGGCTTCTTTTGTACATTTTTTTCCTTCAGACCTGAAATCAACTACCTCTCCCAGAAAACTGTACTTAGTGACCATAATCTGGGTGCTGAGGGTGCTCCTTGCTGCCATGCTGGTTATTGTTTCTAGGCCTTTTCAATAAACAGAACTAGAAGGCAAAGTTTTTGGTGTATCATGATTCTATACTGATTTTTCTGATTCAAATTCAGGACCAAAGGAATTTTTATTTACCTTCTACTGTATTATATCTGTATCTCTTCCTCTCATGCCCCAATCCTGATTCTCAATGACAACTAATAATAATTACTCATTTGTTTTGTCCTATAATATACACAAAATAGTTTTAGAGTAAAATACCAAGACGACCATCAAAAATATAACTGGAAAGAGTCTGAGGTTATTTTTGCAGCCCTTTTGTCCTTAGGGTGTTCCCCATTAGGCTGTAGAGTCAGTGTCTGTGTTTTAAAGTCACTGACTGTTAGGTCTCTGTGTGGTTATGCTGCCTGATCAAAACACAGATTCCTGTGTTTAATTTTACTTATAATTTTTAGGGTTTTCTTCCTGTATATTAATTTCCTTGGTAATTATGTACAATATTTACACGGTTTAAATTAAATCTTCAAAAGAAGGTATAATCATATGTCCTGCTTCTGTTTCTTTTCCCTCCACACTATTCCCTCTGTCTACTAAAGGAAGCCCATTTTCTGTATTTTCATGGTTTGTCTTTCCATTTTTCAAATAGAAGATTCATGCACACAAATGCATATATATATATATATTTACATCAGGGTTTCTGAACCTAGATGTGATTGATATTTGGGGCTGGATAATCTTTTGTTGTGGTGGCCAACGTATGTATTAAGAGGATGTTTAGCAGCATCCCTGGACTCTAACCCCTATGCCAGTAGCATCCCCTTGGTTGTGACAATTAAAACTATCTGTAGATATTGTTAAATATACCTCGTGGAGCAAAATCCCATCTGATTGAGAATTACTTGTTTACACATATGTGAACACTCATAAATATGCTTAATTTATTATAGATACATGTCTTCCTCCTGTTTCTTAAAATCACAGCAGCAAATTATACTCAATTTCTCCATCTTACTTTTTTTCTCAACAAAATATATCCTGGAGATTACTCTGAGTATTATGTAGAGATATTCCCCCCTTCCTTTTCATGGTTGTATAGTACTCTACTGTCCCATTCCTTCCTATATTTTAGCACTCTCCCAGTTCTTACACACAGGTTATACAGAATGGGTCCATAACCATTTAGGCTATCACACTGAGAAAGTTTCAGGTGCCCAAGTGCTGAGAAGATGTAGACAGCAAACTTTAAAAAACAGAATAATTTATTTTCTTCTTGACCCTACCTATCAACATTTTGTTACGCCCAAAACAAGTTTCACTCTTTCTTTCTTCCTTACCAATGACTTTCCAAAAAAATGTTTCTATTCTTAAAGCGTAAAGTTTTTCAAATTTAAGAGAAGTACATTTCTGGCATTTTAAAAATTATTGTCATTGTTTCATCATTCCTGAACCTGGATCTAGGTATGTCTTTGTCTGCCAATTTGTAAAGGAGCAGAGTTGGATCTTTAAGATCCCCAAAGCTTCACTAGTTTTTTGCAGTACCTTTTATTATTTATTTATTTTTTTTTCAGAATTTGTAGGACTTCTTATCTCACTGTGCCAAGGAGAGTTCTCTGTCCACTACGGTGGTCCTTAATCCTTGTCACCATGAGAATCAAGGAATTATTCCAACTTACTAAGTGGGATTAAACTGAGGAACTTGGAATACCCAATAATTGTTATCAAATAGCAACTAAAAATGTTGGTTTCCTCTGAAGATCAGCAGGCATAAAAATGCTACAGGGTGTGAGGTGGGATAAGGAGCTCCCTTGATGCAGAAACAATTCTCACAGTGAGGATTCCGAGGCTGGCCCGAACGGAGCCCCCAGCCGGGCCAGAGGAAATTAGCCTTCGGCTTCCACCAGGGAACACACAGAGGAGCCCTGAGCTTGAAAGGGATGATGGGCTGACTCTTTTACTGTTTCACAGAAGCCTTAGAGCACAGCAACCTGCACTCACTGACAAATGAGAAGGCCAGCCTCAAATTAATTATTTTGGCCCTGTTATCATAGAGACCAATTCAGTACATTTATTTAAAGCTGAATATTAAAACCTATTTATTTTCTCTTCTAGCTCATAAGCTGTCCTCCCTGCCCGTCCTCCCCCCACCCCGCCCCCCATCACGGGTTATGCTATGAGCTGCAACTTCAGGAAATTCTTCATTTCCTTCTGAATACCGCATTCTGCAGTTTGAAAAAGCACAAAAGTATAAAATGTACCCCATTCTGATGTGGTCCCCAGGGGAAAGAATTAGAGCTGGTCTTGTTAAGGGTGTGTGTGTGTGTGCGCGCGCGCTGAATTGGCAGAAAGAAGAGCATGCAATAAAGAACGTGATCTTTGCTGTTTTTACAAGGAAATATTTGAGAAGAATGAGGCGTGCAGTCTCAGAAGTTTAGGATGTTATTTTCTCAATGGCCCCCAAATCATTTCATCTAAACCTTTTCCCATTTAACCAACTAAACTCACCTCTCTGAACAGTTTTTTACAGAATTGAAAATATTTCAACATCTGTTTTTAGAATTAACCCTTGTCTACAAATAATGGGTCAATGATAACACACGTTCAAGGGCAAAATCCAAAATATAACTTTGTATAATGGAAATGTGGGAGAGATTTCTTTGGGCCAGTTAAAATCCCCTCTTGAACAAATATTTGCTCTTCCATAAGTTTTTCTCTCTTATTTCTCTTTTCCAAGGCTCAAGATGAACCTATCTGTGTACCACTGGTTTTTGCTTGTCTTTAATCATACAAATAGCATCTCTCCCATCCTTCCACCTCCTTACCGCTCCCTCATCCACCTTCATTAGAAGGTTCCCTCTGTTCTCATTTCCTCTTTTACTTCATTGTGAGCAGCTGGGTTATGTGCTTACAAGCAAATTAGCTGTAAAATAAAGCAGCCTTTTTTTCCCTTTTCCTTTTTTTTTTCCCAGGGTGTTGTGAGAGAAAAGGTACTTAGAGAAATTATCTTACAATAAGCAAGTGTGGACGATGATCGAATAAGCAGAAGAAATCAGCCTGTGGGAGAGTTCCCTCACCCTGATGAACCGTAGTGTAGTACATTTCCCTCTTGGGGGTCCCTTCTGCATCATTCTGGATGCTTCCTCTCAAGTTCTATAGCAGAGGCATTTTCCCCTCAGTTCTTGATTTTCACAGACATTCAGCAAATGAAGTCCCAGTTGGAATGTGTGTTCCTTAAAATATTGAAACCCAACTGCAGCCTTCATGTCGTTGGTCTCACTTTTTGTGTACATTTAAAAATGCAACAGCAGTTGTCACAGTCATCCATCAATTTAAAAAGGCAGGCAGCCCCTGCCTTTTTAAATTGTGTACGGTCCCCAGAGGAAAATTAGTTCTAAAGGTACAGAAAGAAGAATAAGCTGAGGGCTTCCCTGGTGGCGCAGTGGTTGAGAGTCCGCCTGCCGATGCAGGGGACACGGGTTCTGCCCTGGTCTGGGAAGGTCCCACATGCCGCGGAGCGGCTGGGCCCGGGAGCCAGGGCCGCTGAGCCTGCACGTCCGGAGCCTGTGCTCCGCGGCGGGGGAGGCCACAACAGTGAGAGGCCCGCGTACAGCAAAAAAAAAAAAAAAGAATAAGCTGAATGAGAGAGAAGAGGGCATGGTTAAAGCCTTAGTGACTGCTCACAGACATCTGGGATCAAAGTTCCTTCCTCAAGGTGCTGAATGACCACACCCAGGAAGACTCTGTGAGGTCAAATAGAGTCCTCTGTGCTTGGTTTGAAGCACACTGACAAGGTGATGCTAATTAGCATCACTTGGCCTCTCCTGGTGACGTTGAAATCTAATATGTTGTCACTTCTCTCTCTAGCCCACTTCACATAGCACAGACCCAACTCAGGATGGGTGAGTGGAAAGGATACTTCCATATTGGCGTGAGGACGTCCCCTTACACCTTGCTGGACACTCCACCTTTATACTCAGTGATTGTCAAAGTTTTTTAAAAAATTAAGCAGCAAAAGGAATTGAGTAACTTGAATCTATTTTATAATTTAAAAATTTATGCAACTATAATTTTAAGCTTTATTTATTTTAAAGGCACTCAAAGAGAATTCAGAGACTGGTTGAACACAAAAGGTTGAAACTGGGAATTAGGGATGACACTTGCCATATTATAACAGCCTCATTTCCCAATTCTACCCTCTTTAGTTATGAATTTTTTTTGTATTATAGAGTATGGAGATAATTTTGATTCAGACGTTTAAGTAGAAGGATATGGTAAGATTTTTCTTTTTTATTAAATTCACTTTGTAACCTCAAAACATTCTCTACTTCCTAGGAGATGGCCCCAGAAACAGGATTCTCAGATTGGCATAAAACAAGCTAACCTTATAGTACCAGGTTAGTCTGTGGTCTCAAATGTGTTCATATCACTTGAGTGTTTTAAATTATATGTATACATATAGCTGATTCACTTTGTTATACAGCAGAAACTAACACACCATTGTAAAGCAATTATACTCCAGTAAAGATGTTAAAAATAAATAGATAAATTACTGTTTGAGTGGTTAAACATATTTTTAAAATGCAACTCAAATTAAATGTTTGCAGAATCTCTGAAGCACCCTGGCAAACTCTAGAGCAAAGAACGTGGTTTCCAGGGAGATAACGGGCAGCATCAGCAGCATCTTGGGAATTAAGTCACCAAAACTGGTGAGACAGAAGTGCTCATGTGTCCCCCGTTAAGAGCCACAGACACTCTGGAGGGGTGTGGTCCATCTTCTGTTTGGGGATTGATGGAACCACTTTCCTGCTCCAATTTTTGTTAATGGCAGAATTTCTCTAGTTGCTGCTTATGCAAATTAAGGATGGTGGAGACGGGAGCCTGTAAGCCCTTCCTGGGTCTAAGGACCCTAGGGCTACATGGTGCAATGCAGTAGTCATTAGCACACGTGGCTACTTAAATTTAAATTCTCATCCTTAATTAAAATTACGTAAAATTAAAAATTCATTTCTGCAGTCTCACTAGCCACATTTCAAGCACTCAATAGCCACATGTAGCTATTAGATGCTATGTTGGACATCTTTAGCATCACAGAAGGTTCTACCTGACAGCGCTGTTCTAGAATGACAGCCACTCATCAGACTGGTGGCTGTTTTGATGTTGCTCTTGAAAATCGTTTATAACCTAACATAGGATCATCTTTGTAGTCAACACAAATATCCCCTATATTGTATTGGAACTATTTAAATGAAAGATAAGATGAGGGGGAAAACATCTGGCAACATTTTCTGATTGCCCACTACAGTCCTCATTCTTAATGGTCCATGATAGGATAAGAGAGAGTAAATTGAGGCTTATATTTGGGAATTCCCTTAAAGGATCATAAAGGGCAAGGAAAGTGATTAAGAGAAAGTACTCTGGTTTCAGGCTGCAGTTTCTGAATCCAATCAGCCACTTACAAGCTATGTCATCTTAGGGAAGTTAACCTCTCTGTGACTCAGTACCCTCTTTCAGGATAATAATAGTACAACCTCATTAGATTATTATGAGAATTAAATGAGATATTGCACAATGCATAATTCCTAGTGAGCATTTGATATATGTTAGCTATTTTTATTACTATCAAAAATGCTCAAATTAGGAATTCTATTATGGAAATCATTCTTTGAATAACAAATTCAAAAATATGAAACATGAGAAAGCTAATAATAATTTTTAAAAAAACCTCCCAGATAAGAGAGTAGAGACAAAAATGTGATCTGTGAGAAAGATGTTTGGTTAGAATTAGGAACCACTGAATATCACAAACTCTTCATTCTTGAGTTGCTTTGATTCATCTCTTTAAAGGCTGGAGGTAGTCTTCAAGTGATGCTTTAAAGAAGAGAATCTTCTGAGCTCTTGCCTAGTTGAGAAAGTCTATAATTGTCCCATATGAACAGCAACTTGGCCATACATTAAATTCATGAGCCCCAGATCATTCTTTTCAGACCTAGATAAACCTGCAGCATGGTTTTCTGACATTCAGCCTTTGAGAGCAATCTGGCCTAATTTTAGTTCTCCACTGAGGATGTCTTATTTTGAGTTTTCCCAGGATTAAACCCTGAGGCAAGGATTCAAGTACCAGTAGTTTCTTTGGGAAGAGAAGGTAGGCAGAGAGTAGGGAGATAAGACAGGGAAAGAAGGCAGACAATAAAGGGTGCATTATAAACAGCCTGTTATCAAGCCAGATACCACTGTATACATCTTAATCATGCCTGATTAATTCTGGAAGTCGGTGAAAAACACATTTCCCAAAGTTCCATCTCAGAGAAGGAAGCCACGGTGGTGTTTAGTCACCAAATCATGCCTCTCACTGGTTGAACACAGCTCCTGGGGGTCAGTGATCCCCCAGCATTTGCAGACATCTGTGGGGCCAGCTGGGGATGGCAGGCAAAATGGGTATGTGGTCAGAGAAAGGCCTGATGAAAAGAATCCTAGGAGTTGGAAGTCAGTCTGTCTACACTGAAGAGGTAAAGATGAGAGCATATGTGCACAGAGAGTAACCTCTTTCTTCTGCAGGGATGCTTGATGCTTGAATGATTAATTGATTGTAATTCTACTTTTTCTTTCTGTTCTTTTCTGTCCCTTTCACTTTCTCTGGATCTCATTTTCTCTTAGTCTCTCTCTGTCTCTTATTATCCATCTCGCTTACCTTTTTTCTTTCTCTGATGCTCTATCACTCTTTAATTTTTGCCTGGATTAGCCCTTTTAGCATGAAAACTTAGTCCTGAAAACTTTTCCTTAATTTTATCTTTGCTTATTTCTTTGGGCCTGGTGTTTTCTCTAGTTTTTCTGAAGTAGTTGTATTCCTAAATTCTAGTTGTGTTCTGCCCTGTGCATTATATTAACTCTCATTATTTTTATCTTTGTCTTTTTTCTTTGCATTAAGAACTAATTTTCTGGTTTGTCCTCCACATTACCAACTTTATTTTTTAGTGTCAGATCTGCTGTTCACTGTTTCTAAATTAGATTTTATTTTGCCATTGCAAACTTAGTTTTCTTACATTTCTTTTTTTTATAGTATTCAGTTCAATTTTCATGTCAATCTATTCCGTATTTCTGCTGCTATATCACAAACACCATGACTTTTCCAGTTCTACTGAAAATATTGAAGAGTTTTCTTAAAATTTCTTATTGTCCTTACAGTAAATTATTTTCACATTTTCTTAGTCTCTAGGATAATGTCCATTTCTTTTAATCTTTGGTACTTTCAATTGTCTGGATATATAATTTTTCTTTTTACTTAGACTCCAAGAAGGCCAAATCAGCCCAGGCTGACTATTTGCCAAATAAATAAAGTGTGTGGATTTTCCTCTGAGTCTATTTGTTGTCCACTGTTGGTTGAAATCTAAGTAGGAGGGCAGGTGGCTGTTCACAGTTCTCAGCCTTGTCTCCACTGTTGAGCTGGTCTTCATCTAGTGGGGCTTTGCTGGGCCAGAGAGAACTTCCCTTACTTTCTTGTACTCAGAACTCATGAAGTAGAGGAAAACCTAGACTTGCAAGTGCATGCTGAAACCAAAGCTCTTGTGTTCCCCCGCATTGTCTGTATTCCTTTACTTGTAGGGGCTGTGCTTTTCACAGTGCCATTTGCATCATGAATTCCACGGACTTTCTTGTATATATTTTTAAAATTTTGGTCTCCATATGGATGTAGAAGTATGAAGAATGATAAGAATGACTGCATCATATATAGCAATTACAAATCCAATTTTAGAGCTAGACTGCCATTTATTAGGCATAAGACTTAATTTTTCTGTGCCTCTGTTTCCTCTACTTTGTAATGGGAGTAATAATGAAATACCTACTTCATTGGATTGTTGTGGGTATTAAATTCATTAACATTGATGAAGTGCTTGGCAGAGTGCCTGCCACATAGTAACTACTCAATAAATGTTAGCTCGATAAATTTTTATCTCGCAAACATCACGTGTGCAATGAGAGAAATGGCCACCATGTGTTTTTTTTTATGCTTCTAGTAGCAATTATTCTGAGATTATGTTTTTACTCTTTATTTATTTATTTATTTTAAAAATATCTTTGTTGGAGTATAATTGCTTCACAATGGTATGTTAGTTTCTGCTTTATAACAAAGTGAATCAGTTATACATATACATAAGTTCCCATATCTCTTCCCTCTTGCGTCTCCCTCCCTCCCAACCTCCCTATCCCACCCCTCTAGGTGGTCACAAACCACCGAGCTGATCACCCTGTGTTATGCAGCTGCTTCCCACTACCTATTTTACGTTTCGTAGTGTATATATGTCCATGCCACTCTCTCACTTAGTCACAGCTTACCCTTCCCCCTCCCCATATCCTCAAGTCCGTTCTCTAGTAGGTCTGTGTCTTTATTCCCGTCTTACCCCTAGGTTCTTCATGACCTTTTTTTTTTCTTTTTCTTAGATTCCATATATATGTGTTAGCATATGGTATTTGTTTTTCTCTTTCTGACTTACTTCACTCTGTATGACAGACTCTAGGTCCATCCACCTCATTACAAATATCTCAATTTCGTTTCTTTCTATGGCTGAGTAATATTCCATTGTATATATGTGCCACATCTTCTTTATCCATTCATCCGATGATGGACACTTAGGTTGCTTCCATGTCCTGGGTATTATAAATAGAGCTGCAATGAATATTTTGGTGCATGACTCTTTTTGAATTATGGTTTTCTCAGGGTATATGCTCAGTAGTGGGATTGCTGGGTCATATGGCAGTTCTATTTTTAGTTTTTTAAGGAACGTCCATACTGTTCTCCATAGTGGCTGTTTCAATTTACATTCCTACTAATAGTGCAAGAGGGTTTCCTTTTCTACACACCCTCTCCAGCACTTACTGTTTGTAGATTTTTGATGATGGCCATTCTGAACCATGTGAGATGATATCTCATTGTAGTTTTGATTTGCATTTCTCTAATGATTAATGATGTTGAGCATTCTTTCATGTGTTTGTTGGCGATCTATATATCTTCTTTGGAGATATGTCTATTTAGGTCTTCTGCCCATTTTTGGATTGGGTTGTTTGTTTTTTTGTTATTGAGCTGCATGAGCTGCTTGTAAATCTTGGAGAATAATCCTTTGTCAGTTGCTTCATTTGCAAATATTTTCTCCCATTCTGAGGGTTGTCTTTTGGTCTTGTTTATGGTTTCCTTTGCTGTGCAAAAGCTTTTAAGGTTCACTAGGTCCCATCTGTTTATTTTTGGTTTTATTATTATTTCTCTAGGAGGTGGGTCAAAAAGGATCTTGCTGTGATTTATGTCATAGAGTGTTCTGCCTATGTTTTCCTCTAAGTGTTTGATAGTGTCTGGCCTTACATTTAGGTCTTTAATCCATTTTGAGTTTATTTTTGTGTATGGTGTTAGGGAGTGTTCTAATTTCATACTTTTACATGTAGCTGTCCAGTTTTCACAGCACCACTTATTGAAGAGGCTGTCTTTTCTCCACTGTATATTCTTGCCTCCTTTATCAAAGATAAGGTGACCATATGTGCATGGGTTTATCTCTGGGCTTTCTATCCTGTTCCATCGATCTATATTTCTGTTTTTGTGACAGTACCATACAGTCTTGATTACTGTAGCTTTGTAGTATAGTCTGAAGTCATGGAGCCTGATTCCTCCAGCTCCATTTTTCTTTCTCAAGATTGCTTTGGTTATTTGGGGTCTTTTGTGTTTACATGCAAATTGTGAAATTTTTTGTTCTAGTTCTGTGAAAAATGCCAGTGGTAGTTTGATAGGGACTGCATTGAATCTGTAGATCGCTTTGAGTAGTAGAGTCATTTTCACAATGTTGATTCTTCCAATCCAAGAACATGGTATATCTCTCCATCTATTTGTATCATCTTTAATTTCTTTCATCAGTGTCTTATAATTTTCTGCATACAGGTCTTTTGTCTCATTAGGTAGGTTTATTCCTAGACATTTTATTCTTTATGTTGCAATGGTAAATGGGAGTGTTTTCTTAATTTCTCTTTCAGATTTTTCATCATTAGTGTATAGGAATGCCAGAAATTCTGTTCATTAATTTTGTAGCCTGCTACTTTACCAAATTCATTGATTAGCTCTAGTAGTTTTCTGGTAGCATCTTTAGGATTCTCTATGTAGAGTATCATGTCATCTGCAAACAGTGACAGCTTTACTTCTTCTTATCTGATTTGGATTCCTTTCTTTTCTTTTTCTTCTCTGATTGCTGTGGCTAAAACTTCCAAAACTATGTTGAATAATAGTGGTGAGAGTGGGAAGCCTTGTCTTGTTCCTGATCTTAGTGGAAATGTTTTCAGTTTTTCACCATTGAGGACGATGTTGGCTGTGGGTTTGTCATATATGGCCTTTATTATATTGAGGAAAGTTCCCTCTATGCCTACTTTCTGCAGGGTTTTTATCATAAATGGGTGTTGAATTTTGTTGAAAGCTTTCTCTGCATCTATTGAGATGATCATATGGTTTTTCTCCTTCAATTTGTTAATATGGTGTATCACATTGATTGATTTGCATATATTGAAGAATCCTTGCATTCCTGGAATAAACCCCACTTGATCATGGTGTATGATCCTTTTAATGTGCTGTTGGATTCTGTTTGCTAGTATTTTGTTGAGGATTTTTGCATCTGTGTTCATCAGTGATACTGGCCTGTAGTTTTCTTTCTTTGTGACATCATTGTCCGGTTTTGGTATCAGGGTGATGGTGGCCTCTTGGAATGAGTTTGGGAGTGTTCCTCCCTCTGCTATATTTTGGAAGAGTTTGAGAAGGATAGGTGTTAGCTCTTCTCTAAATGTTTGATAGAATTCTCCTGTGAAGCCATCTGGTCCTGGGCTTTTGTTTTTTGGAAGATTTTTAATCACAGTTTCAATTTCAGTGCTTGTGATTGGTCTGTTTATATTTTCTATTTCTTCCTGGTTCAGTCTTGGCAGGTTGTGCATTTCTAAGAATTGTCCATTTCTTCCAGGTTGTCCATTTTATTGGCATAGAGTTGTTTGTAGTTGTTGATCGTGGGAGCACGATCCTTTGTATTTCTGCAGTGTCAGTTGTTACTTCTCCTTTTTCATTTCTAATTCTATTGATTTGAGTCTTCTCCCTTTTTTTCTTGATGAGTCTGGCTAATGGTTTATCAATTTTGTTTATCTCCTCAAAGGACCAGCTTTTAGTTTTATTGATCTTTGCTATCATTTCCTTCATTACTTTTTCATTTATTTCTGATCTGATGTTTATGATTTCTTTCCTTCTGCTAACTTTGCGGTTTTTTTGGTCTTCTTTCTCTAATTGCTTTAGGTGCAAGGTTGGGTTGTTTATTTGAGATGTTTCCTGTTTCTTAAGGTAGGATTGTATTGCTATAAACTTCCCTCTTAGAGCTGCTTTTGCTGCATACCATAGGTTTTGGGTCATCGTGTCTCCATTGCCATTTGTTTCTGGGTATTTTTTGATTTTCTCTTTGATTCCCTCAGTGATCTCTTGGTTATTAAGCAGTGTATTGTTTAGCCTCCATGTGTTTGTATTTTTTACAGATCTTTTCCTGTAATTGATATCTAGTCTCATAGCATTGTGGTTGGAAAAGATACTCAATACGATTTAAATTTTCTTAAATTTAACAAGGCTTGATTTGTGATCAAAGATATGATCTATCCTGGAGAATGTTCCATGAGCACTTGAGAAAAATGTGTATTCTTTTGTTTTTGGATGGAATGTCCTATAAATATCAATTAAGTCCATCTTGCTTAATGTATCATTTAAAGCTTGTGTTTCCTTATTTATTTTCATTTTGGATGATCTGTCCATTGGTGAAAGTGGGGTGTTAAAGTCCCATACTATGATTGTGTTACTGTCTATTTCCCCTTTTATGGCTGCTAGTGTTTGCCTTATGTATTGAGGTGCTCCTATGTTGGGTGCATATATATTTACAATTGTTATATCTTCTTCTTGGATAGATCCCTTGATCATTATGTAGTGGCCTTCTTTGTCTCTTGTAATAGTCTTTATTTTAAAGTCTCTTTTGTCTGATATGAGAATTGCTACTCCAGCTTTCTTTTGATTTCCATTTGCATGCAATATCTTTTTCCATCCCATCCCTTTCAGTCTGTATGTGTCTCTAGGTTTGAAGTAGGTCTCTTGTAGACAGCACATATATGGGTCTTGTTTTTGTATCCATTCAGCCAGTCTATGTCTTTCGGTGGGAGCATTTAATCCATTTACATTTAAGGTAATTATCGATATGTATGTTCCTATTCCCATTTTCTTAATTGTTTTGGGTTTGTTATTGTAGATCTTTTCCTTCTCTTGTATTTCTTGCCTAGAGAAGTTCCTTTAGCATTTGTTGTAAAGCTGGCTTGGTGGTGCTGATTTCTCTTAGCTGTTGCTTGTCTGTAAAGGTTTTCATTTCTCCATTGAATCTGAATGAGATCCTTGCTGGGTAGAGTAATCTTGGTTGTAGGTTTTTCTCCTTCATCATTTTAAATATGTTCTGCCATTCCCTTCTGGCTTGCAGCGTTTCTGCTGAAAGATCAGCTGTTAACCTTATGGGGATTCCCTTGTGTGTTATTTGTTGTTTTTCCCTTGCTGCTTTTAATATGTTTTCTTTGTATTTAATTTTTGATAGCTTGATTAATATGTGTCTTGGTGTTTTTCTCCTTGGATTTATCCTGTATGGGACTCTCTGTGCTTCCTGGACTTGATTAACTATTTCCTTTCCCATATTAGGGAAGTTTTCAACTATAATCTCTTCAAATATTTTCTCAGTTCCTTTCTTTTCCTCTTCCTCTTCTGGGACCCCTATAATTCGAATGTTGGTGCGTTTAATGTTGTCCCAGAGGTCTCTGAGACTGTCCTCAGTTCTTTTCATTCTTTTTTCTTTATTCTGCTCTGCAGTAGTTAATTCCACTATTTTATCTTCCAGGTCACTTACCCATTCTTCTGCCTCAGTTATTCTGCTATTGATCCCTTCTAGAGTATGTTTCATTTCATTTATTGTGTTTTTCATTGTTGCTTGTTTTCTCTTTAGTTCTTCTAGGTCCTTGTTAAATGTTTCTTGCATTTTCTCTATTCTATTTCCAAGATTTTGGATCATCTTTACTATCATTATTCTGAATTCTTTTTCAGGTAGACTGCCTATTTCTTCTTCATTTGTTAGGTCTGGTGGGTTTTTATCTTGCTCCTTCATCTGCTGTGTGTTTTTCTGTCTTCTCATTTTGCTTATCTTACTGTGTTTGGGGTCTCCTTTTTGCAGGCTGCAGGTTCGTAGTTCCCATTGTTTTTGGTGTCTGTCCCCAGTGGCCAAGGTTGGTTCAGTGGGTTGTGTAGGTTTCCTGGTGGAGGGGACTAGTGCCTGTGTTCTGGTGGATGAGGCTGGATCTTGTCTTTCTGGTGGGCAGGTGCACGTCTGGTGGTGTGTTTTGGGGTGTCTGTGGCCTTATTATGATTTTAGGCAGCCTCTCTGCTAATGGATGGGGCTGTGTTCCTGTCTTGCTAGTTGTTTGGCATAGGGTGTCCAGCACTGTAGCTTGCTGGTCGTTGAGTGAAGCTGGGTCTTGGTGTTGAGATGGAGATCTCTGGGAGATTTTCCCCATTTGATATTATGTGGAGCTGGGAGGTCTCTTGTGGACCAGTGTCCTGAAGTTGGCTCTCCCACCTCAGAGGCACAGCACTGACTCCTGGCTGCAGCACCAACAGCCTTTCATCCACACGGCTCAGAATAAAAGGGAGAAAAAATAAGAAAGAAAGAAAGAAAGAAAGAAAGAAAGAAAGAAAGAAAGAAAGAAAGAAAGAAAGAAAGAAAGAAAGAAAGAAAGAAAGAAAGAAAGAGGATAAAATAAAATAAAGTAAGATAAAATAAAATAACGTTATTAAAATAAAAAATAATTATTAAGAAAAAAATTTTTTAAAAAGTAAAAAAACCCAAAGAAACAAAAAGAAACGGATGGACAGAAGAGCCCTAGGACAAATGGTGAAAGCAAAGCTATACAGACAAAAATCTCACACAGAAGCATATACATACACACTCACAAAAAGAGAAGGGGAAAAAATAATATATCTTGCTCTCAAAGTCCACCTCCTCAATTTGGGATGAATCATTGTCTATTCAGGTATTCCACAGATGCAGGGTACTTCAAGTTGATTGTGGAGCTTTAATCCGCTGCTCCTGAGGCTGCTGGGAGAGATTTCTCTTTCTCTTCTTTGTTCGCACAGCTCCCGGGGTTCAGCTTTGGATTTGGCCCCGCCTCTGCGTGTAGGTTGCCTGAGGGCGTCTGTTCTTCGCTCGGCCAGGACGGCGTTAAAGGAGCCGCTGATTCGGGGGCTCTGGCTCACTCAGGCCGAGGGGAGGGAGGGGTACGGAGGCGGGGCGAGCCTGCAGCGGCAGAGACCGGCGTGACGTTGCAGCAGACTGAGGCGCGCCGTGCGTTCTCCCGGGGAAGTTGTACCTGGGTCACAGGACCCTGGCAGTGGCGGGCGGCGCAGGCTCCCTGAAGGGGAGGTGTGGAGAGTGACCTGTGCTCGAACACAGGCTTCTTGGTGGCGGCAGCAGCAGCCTTAGCGTCTCATGCCCGTCTCTGGGGTCAGTGCTGTTAGCCGCGGCTCGCGCCCGTCTCTGGAGCTCCTTTAAGCGGCGCTCTTAATCCCCTCTCCTCGCGCACCGGGAAACACAGAGGCAAGAAAAAGTCTCTTGCCTTTTCGGCAGTTTCAGACCTTCTTCCGGACTCCCTCCCGGCTAGCCGTGGTGCACTAACCCCCTGCAGGCTGTGTTCACACCGCCAGTCCTCTCCCTGCGCTCCGACCGAAGCCCGAGCCTCAGCTCCCAGCCCCGCCCGCCCCGGCGGGGGAGCAGACAAGCCTCTCGGCCTGGTGAGTGCCGGTCGGTCCACCATGTTTTTTGAGAGGATAGAAGTGAGGGAGAAGATATTGGGAGAGAAGTGAAGAATTTTCTGATCTACTTTTGGCTGGATGAGGCTGCTGTAGTTCCTGAGACAAAGTATGGTAGGCCACTAATGTTTTTTTTACATCCAGTTCCATCAGCCTTGTACTTAGTAGAAATCCATACTTAGTGGAATTAGAATTCTGACCACAGGTTATCTGCTGAACTTAGTTTTTGGTTTTGTGGTGAGTTTTCCTTTTTTATGTGTTTATGTGTATTTTAGTGGGATATTAGGAGAAATCGCATTAGATGACTAAACAGATGCCATTTTTAATTGGAATGATGTAGTTTTTATCTGCTGAGCTAGCAAATTGCTCATATCCTGCCTTGTTTCAAGTAACAGAGGAGTAGCTGTGGGAGGCACAGAGTGGCCTAAGTACAGCCCTTATCTATCTGGTGTGGGAGGAAAGGGAGCCCACTCTTCAGTTTGGGATTGTGTGATGTCGACTGTCTGGCCACATGGGGAATGGGATGTGGATGTTAACACAAGTTCAGATGGATACTGGTGTTATGCCATGATTCCATTTAGGAAAAGGGGGAGCTATTCTTTGACTGATTTATGAAGTATTTAGGAGAGTGTCTGGCAGATAGGAAGCGCTATAAGTGTTTTTGAATCAAACAACCCTATGAGGTAGGTACTATTATTATACCCATTTTATAGATGAGGAAACTGAGGTTATGTAATTTGCCTAAGGTCACACATTTAATAGAAGGTAGAGTCTGGGTCCAACTCCAGGCAGCTTTGTTCAAGATCTCCCATTCTTAACCACTTGTCAATTGCCATACTTGAAAATCATTTGGGATTCTGCCATGGGCCTCGTTGAGACCGCATTACTCATCCCAAGATGGAAAACAAATCAGCAGAATTGCTTTTGTTCCCATCAAACGAGGTTTATTAGAAAATGTTCTCAAGTCTTAATGCTGCCGTTGAGAGTGTCATCTTTTAAATCAGAAACACCAATTTTCCATCTCTCCCCAGGCATAACTGAAGTTCTCTGGAGCAGAATAAAAGGTAAATATGCCATGAACTCTTTTGGCAAGGTTCATGAGGTATATGATACATATACAGACAGGTACATACATATACATATATATATTCCTTAATATATCTGTGGATGCCTTTCTTCTTTAGGCACCATTATATTCTGAGCACCTTGAATCAGTTTTTTGACTTGGTAGAGATTTTATGTGTGGAATTTAACTGAGCCTTAGCCACTCTCTCTTCCACTTATGAAGTGTAGCTGCATCACCATTTCATGCTTATGTAGGTAAAATATCAACATAGGTCAGAGGGATCTACCTATGGAGACATCTGCTCCCTGAAGCCCCATGAGTCATCACCGGGCCATGAAGTGAGTGGGAGAAACATTTGCTCAGCACATAGACTCTGACTGCTGTGCAGGCAGAACCAGGCCACTGGGAGAGAGGGAGCAGCCCAGCGACAACCGGGCTGCAGGCGGCCAGAGGCAGTGTTCTAGCAAACAGCGTCTCGTCTCTCCCCTACTCCTTCCCTAATAGGAGTGGATCCATGCTGCGATAGGTGAGATAGCACACAGGCAGATTGTCCACCAGATGGTACAATCTTCTATTTAAGAAATATTTGAAAGGGCAACAAAATACAGCAGAAACCATCCGACAGTCCACATGGCTAATGCAAAATTAGCCAAAATGATGGCAGCAGCAGTAATGGGGGTGTTGTGAGGTGAGATGTAGGCAAGGCTAAGGAGAGACAAGCATGGTGATGTCTGGTGGGGCAGGTGTCCGTAGAGTTTGAGATGCTTCTCCATCATTGCACTGTGGGGCTTTGATGTGCTTCTCTGAACCCCGATTTGTAGCCTGGCTTTGAGAATTGCCATGGTCAACGGTGATGGGCACAGCTGTGGTGATCCAGCCCAGCCTGTGTCTCATGACCTGGGGAGATCGCTTATGTTCTCCTTCTGGGTGCAGTGGAACTTTGGTGTCATTACTAGTCTGTGGCTCTTTTCTCATTTCTGTATCTCTGTCAAATGGCCTTTCCTTAATGTCATTCCGTTGTGGCACTATTAATACAAAACTCTACACATCGTCATGAGCATTATCATGGCTATTAATCGAGCTTTTGTTTTGCTCCAAGTGGTGAGCTAAACACTCCACCTAATAATAGTTAATATACGTTGAGTGGTCACTATATACCAGGGACTGGTTGGAGTGATTTACATATATTGTCTCATTTAATGCCTACAACAAATGAAATAAGTACTATTATTTTAATTTTACACATGGAAAAGGGAGGCCTGGAGATCTTAAATTATTTTCCCAAGGCTACATGGTTATTAAGAGGAGGAATTTGTCTACTCCAGAGTCAATGCTTTTAAATGCTGGGCTCTACTGCCTCTGATATGTACATTTTCTTTTTTCGTCCTTATGACTGCCCTATAAAGATGTTGTCATCATTCCTAAAACAGAGAGAGTTAAAGGAATTCCCTGGGGTCACAGGTCTCAGAGTCAAATCTCTGTTGTTGTTGTTGTTGTTTTTCTCTAGTTTTACTGAGAAATAATTGACATAAATCACTGTATAAGTATAAAGTGTATAGCATGTTGGTTTGATCGACATATATTGTAAAATGATTGCCATAATAGGTTTAGTTAACATCTATTATCTCAGAGAGATACAGTAAAAAGAAAAAAAATTTTCCTTGTGATGAGATCTCTAAGGATCTAATAATCTCTTAACAACTTTGCTATATAACATACAGCAGAATTAACTATAGTTAACATGCTGTACATCCTTAGTACTTATTTATCTTACGCTTGGAAATTTGTGACTTTTGACCACCTTGCTCCCATTCTTCCTCCCTTGCCTCTCGTAATCTGATCTCATTTTTTGTGAGTGTGGTGTTTTTTAGATTCCATATATAAGTGAGATCATACAGTATTCATCTTTCTTGGTCAGGTTTGTCTTACTTCACAGCTCACGACTGGCCCCCAGGCTAGACCCTCTCCCCTCCGCCAGCTTCTCTAACTCCCCCTCTTTCTCTGCACTGGCTTCCTCAGCAGCCATGCTTGAAACTCTGAGACGTATTGACTGTATTTTGTTACTTATCAAGTCTTATTTCTTCTTCTTTCAGGGCATCCCCTTTCTCATTCCTTTCTTCTCCATCTCCATTGTTACGACACAGTCCAGACAAGGTTTCTTGGCCCTCACAGTGGTAGTAAAAGGTTTTCCACTGGTTGTCGGTTTCCACACAACAAATGGTGTGTCGCTCCATATTGTGCCGTGACTTCTAGGCACGAGCCTCAGAGACACGCTCTGCCATCCTATATTCAAGAGGTAGCTGAACGATAGGATGGCTTTCGCTACTAACTTGTCCCTAAAACTACAAAAGAAGAGATTTCTGTGTGTCTCTGTGTGTATATACATTCACCACAGCCTAAAAATGTAAAACTTTGGGCATGTTTTCCATTAAAATGTATAAATCCATTTATATGTCAATACATTTAAAAGGATGACATTATGAGTAGAGATAACTGTCATCATTTTTGTACTGGGCTCCCAGGAGAGAGCTGTTGTCTCATAGGGGCAGGCCATCTTTTTGTTGAACGCTTTGTGTTGACCTTCATAGAGGGGATGTTGGGAGTTTGGATGGGTTCTTTTGTTGTTGTTGTTGTTGTTTTTTTTGCGGTACGCGGGCCTCTCACTGTTGTGGCCTCTCCCGTTGCGGAGCACAGGCCCCGGACGCGCAGGCTCAGTGGCCATGGCTCACAGGCCCAGCCGCTCTGCGGCATGTGGGATCCTCCCGGACCGGGGCACGAACCCACGTCCCCTGCATCGGCAGGCGGACTCCCAACCACTGCGCCACCAGGGGAGCCCTGGATGTTTAATTCTTGGGATTCAGTAAGGTGTCATTATTCACAGATGTCTTCCTGGGAATTACAACAGATGATGGAACAGAAATGGGATTGACTAACCCATGGACCTTGTATCACAAGAGCAGAAAGAAATAAAAACCCCTGTGTTTTCCATCCCCCCGAGGGCTTGGTCTGTTCTCAGGCCTGCGCCTCTTTCTGTTTTCTTCTCTGGAGGGTTCCAGTATCCAGCATCTCTGTGTTAATTAACTCAGCATGTGGCACAGAAAGGACTGACAGCATATAGCTGATGTTTTGGATATGCACACAGTTTAAGGATTAGCTCCATTCCAAAGGACGACTTAATGTTGCCACAGTACAGTTGTTACTTGTTGATCCGAGGCAAACTTCGAGTTCTGGGCAAACTTCCTTCTGTCACCATCATGCACGTGGACCTCCACACCTCTCTCTCAGGCTTTAGATGTTCAGGCAAAGCAAATCAATTTTACTATTTTGATTCAACCTAAATAAAATCAGGATGGAGTCTAAAACAATGGTACTGATGAACCTAGGGGCAGTGCAGGAATAAAGACACAGACATAGAGAACGGACTTGAGGACACAGAGGGGGAAGAGAAAGCTGGGACGAGGTGAGAGAGTGGCATGGACATATATACACTACCAAATGTAAAACAGATAGCTAGTGGGAAGCAGCCGCATAGCACAGGGAGATCAGCTAGGTGCTTTGTGACCACCTAGAGGGGTGGGATAGGGAGGGTGGGAGCGAGACGCAAGAGGGAAGAGATATGGGGATGTATGTATACGTATAGCTGATTCACTGTGTTATACAGCAGAAACTAACACAACATTGTAAAGCAATTATACTCCAATGAAGATGTTTAAATAAAAAACAAAAATAGAAAACATACATTTAGGACTTCAAATTTTGACCCAATCTCATGGCCATTACCTGACCAAATATATGAGTTAACTTATTTGAAGTAACTCAAATAAAATAATTACCTATTCATAAAGAAAAATAAAAGCAGGAAGATGCATCCTACAATTGCCAATAAAAACCAACACTGCCCCCACCCACCCCACCAGCGCACTGAGTTATCTGTGCCAGTGCTTGTTTCTTTCACTATGAGGAATTCATACAATATATTAAAAGCATATATAATATAGAAAATAAACTTACGGTGCAGTTTCACATATAAGGTACCCCCAAAGCCAAATTCCTTTGGCTAAGTGTGTGGTAAGAAACCAGCATGGTATGGAAATCCTGTGGCTTGATTTCTGGCATTTTTAAGTGTCAAGTAATGCAAAGTTTGCAAAATGGCAGCCTACAGGCCACATCTGGCCTCTTGACATGCTTAAGTTGGCTTTGTCTGGTGTTCTTAAAAAGTTGTAATTGAAAATATGGGGAGTTTTTGTTTTTAATTTGAATTTCTGGGTTTTCTTGCTCTAGGTTTGTGTTTGCTCATGGCAATAATTGATAGGAGCTCAGCACCACTGTCCCGCTAGGGAATGGGCGACACGTAACAAGGTGCCAAATTCAACTCAAGTGCATGAAGTTTGAAATTTCAATTCCTAAACCCCAGAGTTTGCTTTCTTGTTGTTCTGCCAACCCTGTTTGCTACATCTCCCACTTACTTCCTGATAGTTTCTTGTCAATTTTGCTCAAGGTAGGCTGTGAAATAGGACAAACTGGGTGGATTTGTTCAGGGTTCCTCTTAGACTCACTTTTTATTTAACTTTTACAAAGTGGACTCTTCACTAACATCGACCAAATGCCCAGAAATCACCTGGTGAGCTCCTTTTAAAAAATCAAAACAAGCAAGCAGACATAAAATATGTGGAAAGGCTGACAAATTTAGCCATTTGGCATGGCATTTAAAAATGGATATAGCAACATTTTTAATGTACTCTTTCAAATGTCATGACAGCTGTCCAAATTTGTAATTTTAAAATATATTTTATGTTATCACATACATTTGCTCTACACTTTATCAAATATATGACTAATACGGGAAAACAAATATGTTTGCCACCCGGCTGACTCATGATCCTTGTTGGAAACTCTTTGAAGGATCCACAAAAAGCCCCTTGTGACAGAAAAAAGGGGCCCCTATGCTAGCATTTTTTTTTTTCTCCAGAGAATTTGTTCAGGGATCAGTTTTGTTTCCCCTTGGGATGGAAGGCACATATCACATATGTACCATAGAATCACCAGACCCAAATAAAGAAGATGTTTCTTATCTTAAAGACCTCGGGATGCTCTTTTATTTTATTTTTTAAAAATCTCCCCAGTTTTATTGAGATATAATTGTCATATAACATTGTGTAAGTTTAAGGTGTACATGATGATAGGGTATACCTATATATTGCAAAATGATTACCACATTTAGGCTAGTTAACACATCCATCTCCTTACATGGTTACTGTTTTGTGTGTGTGTGTAAAATATGTTTTCAAATTTACCCTCTTAGCAACTTGCAAGTATGCGCTACAGTATTGTTAACTACAATCATCATGTTATAATTAGATCCCCAAAACTTATTCATCTTCTAACTGGAAATTTGTACCCTTTGACCACCTTCACTCACGGGGATGCTTCTTTAAATCATTCATTTATACAGGTACTCATTCACTCATCGATTCATTCACTCAATGAATATTTATAGAACAATTACATCTATGTGACACTTATTATTATGTTGTGATGGGCTTAAATACCTGAACCAAAATTCCTGTTTTTTAAGGAGTGCTTTTAGTTTGCTAGGGCTGCCGTAACAAAGTACCACAGATTGGGTGGCTGAAAAAAACAGAAATTTATTTCTTCACAGTTCTGGAGCCCAGAAGTCTGATATTAAGGTGTCAGCAGGGTTGGTTCCTTCCGAGGACAGTGAGAGAGAATCCATCCTAGGCCTCTCTCCTCGGCTCATAAACGGCTGTGTCCTCCCTGTGTCTTTGTACCGTCTTCCCTCTGTGTGTGTCTGTGTCCAAATTTCCTCTTCTTATAAGGACACCAGTCACATTGGATTAGGGCTCACCTTAATGACCTCTGTAAAGGCCCTGTCTCCAAATATACTCATACTCTGAGGTACTGGGAGTTAAGATGTCAACATGAACTTCTTGTGGGTAGGGACACAATTCAGCCCATAACAGGAGCTTATAACTGTTTCTATACTATAAATTAGAATACTTCTATTCTGCTCATTGGTCCTGCTGCTTCTACTAGCAAAGGAACATCTATTTCACTGTCACAAGTGCCCCTCCCCGATCCTGTTCATTTATTCCTAAACTATGCTGGTCTAGATCATTTCAGAAGCTAGTAAGGTGATGATAAACAGAGCTGACTCTGGAGACACAAAACTCCAGAAACTGGACATGGAATGGAGACGCAGGCTAAAGGGTCCAGATTTCAGATGCACCAGTGTGAAACGTGGAGGGTCAGCTAGCAGCCCTAAAAAGTTCTCCTTGCCATTTCTAGTAGAATAACGTGCCATGAAATGTGGGTGAATAGATAAGGGAGAGCCAGTCAGGATAAGCCAGAGAGGAAAGTTCTGGAAAGTTGAACATAAAGGTAATACAAAGCCTGGAACATGAATCACCTAACTCTTCCTGCGTGAGGACAAAGGGAGAAAGGACCAGTGAGAAGAGAGAGAGCCGGGACTACAGGTGGATTCAGGGGACTGTGCCATGAGGCGTGGGTGGAGGACACCCTGATGAAAGGCCTGGGCTGACATGCTTAGACCAGATCAGCCGGAGCCCAGGAAGGAGCCTGAGGGGAACCGGCTCTGGGGCAGAACTGTGAGGTGGAGGCATCTTCTTCATTCTACCCTTTCCCCAAACCTCTTACTCTCTTGGCCTTTTCTCTCCAGCGTCTTCTCTGCTTCACTTTTCTGGGGTCTAAGCTGACACAGGGTAAAGTGAGAGCAGAGAAAAGTCTTCATCTCTCTCAAGAGCATGTGAATTTTATTATGAAACTCCCGGAGGTTAAAATGCTTCCAAATGCAAAGGAATAAGTGATAGGCACTGGAGTTCATGTTTGTCCAGGGGTTCCTTCCCAGCATACTCTCAAATCACACCACGGATTGAACCATTTCACGTTCATTGAAGTGGGGGGCTGGCTCTGGACCCTTCTCTCTAACAGCATTTCTCAAACTTTAATATATGTGTTAATCACTGGGATCTTGTTAAAATGCAGATTCCCATTCAGAGGGTCTGGGGTGGGTCCAGGCTGGTCCATGAACCACATTTCAAGTAGCACGAGCCTATAGGATGATGGTGCCCAAGGAACCTCGTTCGGTCATTTGGGACCTCGAGGCTCAGTGGGATTCCCAGGTTAAGAAGTAAAGATACCCCTTTTGGCTACAACCATCACCTTAACTTTCACTTGCCCCTATATTCATTAGCAAGGGTTAGATTAGAAGGAAAAGAAAAATAACAATAGCATTCTTAATTGGATCCCTGGAAGAGATACTGCATTTCCACTGATTAAGGCAATTAAAGGTGCAGACGCTGCTGCTCAGAAGCTGACATCTTCAGGTGTCTCATAACCAAAATTAATACCGCTGCTAGCTCTGCCACCTAGTCAAGCTGTAAAGTAAATTAATTACTGCAACCAAACTAATAATAACAGTGCAGGCAGAGTTGTAGCAATCTTGTGGCTTACCATTGGAGGCTGAGCAGGGACTTTTGCCTCTCTGCTACCCATGAGCGCAGCCCAGCAATTGCTGACTGTACCATTTCTATTGTATGGTTTATGCTAAATATGCATATCTTAATTGCATTAGTCAAAATAATTAGCTAATATGTTTTTGCATAATGACGAGGTAAGCAAATATCACCATAGCTCAGTGGTTCATGCATGAGTAACTTTGGAAAATTAATAGACTCCCAATTTCCTAATTATCTGTCTTTTATTCCATGCTCAAACAAAGAAGTGCTACCACACACTCCTGAGCACCATGTAATTTAGTTTGCACCTTGAAAAATTTAAAGCACCTGTGTTTGTTTTCTTCCCCTTTTGCAGGAAAGGGATATAAAGAAAAATCCAGTTCCCTTCCTCTATTGGCCTTAAATTGAAATGTAAAGGAAGCTGTGGATCAATACATTTTAATTTCTACGTGCAAGTGGGACCTTGGATGACAAGGCATTTTTAGTGCATCAGAAATTTGTTATAAAGTTGAAATGATCAAAATTCTTTCCAAAGTGACAGTGTGCAGCGGGTGCCTGGATGCATGTGGCATTTCTTCCCATGTCCTGTTTGCTGATGGCTTCCCGGCTTAGCTTAGCTGTTCCCCATTTCTTCACACCTACGTGGCAATGGTGCCTTTCTTGCTGCTAAACATAACAGTCTTTACTGAGGACGGTATGGTTACTGAAAGCAAAGCTTGCTGTTTTGATTAAAATGCTGGGTGAACCACAGCTCAATTCCTTTGGGTTCTATCAGATCTCTTTGGGCTTATGATGATGAACCAGGCTAGTACGCTGCGCTACCCTACAGAGCATCCTGATTTAACAGAACCTGGCCGTTCCTGCCAAAGGTGTCAGATCTTCCTCCCTCTTCATGAGGAAGCATATCCTTAGCCTACTCATCTAATGCAAGAAGAGAACAGAAATCTGCCCGGGACTTCCCTGGTGGTCCAGTGGTAAAGAATCCACCTTACAATGCAGGGGACGTGGGTTCGATCCCTGGTCAGGGCAACTAAGCCCATGCGCCACAACTACTGAGCTCCCGCGCCTCAACTAGAGAGCCTGTGTGCCGCAGACTACAGAGCCCATGTGCCCTGGAGCCTGCACACCACAACTAGAGAGATAAAAACCCGCACTCCACAACTAGAGAGAAGCCAGTGCGCCACAACAAAAGATCTCGCATGCCTCAACGAAGATCTGCGTGCCGCAACTAAGACCCGACACAGCCAAAAATAAATTAAATAAATAATAAAATAAATCTTTGGGACTTGTGACGCAGTGGTTAAAACTCTGCCTGTCAATGCAGGGGACATGGGTTCGGGCCCTGGTCCGGGAAGATCCCACATGCTGCGGAGCAACTAAACCCGTGCGCCACAACTACTGAGCCCACGTGTCACAACTACTGAAGCCTGCACACCTAGAGCCCACTCTCTGCAACGAGAAGCCACCGCAATGAGAAGCCCACGCACTGCAACGAAGAGTAGCCCCCTCTCACCACAACTAGAGAAAGCCTGCGTGCAGCAACGAAGACCTAAAGCAGCCAAAAATAAATATATAAATTTATTTTAAAAAATAAATAAAATAAATCTTTAAAAAAAAAGCTTCAGAATTAAAAAAAAAAAAAAAAGAAAGAAATCTTGCCCAAGAGGACACTTGAGCAATAGGCTAACATCTTCTGAAGAGCTTAAAAGCATTCTTGCCTTGTGTCTTCCGATGGTAGGTTTCATGCCACCACTTAAAAGGAAGAGTGTGCCAGGACCTGAAGCCCACCACATCTAGATGAAGCCTTCACACCAAGCCCTACACCACCAAACAATAGCCAAGTCATTTAGGGAAGAAAGCAGCTGGGGGGAGGATTTCCCTGAAGTTTCCAATGAATCTTTAGCTTTCTGGAGGCTTCTGGGAAAACAAGTCTGCAACCTGAGAAGGCAGGAGACCTTCACTGATGTCACTTTGCCCCTAAACAAGCTCTGGTTGGGTCAATTCCCCCTGCAGATGTGGCATTTGTCAGGATTCCAGTCTTGAGACCACTTGGGCTGCCTGTCAGTGAACCTTGTGTAGGTATCTGGAGCAGGTAGCAGCTGTGGGCTGTAACATCCTCAGGGATTGTATTCACCTCCATGCTCATGTGCAAATCTCTAGGAACTATAAAAGGAATGTATGTAGAATTTGTTTTAATTTGTACATGGAAGTGTAACAGGCTTTAATTAAGATGAGGAAAGAGATGAAGACATGCTCAATGATGTGTGGGAGACTGCAAAGATGGAAAATCCAGTTTCATCAAACGATAGCTGGTACAAGAGGAATATGCTTGAAAGCTCGACTCGAAGTGTAGGCCTTGGCTGGTGTGGAAGGGAAAGCTGTTCATTGCTGACCAGGCACCAAATTACCATAAGGACAGTTAAACACAGGAGGCAAAAGGAAAGAGAGAGCAAAGAATGATGGCTTAGTAGAAAAACTAATGAAGGAAGAGAAACAAAGGTCATAGATGGACATTCTGAGAAAAATCCCCCAATTCTCAAGATAAAAATGTAGAGAGAAAAATAATTAGAAGTTAGACCAGAGGATGGAAGCACATAATCAAAAGTGAAGTTGGACAGTGCATAGATGGAAAAAAATGGGGAAGAGAAGGCAGAGGATCAGCCCCACGGATCAGCTTCTTGCTGCCTCTGATACCATGCCTGTGCCTGAGTTATGGAGAGCCTTTTATCCGGATTAGAAGTCAAGGGCAAAAGAAATAGGACATACTTCTCCGCCTTTCCTTAAGTCTCCAGAGTCTTCAGGGGAGGCAACTTATTGCATAATAGGAATCCCCCCTGAACCCCCATAGGAATAAGAAAGCATCCCATAGGTGATGGCAGTGGCTCAGAGCAGGAGGGGTGTGACAGATAAGGCTGGAGAAGGTAAAGGAGCCAGGTCACACAAGACATTTTTGGCACAACCTGAGGAGTTTGAGCTGAATCCTGAGGCTAGCTGACAGCCAATAAAGCACAAGGTCAGCAAATCAATTGGAGGAAGCCATCAGAACCTGAAGATTTCCCAGGAGAGTAGCTAATCTTTACATGGAGAATGTGGAAGGCATATTTTTTGCATTCAAAGAGCTAATATTCTTGAGTTAGGTGAGTAACTGAATAACTTTTTAAAAAAAAAATCCCAAATAATATATTAATAGAGAAGGCATGTCTCAGGAGAAGTAGAGCATGATTAACATGCAGATCCCTGATACTTAAAGTGTGGTGCATGGACCAGCAGCATCAGCATCACCTGGCAACCCAGGGATGCAGAAGCTCAGGCCACACCTCCTACTGACTTGAATCAGAATTTGAAAAATAACAAAACCTCCAAGTGACCTCCCCAAAGTACAACTGGCCAAGGAATCTTGTAAAAAACAGTGCAAAGCTGTCAGTGAAGAGCACAGATTTTATGAAGAAAGAGTAACGTTTTGTTCAGTAGGGATTGGCTTTGTTATCTATGATAAGTCTGCTCCTTCAGTGGATTTATAAAGGCACAGGACAGGTCTCCTACAAAAGCGTGCAGCAGATAAAATGGAACAGCTGTCAGATCGATCTTCCAGGCACTCACCCTGTAAGAACTTAGAATCTTGGGAAAAAGGGAGAAGAACCTTGGATTCCCTGAGAAAATGGGACTTATTAAAATTTAGATAGGCTTGCGTCTTGCACAGCTGGGTTGGAGAAATAGTTCCTACTTGTTGCATTAGTTGAACTGGCTAAGCTTCGGGACAGGCAGAATGGTAGGAAAGGAGGGAGATGGGATTCCTTAGGCACAGCTTCCTTGATGCACACTCTACTCAAGTGACTTTGCAAAAATCCAAGTTTTCTAGAATCTTCCTAGATTAACTAGATCTAGACACTTAACTAGAATTTTGAGTGTCTACGAAGCCATTAAACAGTCCAGACCTCTTAGTACAGCTTTCCTGGCCTTGTGTAGACTGACTGTTGCCAACCTTTCTACTCCAGCCTATCTCAATCCCCATCCCCTGCTCTACCCATCACCGTGACGCCATATTGAAATGATCCGTTCTCTTGCCCGGTTCACCTCCTTCTTCTCCACTCAGTGACATTGCTCACACTGCTCACTCTTCTCGTAACAGCCCATGTCCCCTCATTTTGAATATTCTTTGGTAAATTCCTACTCAGGTTTTGAACTTCAGCTCACACCTCGTACCTCCTTTATGGCAGCATTAGGCACACTGCTCTCTCTTGTCCCATGGTGCCTCATACATTGCTCCATCCTAGCCCTTATTACCTTGTTGTAATTAATAGTCATTGTGTGTGTTTCCTGCTAGACTCTAACTTCCCTGATGCAGTGAACATATCTTATTCATGTATTTCCATTCCTGTCATTATACCTCGGACATAATAGATGCTTAATAAATACGAATTTAATGAAAACACGTGAATAAGTGAGCATATGAATAAAGGATGAATGAAGTCAGATTGTGGAGGGCCTTGAGTGCCAGGCGAGGGTAATTGGAACTCATTGTGCTGCTGTTGGCAGGACAATGCAGTAGCAGGGTGTGGGTGAGATGCACTGATTCAACTCACATGCTAAAAAGCAAAATTAGGAAAAAAAAACGTGCATACAGAGAAAAGAGAAATTCAGCAATTTGCAGGAATTCAGAAAATTTCAATTTTCAGTGAGAAAAACAGCAACAGAAATCTACAAACTCATTTTCTAATAAGAATGTCTCATCTCTGCATCTGGGGATTTGGGCAGCTGTAGGGTGACAGGACTGTGACATGTTGTCTCTTTTGTACACTCCTTACTCCTTGTCAGGCTCTCCAGTAATCTCAGTCAATGGCAAAAATCACTAAGGAAACGTGGCCTTACAAGATTACCAGCTCTAGTGTGTTCTGATGATTTGTGGATGTGATCTCAGATGGCTGTGCATTTCTCTATTATTATAGCTCCAAGATTATTCTTACTTAGGTTATTGGACACATGGATGCAGCCAAAGGAGGTGTCATGGTTTGGAATGCTAACTAAAGGTGTACATAGCCTCCTGTACCAGCATCAGTGGGACGCTTGTTCACGGGACAGGCCTTTTCTTTTGTGGGCACGTGGACAGAGACTTAGTTACTTCTGCTTCTTTTGTTCATTGGAGTTGCAGAGATCTTGTGACAGTAAATGTACACATTAAGCAGACTTGCAATTGCCTTGGTTCTACGTTGCGCTAGCCTTCAAAGTATTTATTACAGTACAGCTATTAGAGCAAGGAATAAAGTCAGGGTCTTTCGTGATCGATTCCAAATTTGGGGAAACATGCTGTGAATTTGGCAAAGGGGTTCTGTCTGGGGGAAGCTTGGAGAGCTCTCAACACAGCATTCCTAATGTAGGGCCTCAGTTCCCTCAGCAGCTTTGACTGGCTGTGGGATTCTTAATTCAGGTCTCAATTTTTTTCAGCATGTTATACTGGGCTGTTAAACAGCTGCTGTGTTTAACCACAGATGTGGGTGCATTTTATGGATGTGATTCCTGTGTGTGTGTGTGTGTGTGTGTGTGTGTGTGCCAATAAACAAACATGTATATATTTAAAACCAATATTGACACAGTGTTAAGACTGAAATCTTTGCAGTCAAATCAGGAAATTCCAAAGTTACATTTCCTGTAACTGTATCCTTTTAGTCCCTTGCAGATCCTGTCTATTGCACCACAACCATTTAACTCCAAAACCGTATAAGGATCGACTACTCCAGACCTAAGCTGGCTGAAGTCATTTTGCGAATTATTTGATTTTCGAGGTGTTTTGATTTTACATCTTAGCTTCACGTTAACAAATCGAACTTTGATTTAGAAAGGTGGGAGAGAAACAAATGAATTAAGAAAGACGTTTTCATTTATGAGTCAAAAAAGAGACATGTCTAGTTTTATTCTCTGGTTAAGAATCGTTATCCAAATGGAAGCTGAAACAGCAGAGGAAGTGAAGTGCTCCTCATCTAGGTTCAACACTCATTGTTTCAACCTTCTATACTCAAAAATAGGAAATCATTTCTCTTCACAATTGGCTTCTATTCCCTTCCTTAATGAGGGCAACAATCTTGCCAAATTTGAAGTTCACAGCTTCAGTCATTTTTCAATTGCAGAAGCACAGATAAAACATTTTGATTTTTTTTTCATGATGGAAAATATGCCATTTTCCCTATCTAGGTGTATGGTACTATTCTCAGATACATCACATCGAAGTTTAGATTCATACGACTTCTCTGGTGTCTAAAGTGCTGGGTAAGTAACAGCAGTGGCATTTGTTGTATGATTGCATGTTGTCTAATGGCTACCCTTCCATTTGGTTCCCTTTTATAGCCATTATCTGGTTGGGGTGATGTGTTAACAGGTGTTGATGGGTGGGAGACACGATCTAGGAGTTAGTTATCTGACTCTTAACCTGGTGCCCCCCACGTTCTCACTTTTTAATCTTACTGTTTATTATGTTTCTGCCTTCTTTTTTCCTGCTTCCAAAATCTTCTGAGTGTTACCAGAGAATAGGAGACAAATTGTGCAAATTAAATGTCAGGAAGTGGTACATTAGTAAGTGAGATTTTTGCCATCTATGGTACAGCCGATTCCCCTCTCTCTAAGCCAAATAATTCTCCAAGTTGGAGTAGGCTTGATGAATTTCTTTTTTTTTTTAAGTTAAAATATGACAGCTGCTTATTTTCATTTTTGTTCATCTGGTGAAACCAGAAGGGGCCCAAAGAAGTCATTAATGTCCACTGTGTGAGGGCTCTAGGAAATGCGTTGAGGGTAGAATGCGTGAGCAGTATTGTTCACCATATGTAGACTAGAAACATCCTTATGTTCAGGGTCTGTGGGTAAGAGAGGGAGTGTGTTATAATTAACTATATAGGACATATGGGGGACTAGAAAGTTTACTCCTTGGAGACTAGTTTAGTTATAAAATCAAACAAACAATGAAAACAGAGTCAATTAACAATGGCTCTATCAAATGTTGTCATGGAATGCCTGCGGTTCGTGGGGAAGCCCCCATGGTCAGGGGGCATGGGTGTGTCCTGACCCTGGGCCCCCTCTTTTCTGGACAAGGCGGAGCAAGCTGTATCAGATGGAAGCCAGTTCATAAGAGGATGGCATTTACAGAGAGAGGGTGAAGGGAGGGGCTGGAGAGAGAGAGAGAGAGAGAGAAAGAGAGAGAGAGATGGGCTTTATCTGCCACTAAACACCCTCACTCTGTCTTCAACAAGGACCACTACAAAGTCTCCAAGTGAGTTCTTCCCTCAGAGCCCATGTTCCAATGGGTATCTGAGGGTCTTCTGCCAATACCGCACTCTGCCCGACTGTAGGGTCACCAAGAATTGGGTTAGCACTCCACGATCTGCTTCCTGTAGCTCCATTTCTGTGGACCAGGCAGCTCTGAGTCTCACTGACTGAATCTTTGACAGAAAAATATTGGTCTGACTGGTAGCTTGTGTTCTACAGGACAGCGAATATTTTCAACCTGATGCATCTGACCTTCCTCAAATCCAGACAAGCCTATATGCTTCTCAGTCATGCCCCCTGCCAAGACAGAAGGCAGAGAGGGCCAGATCCGGTGACTGCAGCAGAGAAGTTGGTTTGTAGAATGGTTTAGTAGGACAGTCTTTGATCGTGGTCCTTTACATCTGATGCCTTCCAGATGTTTCTTGAGAAAATGTTAACAGTCTTGAGGGCCTTATTTAATGTTAATAGGCATATTTGCAACATGTAGATTTACCTTCTGCACTGATTGTGATACAATTCGTAGTCACATGCGATCACATCCGTAGCTTGCTCAAAATCCTTCCATGGCTCCCTGCGGTCCTTAGGATAAAGTTAAAACTGTTAGCAGAGTTTATATGACCCTTCTTTCTCTGGTACTCTTGTATTTTCATCCTCATCTTTCTTTACTCTACCCACCTCGTACTCTAGACGTTAACTGCTACTGATGTTCTTAGTTCCCAGAGATTCTTGAAAGCCTTCCTTGACCCCTCCTATCACCCTTCTCCTCCCCACCCCCATGTTCTGAATTTGTTTAGGTGTCTCTGCTATGTTGTCATATAGTGTTTGTTTTTTTTTAACATCTTTATTGGAGTATAATTGCTTTACAATGGTGTGTTAGTTTCTGCTGTATAACAAAGGAAACCAGCTATATATATACATATATCCCCATATCTCCTCCCTCTTGTGTCTCCCTCCCACCCTCCCTATCCCACCCCTCTAGGTGGTCACAAAGCACTGAGCTGATCTCCCTGTGTGATGCAACTGCTTCCTACTAGCTATCTTGTCATATAGTCTTGAGTAGTTTTTCCATACTTCTGTCATAATATTTACCTTATTTCTTGTATTTGCTTGGTTGTCTGTCTTTCCAACTACACAATAACAATTTCTGTGAGATTAGGGACCACTGTGCCTGTCCTGTTCCCCTTTGGATCCCTTTACGTAGCACAATTCTTGGCACATAGTAATCAATGAATATTTGTTAAGTGCTTGAATGAATAATTTTTATCAGTGCTAATAATATTAAATAAGCACTTATTAGCCTAATGATTTTTTAAAAATTAATTCTAAAAACACATGTCCTTCCTTAACTTTGTTCTGTGTTGAACGCTCTTTCTTCTAGAAGTTTCAATATGGTCTTTGGGCCCAAAGCATTAAAGCTGTGACCTAAAAGGTATGAAATAAAAGTTCCTTGGAGTCCTATAGAACATTGTCTAGATTTCATAGCCCTAGGGCTGCTTTGTAGATCAGACCAGCTTCTAACAAAACCCTTGGAGCATTTGAATATTTTAAACTGGTACTAAAATGTGCCCACTTCAAGTAAAATTCTTTTGTATAATGAATGTCTGCATGGTTATGTTTTGGTGCACAGAGATTTGTGCCTCTAAAAGGGATGAGCAACCAGGAGCATACACTCTGAGATTTCTGTATCTTAGTCAATGTATAAGGAAGTGGAGAAACTCAACAGGAAAGGCATAGCATCTTGAGGCTTATCCAAAGCTAGCCCTTCTAGAAGGAGCAGGCAGCTTGCTCTGCCTGCAAAAGGTTTTGCTCTCGGCCAACATTGATGCCCAAAATGCTTCCCACAAGAGTCCTCTTAGAATTCATTATTTCATTATTGCCTTGAACAAATGCCTGTTTTAGAGGGGAAACACATTAACCCATTAAACCCACTCTTGTGGATCAGGTTCAGTCTAGATCGGCTAGGCTACCTCTTGAAGTGAGAGAACAGGATCCTGAAGAACTGAAATGCCAACCATAAACAGCCATTGTCAAGAGGAAGAGAAGGCAGGAAGCAAAGGAAATGTTAAGCCTGTAGGGGATTAGTTGGAGGCCTGCAGCTGGAAGGTGGAATGGCAAGAGGTAGAGGGTCTGGACAACCATGGCTACTCTGTGTGTGTGTATGTGTGTGTGTGCTAAAGACCTGGGATCCCAAGGCCATTGAAGGAGGTGGCACTGGTAAGTTTCAGCTCTTGGATTTGTCCAGCCCCATCCTGGTGGTCAACCCCATGCTTCTCTGAGACAGGAGATGGGAGGGGCAAGATACACAACTGTGCCTCAGTTTCTCTAGCTGCCACGCTTGCTATTGAGTAGAAATCAGACTGATATAAACTCTCAGGATACGTTGTAAGCATTACCTGGTTCATCTCACATTCTTTGATATCTTTGCCAAAAGATATCACATAAATAACAGATATTTGTCTGTATTTGTGGAACACACATTCACTCAGTTACAATGGAATTGGAACTAGTAATGTCCTTCTGATCTCTTTGCTTGCTTTTCAAACAGAAAAATAATCTGAGTTTCTGGGCCCACATTTGTCCAGTTCCTCCTTTTCTCATCCCAGTTGCTGTGGTACTTTCCCTCCTCTGATGGATGTATAAAGTATGAAGATTTTCCCAGGTGAAGAAAATCCAGGGGAAAAATTGGACAGAAAAACTGGCTAATGACCAGAGTGGAATTTAACCTATATTTGAAGTCTCACTTTCAATAACTGGTGAGGGTGATACTTCTGGAGTGTACGAACCAGCTGGTATTAGCAAAAGTGTGAAGATCTGCTGATGGAGGAGGGGGCAGGGAAGGTTTGTGGGTGTGTTTCAAAGTCTGTTGGATGCAACTGGTTTAATTTCCTTTGTTCATCTGCTTTAGTGTTGGCAGTGATTTGAGAGGATGGTTTTCTCCCCACTCCAACACATTCGGTGAAGTGTGCTGATACTGTCACTCATTAAGCTGTCGGCAGGATTAAATGTTGTACATTCCGTTTGCATCAGGAAATCCTCTTTTCGAGGACAATGCAAGTTACAGAGTCTGGTTCCATCTAGAGCTCAGGCTTGAGAGAGATAGAAGTAGAGACAAAGAGAGTCAGAGAGAGAGAGAGGGAACCAGTGAAAAAGATGGGCAGAGACAGAGATAGAGTTACCAAGATAGGACAAAGACACCCCAAGAGAGTTGGAGAACCAGAGATTGACAGATGAAAAGAGAGAGACGAAGATGGAATGACTGAACAAGATGAGCAGAGAACTGGAGAGAGTGAGAAAGGAGAGAACTGGAGAGAGAGAGAAGGCAGACAGGGGAAAGATAAGAAGGGGGAAAGAGCCAGGGGCACTGGAGGAGAGGGAGGAAAGGGGAGGGGGAGGGGAGGGAGGCAGAGAATCTTCCATGAAGACCCAGTCTTAGTTTTTTAAGCCTCCATGATATTTTGATGTTAGGGGTCACCCATATGTACATAAGATTTTACTAGCGAACAAAATCTAGGGAGAAGTGAGGGGAAAGAGGCTGCAGCACTGATTCACCGACTCCTCAGAGAAGTTACAGGCGCTGAGGTAAGAAGGCGAGGGGAAAACAAGTCATAAAAAATACTAGACAAAACTCTCTGAGAGGTTTATGCACAAGTCTATCTTGTTTTTTGCAACAATTTCTCAAAAGTGATCTGTGGAGTGAATTTCATGTATCAAATCCAGATTTCCCAAAGCTGGGTGGGTGGAGATGTTTCCCTCTGGAAGACGTTCAAGCTCTCCTTTAAAGAACTTGTCTGTGTTCATCTTGTCGCCCATTGTTCCTGACACATCGAGGTGCCCAAGTTGGGGGCATGTTCTAGTCAAGGCAATTTTGGTCCCAGGGGAGAGAAACCCACTCAAGTTAAAAGGGAACTAAGCAATGAAAATGATTCTAGGACTAATCGTGCTACTCATATTAGACAGAACTACCATTTGTTGAGCTCTTGCCATGGGGCAGGAACAATATTCAGTCCTTTAAATGTAATGTTTCATTGTATCGTCACAGCGATGAGGAACAGAGGTGCAGAGAAATAAAATGATTCGTCCAAAGTTCTCTAGGATGTGAAGCCAGGCAGCAAGGTTGTACTTCACCTGATACAGATGATAACAGCTGAACAGGTCTATCTATGTATCTATTTATCTATGTATTTATCTATGTATGTATGTATGTATGTATGTATCTGTCTATCTATCTATCTATCATCTACATTCTCACTGAGAAAAATTGATCACTTTCTCTGCAAGGCAGTTGGAGTTCTAAAGAATAGATTCATTACCTGTCAGCTTCACTGACTGTTCCCAGAGCTTTGCATGGGGTTGTAGATATTAGCAAGATACCACCATACATTCATCCTTGATGTCCTACAGAAAACCTCAAATATCTTGGAAGTTCAGTCTATCTGTTTGATCCTTAAAAGGGCTTAAAGTAATGATTACTTCACATCTGTGTTGGCCAATGAGACCGGAGGTGGAGCAACCCTGGGTTAAACCGTTTAAGGCGTTGGATTCTAACCCTGGAAACTGGAACTTGACTTCCAATACAGCATTTCCCAAAGTGTGTTCTTTTGAACATAAGTTTTATGAGATGTTATATAAAGGAAAGTTTTCAGGATCAGGAATGTTTAGGAAATACTAGGTTAATCATATTTTGGTAGGTTTATTTTCTGCAGAAATTCTTCTTAGAAACAATGTATATCTGCATTTGAGTCATTCCAATAGGATTGTCCTTCTCCTCCATTCCCATCTACCCAAATCCATGCATTTCCCACTTTTCCCTGGATAGCTCATTTGGTACTCATCACGTACTGCCTTGGTTTCATTTTTTTTTTCACCCTCTTTTTATTTATTTATTTTTTTAAACAATCTTTATTGGAGTATAATTGCTTTACAATGGTGTGTTAGTTTCTGCTGTATAACAAAGTGAATCAGCTATACCTATACATATATCCCCATATCTCCTCCCTCTTGCATCTCCCTCCCACCCTCCCTATCTCACCCCGCTAGGTGGACACAAAGCACCAAGCTGATCTCCCTGTGCTATGCAGCTACTTCCCACTAGCTATCTATTTTACATTTGGTAGTGTATATCTGTCCATGTCACTCTCTCACTTTGCCCCAGTTTTACCTTCCCCCTCCCCATGTCCTCAAGTACATTCTCTACATCTGCCTCTTTATTCCTGTCCCGCCCCTAGGTTCTTCAGAACCACTTTTTTATTTTTTAAATTCCATATATATGTCGTAGCATACGGTATTTGTTTTTGTCTTTCTGACTTACTTCACTCTATATGACAGTTGCTAGGTCCATCCACCTCACTACAAATAATTCAATTTCATTTCTTTTTATGGCCGAGTAATATGCCATTGTATATGTGTGCCACATCTTCTTTATCCATTCATCTGTCAATGGACACTTAGGTTGATTCCATGTCCTGGCTATTGTAAATAGAGATGCAATGAACATTGTGGTACATGACTCTTTTTGAATTATGGTTTTCTGAGGGTATATGCCCAGCAGTGGGATTGTTGGGTCGTAGGGTAGTTCTATTTTTAGAATTTTAAGGAGCCTCCATAATATTCTCCATAGTGGCTGTACCAATTTACATTCCCACCAACAGCGCAAGAGGGTTCCCTTTTCTCCACACCCTCTCCTGCATTTATTGTTTGTAGATTTTTTAATGATGGCCATTCTGACTTGTGTGAGGTGATACCTCATTGTAGTTTTGATTTGCATTTCTCTAATGATTAGTGATGTTAAGCATCCTTTCATGTGTTTGTTGGCAATCTGTATATCTTCTTTGGAGAAACGTCTATTTAGGTCTTCTGCCCATATTTTGATTGGGTTTTTTGTTTTTTTTATATTGAGCTGCATGAGCTGCTTGTAAATTTAGGAGATTAATCTTTTGTCATTTGCTTCATTTGCAAATATTTTCTCCCATTCTGAGGGTTGTCTTTTCCTCTTGTTTATGGTTTCCTTTGCTGTGCAAAAGCTTTTAAGTTTCATTAGGTCCCATTTGTTTATTTTTGTTTTTATTTCCATTTCTCTAGGAGGTGGGTCAAAAAGCATCTTGCTGTGATGTATGTCATAGTGTTCTGCTTATGTTTTCCTCTAAGAGTTTGATAGTGTCTGGCCTTACATTTAGGTCTTTAATCCATTTTGAGTTTATTTTTGTGTATGGTGTTAGGGAGTGTTCTAATTTCATTCTTTTACATGTAGCTGTCCAGTTTTTCCAGCATCACTTATTGAAGAGGCTGTCTTTTCTCCATTGTATATTCTTTCCTCCTTTATCAAAGATAAGGTGACCATATGTGAATGGGTTTATCTCTAGGCTTTCTATACTGTCCCATCGATCTATATTTCTGTTTTTGTGCCAGTACCATACTCTCTTCATTACTGTAGCTTTGTCGTATACTCTGAAGTCATGGAGCCTGATTCCTCCAGCTCCATTTTTCTTCCTCAAGATTGCTTTGGCTATTCGGGGTCTTTTGTGTTTCCATATAAATTGTGAAATTTTTTGTTCTAGTTCTGTGAAAAATGCCAGTGGTAGTTTGATAGGGATTGCATTGAATCTGTAGATTGCTTTGGGTAGTAGAGTCATTTTCACAATGTTGATTCTTCCAATCCAAGAACATGGTATATCTCTCCATCTGTTTGTATTGTCTTTAATTTCTTTCATCAGTGTCTTATAGTTTTCTGCATACAGGTCATTTGTCTCCTCAGGTAGGTTTATTCCTAGATATTTTATTCTTTTTATTGCAATGGTAAATGGGAGTGTTTCCATAATTTCTCTTTAAGATTTTTCATCATTAGTGTATAGGAATGCAAGAGATTTCTGTGCATTAATTTTGTATCCTGCTACTTTACTAAATTCATTGATTAGCTCTAGTAGTTTTCTGGTGGCATCTTTAGGATTCTCTATGTATAGTGTCATGTCACCTGCAAACAGTGACCGTTTTACTTCTTCTTTTCCAACTTGGGTTCCTTTAATTTCTTCTTCTTCTCTGATTGCTGTGGCTAAAACTTCCAAAACTATGTTGAGTAATAGTGGTGCGAGTGGGCAACCTTGTCTTGTTCCTGATCTTAGTGGAAATGATTTCAGTTTTTCACCATTGAGAGCGATGTTGGCTGTGGGTTTGTCATATATGGTCTTCATTATGTAGAGGTTAAGTTCCCTCTATGACTACTTTCTGGAGGGTTTTTATCATAAATGGGTGTTGAATTTTGTTGAAAGCTTTTTTTGCATCTATTGAGATGATCATATGGTTTTTATCCTTCAGTTTTTAATATGGTGTATCACATGGATTGATTTGCATATATTGAAGACTCCTTGCTTTCCTTGGATAAACTCCACTCGATCATTGTGTATGATCCTTTTAATGTGCTGTTGGATTCTGTTTGCTAGTATTTTATTGAGGACTTTTGCATCTCTGTTCATCTGTGATATTGGCCTGTAGTTTTCTTTCTTTGTGACATCTTTGTATGGTTTTTTATCAGGGTCAGGTGGCATTGTAGAATGAGTTTGGGAGTGTTCCTACCTCTGATATATTTTGGAAGTGTTTGAGAAGGGTAGGTGTTAACTCTCTGTAAATGTTTGATAGAATTTGCCTGTGAAACCATCTGGTCCTGGGCTTTTGTTTGTTGGACGAGTTTTAAATCACAGTTTCAATTTCAGTGCTTGTGATTGGTCTGTTTATATTTCCTGTTTCTTCCTGGTTCAGCCTAGGAAGGTTGTGCATTTCTAAGAATTTGTCCATTTCTTCCAGGTTGTCCATTTTATTGGCATGTAGTTGCTTGTGGTAATCCGTCATGATTTTTTGTGTTTCTGTAGTGTCAGTTGTTACTTCTCCTTTTTCATTTCTAATTCTATTGATTTGAGTCTTCTCCCTTTTTTTCTTGATGAGTCGGGCTAATGGTTTATTAATTTTGTTTATCTCCTCAAAGAACCAGTTTTTAGTTTTATTGATATTTGCTATCATTTCCTTCATTTCTTTTTCATTTATTTCTGATCTGATCTTTATGATTTCTTTCCTTCTGCTAACTTTGAGGTTATTTTGTTCTTCTTTGTCTAATTGCTTTAGGTGTTAGGTTAGGTTGTTTATTTGTGATGTTTCTTGTTTCTCCAGGTAGGATTGTATTGCTATAAACGTCCCTCTTAGAACTTCTTTTGCTACATCCCACAGGTTTTGGGTCGTGGTGATTTCATTGTCATTTGTTTCTAGGTAATTTTTGAATTCCTCTTTGATTTCTTCAGTGATCTCTTGGTTATTTAGTAGTGTATTGTTTAGGTTCCATGTGTTTGTATTTTTTACAGATTTTTTCCTGTAACTGATATCTAGTCTCATAGTGTTGTGGTCGGAGAAGATACATGATATGATTTCAATTTTCTTAAATTTACCAAGGCTTGATTCGTGACACAAGATATGATCTATCCTGGAGAAAGTTCCATGAGCAGTTGAGAAGAATGTGTATTCTGTTGTTTTTGGATGGAATGTCCTGTAAATATCAATTAAGTCCATCTTGCTTAATGTATCATTTAAAGCTTGTGTTTCCTTATTTATTTTCATTTTGGATGATCTGTCCATTGGTGAAAGTGGGGTGTTAAAGTCCCCTACCATGATTGTGTTACTGTCTATTTCCCCTTTTATGTCTGTTAGCATTTGCCTTATGTATTGAGGTGCTCCTATGTTGGGTGCATAAATACTTATAATTGTTATATCTTCTTCTTGGATGGATCCTTTGATCATCATATAGTGTCCTTCTTTGTCTCTTGTAATAGTCTTTATTTTAAAGTCTATTTTGTCTAATATGAGAATTGCTACCCCAACTTTCTTTTGATTTCCATTTGCATGCAATATCTTTTTCCATCCCCTTACTTTCAGTCTGTATGTGTCCCTAGGTCTGAAGTGGGTCTCTTGTAGACAGCATATATATGGGTCTTGTTTTTGTATCCATTCAGCCAGTCTATGTCTTTTAGTGGGAGCATTTAATCCGTTTACATTTAAGGTAATTATCAATATGTATGTTTATATTACCATTTTCTTGATTGTTTTGGGTTTGTTATTGTAGGTCTTTTCCTTGTCTTGTGTTTCCTGCCCAGAGAAGTTCATTTAGTATTTGTTGTAAAGCTGGTTTGGTGGTGTGGAATTCTCTTAGTTTTTGCATGTTTGTAAAGTTTTTAATTTCTCCATCAAATCTGAATGAGATCCTTGCTGGGTAGAGTAATCTTGGTTGCAGGTTTTTTCCTTTCATCACTTTAAGTATGTCCTGCCACACCCTTCTGGCTTGCAGAGTTTCTGCTGAGAAATCAGCTGTTAACCTTAGGGGGATTCCTTTGTATGTTATTTGTTGCTTTTCCCTTGCTTCTTTTAATATGTTTTCTTTGTATTTAATTTTTGATAGCTTGATTAATATGTGTCTTGGCATGTTTCTCCTTGGATTTAACCTGTATGGGGCTCTTGGCGCTTCCTGGACTTGATTGACTATTTCCTTTCCTGTATTAGGGAAGTTTTCAACTATAATCTCTTCAAATATTTTCTCAGTCCCTTTCTTTTCTCTCCTTCTTCTGGGACCCCTACTATTCAGATGTTGGTGTGTTTAATGTTGTCCCAGAGGTCTCTGAGGCTGTCCTCAATTCTTTTCATTCTTTTTTCTTTATTCTGCTCTGTGGTAGTTATTTCCACTATTTTATCTCCCAGGTCACTTATCCGTTCTTCTGCCTCAGTTATTCTACTATTGATTCCTTCTAGAGAATTTTAAATTTCATTTATTGCGTTGCTCATCATTGTTTGTTTGCTCTTTAGTTCTTCCAGGTCCTTGTTAAACATATCTTGTATTTCCCCATTCTATTTCCAAGATTTTTGATCATCTTTACTATCATTACTCTGAATTCTTTTTCAGGTAGACTGTCTATTTCCTCTTCATTTGTTTGCTCTGGTGGGATTTTACTTTGCTTCTTCATCTGCTGTGTATTTCTCTGTCTTCTCATTTTGCTTAACTTACTGTGTTTGGGGTCTCCTTTTCGCAGGATGCAGGTTCATAGTGCCTGTTGTTTTTGGTGTCTGCCCCCAGTGGGAAAGGTTGGTTCAGGCTTCGTGGTGGAGGGGACTGGTGCCTGTGTTCTGGTGGATGAGGCTGGATCTTGTCTTTCTGGTGGGCAGGACCACGTCTGGTGGTGTGTTTTGGGGTGTTGTGACCTTATTATGATTTTAGGCAGCCTCTGCTAATGGGTGAGGTTGTGTTCCTGTCTTGCTAGTTGTTTGGCATAGGGTGTTCAGCACTGTAGCTTGCTGGTCATTGAGTGGAGCTGGGTCTTAGCTTTGAGATGGAGATCTCTGGGAGAGCTTTCGCCATTTGATATTATGTGGGGCTGGGTGGTCTCTGGTGGTCCAATGTCTTGAACTCGGCTCTCCCACCTAAGAGGCTCAGGCCTGACACCCGGTGAGAGCCCCAAGAGCCTGTCAGCCACATGGCTCAGACAAAAAGGGAGAAAAAAAAGAAAGAAAGAAAGAAAAATAAATAAATAAAATAAAGTTATTAAAATAAAAATATATTATTAAAAATAAAAAAGTAATAATGAAAAAGAAAGAACAAAGAGAACAACCAATCCAATAAACAAATCCACCAATGATAACAAGTGCTAAAAAGTACACACACAAGAAAAACCAAAAAGAAATGGGCGGACAGAACCCTAGGACAAATGGCGAAAACAAAGCTATACAGACAAAATCACACAAAGAAGCCTACACATACACACAAAACGAGCAAAAGGAAAAAAAAAAATTATATATATAAAAGAAGAGAGCAACCAAATCAATAAACAAATCTACCAGTGATAATAACCTCTAAATACTAAACTAAGATAAACATAAAACCAGAAACAAATTACATGCAGGAAGCAAACCCCAAGTCTGCAGTTGCTCCCAAAGTCCACTGTGTCAATTTTTGGATGATTTGTTGTCTATTCAGGTATTCCACAGATACAGGGTACATCAAGTTGATTGTGGAGATTTAATCCACTGCTCCTGAGGCTGCTGGGAGAGATTTCCCTTTCTCTTCTTTGTTCGCACAGCTCCCGGGGCTCAGCTTTGGATTTGGCCCCGCCTCTGCGTGTAGGTCACCTGAGGGTGTTTGTTCCCCGCCCAGACATGATGGGGTTAAAGTAGCAACTGATTCGGGGGCTCTGGCTCACTCAGGCCGGGGGGAGGGAAGGGTACGGAATGTGCAGCAAGCCTGCGGCGGCAGAGGCCGGCGTGACGTTGCACCAGCCTGAGGAACACCATGCGTTCTCCCGGGGAAGTTGTCTCTGGATCACGGGATCCTGGCAGTGGCAGGCTGCATAGTCGCTCGGTAGGGGAGGTGTGGAGAGTGACCTGTGCTCGCACACAGGCTTCTTGGTGGCGGCAGCAGCAGCCTTAGCGTCTCATGCTCCCATTGATAGCAGCAGCTTTCACCCGGCTCTGAAGCTCATTTAGGTGTTGCTCTGAAGCTCATTTAGGTGTTGCTCTGAATCCCCTCTCCTCGCGCACCCCAAAACAATGGTCTCTTGCCTCTTAGGCAGGTCTGGACTTTTTCCTGGACTCCCTCCCAGCGAGCAGTGGTGCACTAACCCCCTTCAGTCTGTGTTTATGCACCAACCCTGGTCCTCTCCCTGGGATCTGACCTCCGAAGCCCGAGCCTCAGCTCCCAGCCCCCACCCACCCCGAGAGCAGACAAGCCTCTCGGGCTGGTGAGTGCTGGTCGGCACTGATCCTCTGTGCAGGAATCTCTCTGCTTTGCCCTTTGCACCCCTGTTTCTGTGCTCTCCTGTGTGGCTCTGAAGCTTCACCCCCCCAAACCCCATCTCTGCCAGTGAAGGGCCTTCCTAGTGCATGGAAACCTTTCCTCCTTCACGGCTCCCTCCCAGAGGTGCAGGTCCTGTCCCTATTCTTCTGTCTGTTTTTCCTTTTTCCTTTGTCCTACCGAGGTACGTGGGGAGTTTCTTGCCTTTTGGGAAGTCTGAGGTCTTCTGCCAGCGTTCAGTAGGTGTTCTGTAGGAGCTGTTCCACGTGTAGATGTATTTCTGATGTGTCTGTAGTGAAGAAGGTGATCTCCACATCTTACTCCTCTGCCATTTTGAAGGTCTGCCAGTTTCATTATTTAACATTTGGTGAATCCATGTTTTACTTGCGCACCTAGATTGTGAGTCTCTTGCAATTAGAACTTAAACTTTCTTGTAGTTTAAGCCTAGCACTGTGCTGTTTAGATCATAGGTACTCAATAAATGTTTGTTCGTTGAGACACCAGCATGTGAAAAAATGATGTGTTTTAGTTTGGTTCCTTGGACCTGCACTACCCCCAGGCATCTTCTGAGACATCAATTTGGATACAAGTTGTTTATTTGGGAGGTGATCCCAGGAAGCCCAGATGGAGAGTGGGGAATTACGACAGAGAGTGAGGAAGTCAATAAAAAGTATATTAATGAGTGGGTTACAGCTGTGGGCAACTGAGGCTCCATCCTGCTGGGGACTCAAGGACAGGCTGTAGAACACACATCTGGGTGGTACCACTGAGCGGAGATGAATCTGGTTTACTTTCTACTAAGCTCTGCCCTTGATTGTGCATTGGTCCTGGGGTGTTAACACCTTGGCACTTCCAGCCTATGGGGCAGTATAGCTGGAAAAGCCCTCAGGCAGAGAGACACCCGGAGCCATCAGCATTGGAACGCCACAGGGACCTCTGGGAATAGAGGCAGGGCACTGGTGATGACCTGTCACATTATCCAAGAACAGCATTGGTTAACTGGCCTCCCCTCGTCCCAGCAGTTAAAAATTTTGCACTCGTTCAGTCTTGTATCAATAAATGAGCAGTTTTCTTGCCTGGGCTAACAAATTACATTTTTCCTGCTTTTGGAACCAGCTGCTACATATCTCCCCACTGCCTCAGTGGAAAATTGTCCTGTCAGCAGTATCACAATGTGATTTCTTCATCAAAGGTCATTGCCAATTATTTCATAAAAAACTGAAGCTTCAGTAGTTACCTGATTTTTATCTTTTTTTAAAAGGTAGGTCATTTTTAGTTCATCACTGTCACCTTATCGCCTATCTGCCCATGAAAAGGCATGCAGTAAAACCAGCAACTTTGCCTTAGCCTTTTGTTATTGCTCCATATTTCATTTGTCATTTTATCTCCTGTTCTGGAGAAGATCATAGCTGGTTAGTTAAAGCACTGGATAAATGAACACAGGGAGATACAAGCAAACATATGCCCAAGATCTTCCCCAGTTCTTTGACTGGTCTGGATTCCTCATCCTAACAGCAGGAGATGATGAACACCACCAGAGGTGTCATAACCACTCGCAACATAACTAGCTCCTAGAAGGAGGCCTGCATGATTATTAATAGTGATTGTTTCTTGCTGGACGCCCTAGCCTCAGAGTTCTACCTACTGATACCTCCTACAGGGACCAGGGCTGATTCTTCTGCTCCATGTTGCCTCGACTGGGTACTCTGAGTAGGAATTCACCTCTTCTGTCTCAGCTCTCGAAATATTTTGTGGTGGTTCTTTTATACCCCTTGGCACTTACAAATTTGTCTTCCTACCCAGATTAAGAATTTCTTGAGGCCCCAGACTGTGCCTTACTCTCCATCTTTCCTTTTCTCACAGCACTCAGTATGGTGTCTGCCATGTTTAGATGTTCAGTGAACATAATGAGTCTAACTGAATTGGAATTTGGAGGAAGAAAATCCTTCCTCGTCCCTTCCCTGTACCTGTTGCAGTATGAGAATGTGTCATAGATGGATGTCTAGTGGCCTTTCTGGAAGTGTCACAGCACCCCTGCAGCAGACACATGTCAACCAGGCCTGAAATTTACACTATGAAAGGCATTCATGTCCAAAGAAGCTTTTTGTAAAAAGAAGTTTTAAAAAAAGAACCAGGGAGTGGATAGTGTCTTAATTGCTACCCGTTAGTATTAGGTTGAACTATAGGAAATTGCCATTGTTAAGGTCACAAATGGTGGTTCCTACCTAATGTCTTAGCATGATTAGTAGATTTATGGGCAGGGGAAGATGTAGGAAATGGCATTGCCACAATTGTCGTGGAAAGAGGAAAGCCAAGAATACTGTTGAACGGAGACAGGCTGCTGTGGGGTTTGCAGGAAGGGGCCCCAGGAAAGTATGTTTATTTGGGGAAAGAGGGTGATAAATATGAGATGGACACAAAGCAAAGTGAGTCTCCCCAAACCTTATAAAGTTGGCTTAGGCCACTTCTGTCGCAGCGGGCCAGTGCTTCCAGAGGGTTGCTACACTAGATTATGTGAGGTACGCCCTGCTTTCTTTCTGTTTCTGTTTCTTAATATGGGCAGCTCAAGGGTGTACAGACAAGAGGGAGAGTGGCTCTTCTCGAACAGGTACTTGTATCTACAAGTCCCTACTCAATGCAGGTAAGTTTCAGCCCCAATTAAATGCTGTCCATCCATGAATATTTGCTAGTAGGCATCATAAACCAAAACCAAAATCAGCACCTGCACCCTCTATTCACACATGGGGGTACCTCAAGCCATCTTCAAGAGAAAAGATCCCAAACTCTGTGGTCAATTTATAAAAATGTAAAGTGTAACCAGAACCACAGATGCGATTGCCCCAGTGGGTCAAAACCCAACTGGCTGAGGCTTTACCTTTTGAATACTAATGAGCAGTAATGCTTGGAGACCTTGATGTGACCCTTGGTTCATGTAACTATCAGATATTCAGATGTTATAATGAGATCCTGCTGAGTGAGAGAGGAGGCATCAGCATTTATGTTTGGTACCAACAAAGGGTGCATTCATTTAATGAGGTGAGGTGGGAAAGGAAGATGTGGGAATTACACACTGAAATAGGGTAGGGGAGAAATAGCACTTCTTTGTATTTTAGGAAGGTGCATCACCCACAAATGGAATCTACAAGCCAGGGTATTTTAATGTTTGCTCTGAGAACTTGATCTTTCAGAGGTCCATTAAGCAATTTTCATGGATTTTTCTGTTCTCCCTTGTACCTACGTTGACAAGTGGAACTCTTCTATTCCATCATAACCAAGAAACAGAAAAGGTGTTAAGGGCCATTGGGTAATTCAGTAACTCATCGATGTGTGTTACATTTAAAGGTATAGGATGGTATAGCAGCAAAAAAGTGAATTCTAGATTCAGCTCTCACACTAGTGGTGAGAATTCAGATAAATTCCTTAACTCTTGGAGCCTGGATTTCTCTCATCTGTAAAATTACAATGGATTTGATGATTTCTATGTCCCATCCAATTGTACAATTCTATCATTCTATTATAGATTAGGTTGCTATTATTGTTTAATATAGCTATTGTCACCTTGTGAATGGAGGTAGGCATTTGTAAAGAAAATATTGGCCAAGCAATAACCAAATAATTTATCCTTTTGGTCTTCTGTGTTCCTACTTTTGTCCCTCCATTGCTCTTCAAAATGCATGGAAGTGAATCAGCAGGAATGTAGGAGCCCTCATCCTTAAAAGCCACCTCTATTTTTACTTTATGAAAACAAGAAAAGGAAAAAGAAAGGGGCAATACATAGGCATGGCATAATAGAGCAAAAGGATAAGATCATTAACTGGGGGAAATGAGCCATAGTTCCCTAAGCTTTAATAAAGACTTGGAGAAGAAAATAGCCCCAAAGAAAGTTTTTTCCCCTTAGAACACCTAGAAGAGTGTTGACTTTTCCTGTCTTTGTATTCTTTCACTGCACTCTATTAGAATTGATTCAGAGAAAGGACTGCACCTAGAGTACATAATAAACATCTCCAGGAGAGGTGGGGAGGATGGGCAGAAGCAGGAAGGAGATGAAGGAAAATCAATTGCTCGGTGCTGACAACTTCTTCTTGTAATAACAGTATTCTGTCACATTGCATTAGCTGCACTTTTCAATTGTATGTGTTTTTGCTAACAGGCTGTAAAACTGTAATCATATGAGCACTGAATACATTGTATTAGTGGGAATGATTCAAGGGGATGTGCGCTTTATTATACCAGTATGGTGTATAATGTGTTGCTTACCGAAGTGAGACTTATCATTTTAGTGAAGGAATATTTATTATTTGTTTGTTGTAACATTGGTGCCTTCCAGGGAAACCTGCCTGATTCTGCTGGGATTGGGGAGAGGTAAGATTTTCTCCTACTCTTCCTTCTCTCCCCACTCCACAGATCCAAGCAGCATGACCCTGAAATTGGGATAAAAAATCACTTGGAGTACCACGTTCCCAACCATCTGAGAAAGCAATAGCTCTGCCTGGATTTCCAAACAGCATTTGTAAAGCTAATGGGATTGTTGCTGCAAAGCACCTTCTGCACAGAGAGTTGAAGGAACAAAAGGGGAGGAATTTCACAAGTGTATGGGAGTGACTATGGATTGAACAGATCCTTTGGGGAAAGGATATGCTGAGAAAGATGGGTTAGAATTAGGGGGAAGGGGGGATGAAAGGGGGAAGCAGGATCCTTGAGCATGGATTTCTTGGTTTTAAAGAATTTTGCAGGAAATTAACCCTTTCCACCTAGTGCTGGAGTGTATTTGTAGCCTTTCTAGTAGAGTTTCCATGATTACCTTGCTCTGAACTCTTGTAGTGCAAATTGTCCATCCACTCAATGGTCGTTGATTACACATCGAATGGAGTGTTGTGTGCGCGTGCATGTGTGTGTGTGTTTGCCGCCTCGATTCATAAGGATTGTGCCTTGGATGGCATTCCTGTTCTTCATGGCACAGTGTCCTGAGGTGTTCAACAAGCTGCTCTTGCTTGACTGACCTCAACTAAAATTGACACCTGGACCCGTCCTTGTATCCTTTTGGTAGGGCTGCTGTAACAAAGTACCACAAGTTGATGACTTCAACAACAGAAAGGTATTGTCTCACACTTCTGGAGGCCGGAAGTCCAAGATCAAGGTGTCGGCAGGGTTGGTTCCTATTGAGGACACTTCCATGCCTCTCTCCTAGCTGCTGGTGGTTGCTTGAAATCTTTGGAGTCTTAGGTTTTTAGGTGCATCGCTCTGCCCTCTACTTTCCTATTTACATGATGTATGTGTTTCCCTGTGGCATTAGTGGGGACGATTCAAGCGGGTGAGTGCTTTATCATACCAGTATGGTGCAGAATGTGTTGCTTCCCGAAGTAAGACTTCCAGCCCTCCCTCAAGGCCTGGGCCTCTTAGTGAAAGACCCTACATGTGTGGCTGTGTCTCAATTTCCCCATTTTATAATTATACCAGTCATATTTGATTATGGGGGCAGTATGACCTTATCTTAACTACTTACATCTGCAGTGACCCTATTTCCAAATCCGTTCACATTCTGAGGTACTGGGGGTTAGGACTCCAACAAATAAATTGTGAGGGGGACACAATTGAACTCATAACAGTACTCCACCTCCAAGAATTGTTTATAATGCACACTTTGAGACTGGTACAAATTTCCCATCTAAATCTAGCGATGCCCATCAATTGACGGTAGCCTCTGCAATCAGGAGTAAACCCAACACTGCCACTCACCACGCAGCAAGCATTGTTTCAGGTGCGTTAAATGCATTAGTTTATTTAATACTCAATATCACTATGAGGTAGTTTTTATTCATATCCTCCTTTTACAGATGAGGAGATTGAGGCACAAAGGGATTAAGTAAATTGTCCCAAATGACACAGTGGATTCGGGTTTCAAACCTGCATAATTTGGCTCATGAATTTCTGCATTTAACCACTATTTTTTTATAGCCTCTCCAAATTAGACAGAATCTGGGTGGCCCCTTATATAAATGCTTCCTCTCTTTATATAATATTTGTATTTATTTTTTCTGACTATGGCTTTTTAATACAACACATGAACGTTATAAAGCACTTAGACTTTAGGTCAGATGATGCAAGTGAGCCTCAATTTGCACTTCCCAGTGGCCCAGCAGACAGTGCCATCCTTTTAAATGGATATTTCATTGAAGACTCATCAGGGAGGTGTTCTGGGACCTGAGCACAGGCTGGTAAGTAAGGACAGGCTGGTAAGAGGAAATAAAGACGCAGATGGGTAGGGATAGCATGGTGTTGGTTTGCACTCCAAGTTACACTTCCTCAAAGTCATGTGGTGACTTTGACCAGTATCTGGGCTCTAGTCCAAGAATGAAGTGGATCCAGTCTGGTGGGTAGAGAATGCCAGCAGGTGTCTGCAGGCAGGGGTGGCATTTGGAGGCAAAATAATGGAGGACCTTGGTTCCTGTGGTTAGTGACTTAGAATGAGAGCCCATCTAGTGGCAGAGGTTATGGACATAGGAGCCCAGCTCCCAGCAGAGGGTCTGGCCAAGATGGCTGAGGGGAAATAACATATATTGAGACCCTGTTGGACCTTCCAAAAATCGCTGTGAGGATTTATTATTATTTCCATTTCAAAACTGGGCCTTAGATGCTTCCTAATCTACCCTTGTACTCATAGCTAGCAAAGGACTGAGCTAGAATTTGACCCCTGTGCTGTCTAGACCAAAAGCCTGAACTCTTTCACTGTACCGCATGATCTGTTAGGTTTACACAGGGGAAATTAAATGGAACTGAGGGTACGGGCTGCAGATCCTTGGTGTCTAGTGATGAGTGGGGCTGGGGGAAGAAATAACCAATACTGCAAACACAGACAGTAGACAGAATTCCCTCATACATGTACGCTCACTTATATTCTGACCACTTATGTGTGTTGGCCAGATAACCAAAGTGATGGATTTAGTGAGGTCTAAGTGGGGATCAAGTCAGCATTATCCCAAGGGAAGGTTTCCTTTCTGAACTTGAAGGTATTTAAAACCTCCCACTTTGGTCTCTATTATTGCTTAACACTGTCAGCCTTAGGTATTCATGTGGGTTTCACTTCCACAGATTCAACCAGCTGAATCCGAGTGCTTCAGGCCCTGAAGACATTATAATTTACTTTAAAGTAATTAAAAATGGGCTATAATATGCTTTGATTTATGCTTTTTGTATTGCCTCGTATTGAATTGTACTGAAATCCATTTATGTATTCACACACAATTATATATTTGCTGCATAAAGTTTCTCTTGATTTTGTAATTTTCCAACACCTTCCTTTTCTGAAAAAACAGCAGGTATTTTTTGTACACCTACTTATTATGTGATAGGTATTGATAAAAATTCAATTAAACAATCAAGTTAAGAAGAAAAAAGGGGGAATTTTATTCATGCCAAACTGAGGATTATAACCCAGGAGATAAGATTCTCAGAAAGCTCTGAGGACTGTTCCACCTGTTAGAAGTTGAAGACACAGTCATATACATTTTTGAGACAAAGGATTGTACATGAAAGCAACATACTGACATGACATTTAACATAAAGTTCCCCAAAGGACCCATAGTCCAGGTAAGCACGTACAAAGCCAGCAGCAAGTCACCGTGATCCTGTACAGAGCTGGGGAAGAACGCATTCTCTTAAGAAGTTACATTGCTGGCGTCAGAAGAAAGAAAACAATTGATCTTTATGGTGGAGCAGGCACTCCCATCTCTGAGGAGCTCTGGTTAATGTGTGATGCAGATGCACACTGCACATTAAGGAGGGAAGGAGAAGGCCCAAACAAACAGGGAGAGAATTTTATGTTTAATTTTTCTTGTCCCACCTTAAAACACAAATTTTATTTCATCATAGGTTCTGTGGGTGAACCAGAAGCACAAAAGACAAGGTCCTGACCTCCCATGATTTATGCTTTGTTTTTACAGAATATATTTTTAAAATCTTTATTGGAATATAGTTGATTTCCAATGTGTTAGTTTCTGCTATACCGCAAAGTGAATCAGTTATACATATACATATATCCACTCTTTTTTAGATTCTTTTCCCATATAGGCCATTACCGAGTATTGAGTAGAGTTCCCTGTGTCCTTATTAGTTATCTATTTTATATATAGTAGTGTGTATACGTCAATCCCAATCTCCTAATTTATCCCTCCCCCGCTCCCTTACCCCCTGGTAACCATAAATTTGTTTTCTACATCTGTAACTCTGTTTCTGTTTTGTAGATAAGTTCATTAGTACCCCTTTTTAGATTCCACATATAAGCAGTATCATATGATATTTGTGTTTCCCTGCCATGACTTATACTTTTGGAAGTCATTGACATGTGAAAGTTAAGTATCAGTGGAAGAGATAAACAGAAGTACCGCATGGTGGTTCTAGAGAGGTCTACAAAGGAGTTAGGAATGGTATGAACAATATATGCTCCAAGAACTCAGGGGAGGGGTTCCTGTGGTGAGTTGGGCTGTTCTGGGAAGAGATCAAACTGGAAAATGGAGCAGAGAGAAGACCAGACTTGAGTGTGATGAAGACTTTATTCCCCATACTCAGATTTTCCCTGGGGGATTTTGAACTGACATTGAAATGGAGAAACACTTTAGGATGATATTTTTACCAACCCTTGAGCTTTTTGTGAATTTTTTTTCCTGAAGTAAAATCCTCTGGTTCCATTGGTGATGAGTCCATCTTTATGTGGGTTCTCTTTGGGCTCAGTGGTGCCTCCAGGGGAAGGGCCTGCAGTAGCTATTAGATCTCTGCTTCGAGTTCTCTACTTCACCAGCTCACTGTGATACTCTTTCCATCCACCAAAAATGGGGCTCTCAGCAGAGCAGAGATGGAGGAAGAGCTGTGAGGTCAGGCAGGTTTGGCAAGGCTTCCATTTCATGACAAACTGACAGTGTCTAGAAATAAGCTAATTTTGTAATCAGCCTGTTTTGAAGCCATTATTTATGTTTCTCTGTAATAGGAACAATGGTATTTTAATGATCTACATAGCATTTAATTATAATTCAGTTATCTGATGTAAGTAATTTCAGTACCTCTTAATATAACAAATCTCCAGTGTGAATTATCTAGCTAATAAGAGATGACAGTTGGTCGTTACTCTGTGAACCTCACCATCTTTCACTAGAACTTGCTGTGATAAGTTAAATAAACCATCCTTCCATGTGGGAAACTCCCTAGGTGGCCCTCAAGGGAAATGCAGGCACTGAGCTCCCTAGGTCCAGACAAATGGTGACATCTTTGGCATAAAGATGAGGCTGCCAGAGACAGCTGATTGCTGTGTGTGATGTGAGGCTCTTGACTCTTATTACCTAATTATGAAGGCTGGAAAGCTCAGGTTAGGACAGAGCAATAATGAAGTCACGGTCGTAGATTCTGTCCTGTGTAGGGTTAGTCTTACTTTATTCTTGATCCTGAAGAGTCATTTTTTAAAGTGGTAAATTGCTCAAAAGAAATAAGCACTGACAGTTGGACTATAAAAATCACAGTTTGTAAAGAAAGAAAGTCGTATTATGGGGAAATGTCTTTCAAAAAAATTTATCTGGGATTTCTGGACAAAAGGATACAGATCAGCTCTTTTGGCAGGAAGAGCAATGTCTGCTGATGATTTTCTGTGTGTGTAACCATTGATCCCACGTTTCCTTGACCCCATTTGGGCGTGGAATCCCCAGAGCTGGCTCTACTCACATCTTCCTTGGAAGTATGCAGCCTTGTTTGGGATTGATAGGAAAAAATAGACATGCGGAAACTCAGGAGAGCCTCACATGACTGTGCCCCAAGTAAACTCCTGTGGGCTCACTTGGCATCTTAAAGCCCTATCAAGGGAAATTGTACTTGGTGGAGTATCTACACAAGCTTAATTATAAAATGACAATATCACTCCAAGTTGAAAAGAAAATTGGAATGGAAATAGGGTCTAATGATCAGAAATCTGAACATTAAGACCACGGGAGATTTTTTTTTTGAATCTGCACTCGGCCATGGAGCTGAGGTGTCCAGAGCAGCCATTTCACTGGAGGAACTCTAGTCTGAAGGGCCAGCCGGGTGCAAGGCCTCTGCATGCGGCATCCTGTCAGCAAGTGAAACTAGAGGAAGCACAAAGAAAAACAGAGGAAAAAAAAAAGGAGGAACCAAGATGGCGGAGTAGAAGGACGTGCTCTCACTCCCTCTTTGCGAGAACACCAGAATCACAACTAGCTGCTGGACAATCATCGACAGGAAGACACTGGAACTCACCAACAAAGATACCCCACATCCAAAGACGAAGGAGAAGCCACAGTGAGATGGTAGGAGGGGCGCAATCACAGTAAACTCAAATCCCTTACCTGCTGGGTGGGTGACTCACAGCCTGGAGAACACTTATACCACAGAAGTCCACCCACTGGAGTCAAGGTTCTGAGCCCCATGTCAGGCTTCCCAACCTGGGGGTCCAGCAATGGGAGAAGGAATTCTGAGAGAATCAGACTTTGAAGCCTAGTGGGAATTGATTGTAGGACTTCGACAGGACTGGGGGAAACAGAGACTCCACCCTTGGATGGCACACAAAAAGTAGTGTGCATATCGGGACCCAGGGGAAGGAGCAGTGACCCCAGGGGAGACTGAACCAGACCTACCTGCTAGTGTTGGAGGGTCTCCTGCAGAGGTAGGGGGTGGCTGTGGCTCACCGTGGGGACAAGGACACTGGCAGCAGAAGTTCTGGGAAGTAATCCTTGGAGTGAGCCCTCCCAGAGTCTGTCATTAGCCCCACCAAAGAGCCCAGGTAGGCTCCAGTGTTGGGTTGCCTCAGGCCAAACAACCAACAGGGAGGGAACCCAGCCCCACCCATCAACAGTCAAGGGGATTAGAGTTTTACTGAGCTCTGCCCACCAGGGCAACAGTCAGCTCTACCCAACACCAGTCCCTCCCATCAGGAAACTTACACAAGCCTCTTAGATAGCCTCATCCACCAGAGGGCAGACAGCAGAAGCAAGAAGAACTACAATCCTGCAGCCTGTGGAACAAAAACCACATTCACAGAAAGATAGACAAGATGAAAAGGTAGAGGGCTATGTACCAGATGAAGGAACAAGATAAAACCCCAGAAAAACAACTAAATGAAGTGGAGATAGGCAACCTTCCAGAAAAAGAATTCAGAATATTGATAGTGAAGATGATCCAGGACCTCGGAAAAAGAATGGAGGCAAAGATCGAGAAGATGCAAGAAATGTTTAACAAAGGCCTAGAAGAATTAAAGAACAAACAAACAGAGGTGAACAATACAATAACTGAAATGAAAACTACACTAGAAGGAATCAATAGCAGAATAACTGAGGCAGAAGAATGGATAAATGCCCTGGAAAACAGAATGGTGGAATTCACTGCTGCAGAACAGAATAAAGAAAAAAGAATGAAAAGAAATGAAGACAGCCTAAGAGACCTCTGGGACAACATTAAATGCAACGACATTCACATTATAGGGGTCCCAGAAGGAGAAGAGAGAGAGAAAGGACCAGAGAAAATATTTGAAGAGATTATAGTCAGAAATTTCCCTAACATGGGAAAGGAAATAGCCACCCAAGTGCAGGAAGCCCAGTGAGTCCCATACAGGATAAACCCAAGGAGAAACACACCAAGACACATAGTAATCAAATTGGCAAAAATTAAAGACAAATAAAAATTATTGAAAGCAGCAAGGGAAAAACAACAAATAACATACAAGGGAACTCCCATAAAGTTAACAGTTGATTTCTCAGCAGAAACTCTACAAGCCAGAAGGGAGTGGCATGATATACTTAAAGTGATGAAAGGGAAGAACCTACAACTAAGATTACTGTCCCTGGCAAGGATTTCATTCAGATTTGATGGAGAAATCAAAGGCTTTACAGACAAGCAAAAGCTAAGAGAATTCAGCACCACCAAACCAGCTCTACAATGAATGCTAAAGGAACTTCTCTAAGTGGGAAACACAAGAGAAGAAAAGGACCTACAAAAACAAGCCCAAAACAATTAAGAAAATGGTCATAGGAACATACATATCGATAATTACCTTAAACATGAATGGATTAAATGCTCCAACCAAAAGACACAGGCTTGCTAAATGGATACAAAAACAAGACCCATATATATGCTGTCTACAAGAGACCCACATCAGACATAGGGACACATACAGACTGAAAGTGAGGGGATGGAAAAAGATATTCCATGCAAGTGGAAATCAAAAGAAAGCTGGAGTAGCTATACTCATATCAGATAAAATCGACTTTAAAGTAAAGAATGTGACAAGAGACAAGGAAGGACACTACATAATGATCAAAGGATCAATCCAAGAAGAAGATATAACAATTATAAATATATATGCACCCAACATAGGAGCACCTCAATACCTAAGGCAACTGCTAACAGCTATAAAAGAGGAAATCGACAGTAACACAGTAATAGTGGGGGGCTTGAACACCTCACTTACACCAATGGACAGATCATCCAAAATGAAAATTAATAAGGAAACACAAGCTTTAACTGACACAATAGACCAGATAGATTTAATTGATATTTATAGGACATTCCATCCCCAAACAGCAGATTACACTTTCTTCTCAAGTGCACACGGAATATTCTCCAGGACAGATCACATCTTGGGTCACAAATCAAGCCTCAGTAAATTTAAGAAAATTGAAATCAGGGGCTTCCCTGGTGGTGCAGTGGTTGAGAGTCCAACTGCCGATGCAGGGGACACGGGTTCGTGCCCCAGTCCGGGAAGATCCCACATGCCATGGAGCAGCTAGGCCCGTGAGCCATGGCCACTGAGCCTACGCATCTGGATCCTGTGCTCCACAACAGGAGAGGCTACAACAGTGAGAGGTGTATGTACCGCAAAAATAAAAATAAAAAATCTTCCAACAAACAAAAGTCCAGGAACAGATGGCTTCACAGGTGAATTCTATCAAACATTTAGAGAAGAGCTAACACCCATCCTTCTCAAACTCTTCCAAAAAATTGCAGAGGAAGGAACACTCCCAAACTCATTCTATGAGGCCACCATTACCCTGATACCAAAACCAGACAAAGATACTACAAAAAATGAAAATTACAGACCAATATCACTGATGAATATAGATGCAAAACTCCTCAACAAAATACTAGCAAACAGAATCCAACAACACATTAAAAGGATCATACACTATGATCAACTGGGATTTATCCCAGGGATGCAAGGATTCTTCAATATATGCAAGTCAATCAATGTGATACACCATATTAACAAATTGAAGAATAAAAACCATATGATCATCTCAATAGATGCAGAAAAAGCTTTTGGCAAAACTCAACACCCATTTATGATAAAAACTCTCCAGAAAGTGGGCATAGAGGGAACCTACCTCAACATAATAAAAGCCATATATGACAAACCCACAGCAAACATCATTCTCAATGGTGAAAAACTGAAAGCATTACCTCTAAGATCAGGAACAAGACAAGGATGTCCACTCTCACCACTATTATTCAGCATAGTCTTGGAAGTCCTAGCCACAGCAATCAGAGAAGAGAAAGAAATAAAAGGAATACAAATTGGAAAAGAAGAAGTAAAACTGTCACTGTTTGCAGATGACATGATACTATACATAGAGAATCCTAAAAATGCCACCAGAAAACTACTAGAGCTAATCAATGAATTTGGTAAAATTGCAGGATACAAAATTAATGCACAGAAATCTCTTGCATTCCTGTACACTAATGATGAAAAATCTGAAAGAGAAATTAAGGAAACACTCCCATTTACCATTGCAACAAAAAGAGTAAAATACCTAGGAATAAACCTACCTAAGGAGACCAAAGACCTGTATGCAGAAAACTGTAAGACACTGATGAAAGAAATTAAAGATGATACCAACAGATGGAGAGATATACCATGTTCTTGGATTGGAAGAATCAATACTGTGAAAATGACTATACTATCCAAAGCAATCTACAGAGTCAGTGCAATCCCTATCAAAGTACCAATGGCATTTTTTATGGAACTAGAACAAATAATCTTAAAGTTTGTATGGAGACACAAAAGACCCCGAATAGCCAAAGCACCCTTGAGGGAAAAAAACCGAGCTGGAGGAATCAGATTCCCTGACTTCAGACTATACTACAAAGCTACAGTAAACAAGACAATATGGTACTGGCACAAAAACAGAAACATAGATCAATGGAACAGGATAGAAATCCCAGAGATAAACCCAAGCACCTATGGTCAACTAATCTATGACAAAGGAGGCAAAGATATACAATGGAGAAAAGACAGCCTCTTCAATAAGTGGTGCTGGGAAAACTGGACAGCTACATGTAAAAGAATGAAATTAGAACACTCCCTAACACCATACACAAAAATAAACTCAAAGTAGATTCGAGACCTAAATGTAAGACCAGACAGTATAAAACTCTTAGAGGAAAACATAGGAAGAACACTCTTTGACATAAATCACAGCAAGATCTTTTTTGATCCACCTCCTAGAGTACTGGAAATAAAAACAAAAATAAACAAATGGGACCTAATGAAACTTCAAAGCTTTTGCACAGCAAAGGAAACCATAAACAAGATGGAAAGACAACCCTCAGAATGGGAGAAAATATTTGCAAATGAATCAACGGACAAAGGATTAATCTCCAAAATATATAAACAGCTCATGCTGCTCAATATTAAAGAAACAAACAACCCAGTCCAAAAATGGGCAGAAGACCTAAATAGACATTTGTCCAAAGAAGACATACAGATGGCCAAGAAGCACATGAAAAGCTGCTCAACATCACTAATCATTAGAGAAATGCAAATCAAAAATACAATGAGCTATCACCTCACATCAGTTAGAATGGGCATCATCAGAAAATCTACAAACAACAAATGCTGGAGAGGGTGTGGAGAAAAGGGAACCCTCCTGCACTGTTGGTGGGAATGTAAATTGATACAGCCACTATGGAGAACAGTATGGAGGTTCTTTAAAAAACTAAAATAGAATTTCCATATGATCCAGCAATCCCACTACTGGGCATATACCCAGAGAAAACCATAATTCAAAAAGACACATGCACCCCAATGTTCACTGCAGCACTATTTACAATAGCCAAGTCATGGAAGCAACCTAAATGCCCATCGACAGACAAATGGATAAAGAAGTTGTGGTACATATATACAATGGAATATTACTCAGCCATAAAAAGGAATGACATTGAGTCATTTGTTGAGACATGGATGGATCTAGAGACTGTAATACAGAGTGAAGTAAGTCAGAAAGAGAAAAACAAATATCGTGTATTAACGCATGTATGTGGAACCTAGAAAAATGGTACAGATGAACTGGTTTGCAGGGCAGTATTTGAGACACAGATGTAGAGAACAAACGTATGGACACCAAGGGGGGAAAACCCCACAGGTGTGGGGATGGTGGTGTGCTGAATTGGGCGATTGGGATTGACATGTATACACTGATTTGTATAAAATTGATGACTAATAAGAACCTGCTGTATAAAAAAAGAACACTTAGTAAAAACTGATATATACATTAAAAACAAACAAACAAAAAAAGACCACTGGAGTCCTAGGTCCAAATCCTTTCCCTTCATATTTGTTTCATTGACTCAATGAGCATTTTCTTTACAGATACTGTCTGTAAAACATTTCACATAATAACAAATAGTATCTTCTCCACATAATAACAAAATATCAAGGAATGTGAATTAATGAATGTGTGACTTACCTGTCCAATATATGCTGAGGTCATTTAGATTTCTACTCCAAAGTATATCTGAAATAGAATGATTCTTCTCTATATGCATTGCCATCACCCTGGTTTAAGCCATTAATGAATATCTCTTAAGTTCTAGCACTTAACTGGTCTCCCAATAATTCAGCTATTCTCCCATTTACTCACTAGGCTTCAGCAACATTGTTTTCCAGTTCTTTGAACTCTTAAGCAAAACAAAATAATAGAAAACAAAAAATTAAATCAAAACAAGTCATTCCCTAAAACCTCTGAGAACTCTGATCACACTGTCTGCTTGTCCTTCGTAGCCTTTCATATACATATATATCATGATGTTTTACTTCATGTCAGTTTCCCCTCTAGATTATTATTAATTTAAAAAATTTTTATTGGGGTATATTTGATATTACTCAGCCATGAAAAAAGAACGAAATAATGCTGTTTGCAGGAACATGGGTGGACCCAGGGATTGTTATATGGGAAAAGAATCCCTTCTGGATTATAAGTTTCATGAAGGCAGAGACTGACTGCTTTGCTCAGCACAATACACCCATACCAGGATAGTGACTACCTGAAGGTAGGATACTCAATTATTTTTTTGTGGATAGAATATAGATTTCATCCATGAGTCTTAGTTTTTCCTCTCCTGGGAGAGACCTAATAGTCTAATTCTTCTTCCTCACGACAACTGTTTAGAGGATTGAAGGCTGCCTTTATTCACCACTCTATCTGCTGTAAGTTTGTATCTACAAGTTATTTACCTAGTGTTTCTGGAATACTTTTGATCACTTTGCCATTTTGGCCTGTATCTTGTAAATACAGTCTAGTTTGTGTTTTGCTATTTAAATGTAGTACCCAGAGATGACTGTGATTTCCCACCTGTGGTCTGACTGGTATACCCCTGAGCAGGACCAGCATCTTCTTCAGATGTTATATCTCCATTAACACAGCCTAAGCCTGCATCAATTCCTATGCAACTTCATCAGCTTGCTGCTGACTCTCGAGCCCACAATCAAGGAAAACTCTTAAATTTCTTTATTCAGTATGCTCTTAGGATGCCATGTGGGTGTTTTGGACCCACTTCCAAAACTTTGCATTTATTCTTATAAAATATAATAATTTTACCTTGCTCGTTCCTAATTCTCTCATCCATCAAAATCATTATCTTTCTTGGATTCATGTTATCTGCAAAACCTGTATCTTCATTCACTTAATTTTTTATTGAACACCTACTATCTGCCAAACTATGTACTAAGTGTGGCACTTTATAAGGTGGACGTGATAGCTACTTTCACAGGCATACAGTCTAGTCACTGACAAGAGTTGTGAGTGCTTCAATGAAGACACAACCTTATGGCAGTCATTTGGAATCCCTTCTAGGTACCTATCAATTAATTAAGCAGAATTTTCTAGATATTTAGTCAACCAATTAATAACCCATCTAACATATTGTTGTTTGGCTCATTACCAACAATCTGGGTGTAAACTCTTTCAGGGCATCATTCCATGTACCATACTTCTTTGTGTCCTCACTGCGCTCACATCCAAGTCTCTTTTCATTGAGACCATCTTTGCCCACTGTATATAAAATAGCATTGAATGCCTCCCAACTCCTGCCCCTCCTCTTCCCTTTGCCTGTTTTATATTTTCTTCATAGTACTTATCACTTGTTGCTGTATCACATAGTTTGCTTATTTATTTTTTAAATTTTTTGTCCCGTGCCCCGCCCCCCCCATTATAATATAATCTCTGTGAAGGCAGGAACTTTTTCTGTATTGTTCACTGCTATAATCCCAGTGAGAAGAACAGGACCTGACACAGTAGGCAGTCAATCAATATTTGTTAAATGAAATTGACATAAATTAGCAAAAATCTTTCATCACAGTGTGGTAAAAGTCTCCTGTATCAGTCAGGGTTCTGGCAGGAAATAGATGGCATATTCAAACTTGGTATTTGTGGAGAGTTTAATCAAGAAAATATTTACAAAGGTGTGGGAAGGGTTTGGGGAGGTCAAAGAGGGATATTGCAGTATTCTGGGGCAACAGCACAGAGACATTGGGTCCCCCAGGCCTGAAGGGAGAAGCAGAGGAGCAGCTGTGGAGAACTCAGAGAGGGTGGCTATAAGGAGAGGGCCTCCAACAGGGATTGTAACCTATAGTAGAGGGAGGCATCCAACTTTCATGCTTGGGGATGAGACGGGAAATACATACTCTGTCCTCACTCTCTTTCTAGCCTCTGTCTCCTGCTGGGAACTGCCACTGGTCAAATTCCCATTGCTATCAGGCAAGAGAGCCCAATAATGCAGTTCTCAATGTTCAGCCTCTCAAGGCATAGGGCAGGATGGGAAATGGTGGAGAGACTAACAGGAAATATCCGGAACCCATCTTATGAGCTGTTGCCATTTAGTCACAAAGTTGCCCAAAGGGCATGGGGAGATCTGGTTAAATAGAGTATAAAAGGAAGCTGCTGTGGTGTGACTGAGAGAGAGAAAAGTTATGGAGGGGTTATGTGGATGTCAAGCAGCCCTGGGGGCAGGGAAGGGAGAAATCTTCCTCTCTCAAGAAAGGAGGTGAGTTTCTGAAAGTGGAAGCTAGAGCTGGAGAGAGGTGCATTCATGAGTAAAGCGTAGTGTCAAGCTGAGATGCTGATGGTCTTCATGCATTCTACTGTGAAAGTCCCTTGGACATCCATGATGTTGGAAAGGGTATTTTACCCTTGCAGGAGGAGTCTTAGAAAGCTGCACAAACAGTAGGACCTCACACCCCAATATATTAGAAATAACAATGTAGGAGCTGGGAGGTATCCAGATGAAGAACGTTGTTTATGGTATATGTCTAGCAATTGCTCTCTCCTCCATCTTTGAGGAAATTAAGATTGGTTTGGAGTGTGAATCTGTACATTACAAGAATTTAGAAAAGGGTGAGACACTGTTTCAACTCTCTTATTCCTAGAATGAGCATGACTTCTGAGAAATCTTCTTTGCATTAGTATTCAAACCACACTGAGAAGATGCCAAGATTGTAGGGAATAACAGGAGAGTTCAGCATCCAGGATTCTGGCTGTTGTTGACCGTTTTAAGCTGCAACTGTGGGCCCCAAGCTGGTACTCCAATTCCCTGCCTGCTGGGAGTGCCCTGCAGGGTCATTGCCCTTCCTTCACCCCAGCCACCTGCCAGTTGGCATTCAACAGTAAATTGGGGTCAGAGTGGTGCACCTTCCTTCTGGGTGAAAGAAGAGGGCTGCAAAATGTCCCGGGAGCCACCCCTAGTGCCAGACATGCAAGCTAAACTGGCAGAGTGGAAACAAGCTGAAAACTAATGCAAATGTGGGTGTGCAAGACAGAGCACACAGAGCTGGGGAAATGGCACTCTTCATTTCTGCTTGGTCAAGGAGTCACTGTGCTTTTTGAACCTGGGGCAGAGTGGCAGGACTAGCTGTTCAGAAATGTCAACCCTGACATGAGGGTGGAAACTTGGGTGGAGTGGGGGGAGTACTTCTGTAGTGGCAAAACACATAGCACCCATCAACAATCTGTAAAGGCCATGGAGAGCTTATGCTTCAAACAATAAAAAGGAGAAGAGGGGGAACAAAATTCTGAGGAAGAATAGAGTTTGTGTAAGGCATGGTGGCAATCACCCAGATGGTGGCTGAGGAAGGAGAGAGCTGGGGAAGACAGGATGCCATTAGGACATCGCAAACAGCAGTGAGGTCTTCCAGGTGAGAGAAACCTGGAAATCCAGTGAGAAGGGCTCCTTAACTGTAAGATAAAGTCTAAACAGTGTATCCTGGGTGGTCACATACATTTCCATGGTTCCCTCAAGACTTCCATGTGAGCTTCTGACTCTCCCAAGTCAGAGTGATGGAAGCTGACGATTTCCGTCCCAGATTTCAATCCTGAGATTTCAGACTTTTTTTTTTTACTCAACTGGTCATTAGTATCTGGATGCCCAGTAAGTACTTCAAATTCAAACCATCCAAAATGGAAATCAACATCCTCATCCCCACAAGCACCATCTTCCTTCGTTTCTTTTAACTGTATTACATTCCCTCAGGTTATACAAACCAGACCCTGAACCACCATTATTTCTGGCTTCTTTTCCCTATCTCTATCCAATTTATCATTAGGTCCAGTTGACTTGAGTACTTTCTCTCTTCTTCAACACAATTACCACATCTTTAGTTTAGATCGTCATCATTTCTTATCTGAGTCATGACATCCTCTTCCAAGAGTTCCGTTCTCCATGAGTCCAATTTCTATGATGGAGTCATAGTGATCTTTCTGAAATTTATAACAGATTATGTTGCTGCCCTGCTTAAGATTTGCCTCCACTGCTTCAGGATAAACTTCGGCTTACTCAGCATGGCTTATCAGCATTACCTAAAACATCACTTCCTCAGAGCGGCTTCCCCCATCTCTAGCATCGGCTAGGCTTCCCCTATCTATATATTCTCATACATCCCTGTGACGGAGCCGGGTCTGACTTACAAGTGGTGTTTCCCTTCTATTGAATAGAGTTTTGGCTGATAGGTGGCTCTCAACTCAGGAACTTCACTTCCCACCCCCTTGCATCTAGGTGGAACAATATGGTTCATTCCCACATTGAAATGAGAGCTCAAGGGATGTGTATCACATCCAGGAGGGGTTAAGTATCAAGTGCGTTATCTTCCAGGCTGTTCCTTTCCTCTCCCTGACTAGCTGGATGGAGAGAATTTAGAGAAAAAAATACTTTGGGGAGGTCCTGGAGGGTAGATGGAGCCAGAAGAAAGGATTTGAATTCTTGAGTTACCCTTGGGAAGGAGAGCTGCCGATCTGCAGCTGTATTTGTGAGTAACAAATAAACTTTTGCTGTGATAAGCCATTGAAATTTGGGGATTGGTTGTTACATCAGCTCACATAAATTACATCTGTCTACTTCCTTATCAGTTGTGATGGAACCTTAGTATTCCTGCTTTTTCAAAAATCTGTCTTATCCACTAGATTACGTTTTGATAGGACAGGGGCAATGTCTTTCTTGCTTACAACTACAGTATATTCATGATAAGCCACAAAATCGTCTTTAGGTAATAAAAGCTCACATATATAGTTCTTACTATATTCCCTTCTTTTTTTTTTTTAGCCTCCAGATACTTCCAGTAGGAGTCAAATGAAAGTCGTGATGCTATGGGTTGTGAAGGGAAAGTAGTATCACCAAGTGCTGTTTAACGGACTTAAGTCGGGCCGTTCATTTGATGGGTATTTATTGAGTGTCTTTTAGAGCTATTATGAGCATAAAATATGGTAAAACGTGATATGCTTAGAAAATTACATGGAACTGCTCAATAGTATCAGTTAGTAGCAGAGTAGCAACTAATTACTTATTCTGTAAAATAGTACTGTAGGTGCAGTGGAGGCTGTAGAAGTGTGTATACACAGCATTCATATGCCCATAGGATCTTGAAATTCTTAGACTTTCCAGCCTTTAACACTTACTCTGGCCCATGTAACTGAATGATTTGGTTTAGTTGAAGATATTCGTAGGTCAAGTGTGAAGCTGGTTCTATGCTCCAGAGAAGTAACTTCTGCCTGTCCCTCTAACAAGAAAAATGGAAGATCAGATGAGATGTGGTCTGTTAAAATGCCTTGGCAACTGTGGGATGCTGCACAATACTGCTGGGTGGATGTGGGCAGTGTCCTGGCTCCTTGGCCTGAGTGGAAGATGCTATCATTGCTAGTAGTTCTCCGGCTGGCCAGAATGCATGTGTCAAGGATTGTCTTCCCTTTTAAGCTGTCCCATTAATTGCTGTTTCCTGAGTATCTGATTTTGCACATAGAAATGAACGGTTACGTCTTCCAGTCTTAAGGCATCTGTTTTCCCTCCAGCTTGGGTAGACTCCCGTGACCCATAAGTACTTTCAATATCTTTCTTAAAGTCCTTTAATTACATTTTTACAATATGTTTTTAAATTACAAAAACCACACAGTGCATAATTCCATTCCCCCCACCTCCACCACCTCCACAAAAAGAAAAGAGCTAGTCTATTACAAATGAAGACTTTCTATTTAAATACCAAAGTCTTTTAAAATCTGATTCAGGAAAGTCAAGTCCGTGCTTGGTTATCTTGTATGCAGCATCTTCAGATGGAGGGATCACCGATTCCACACATGAGAGGAAATCAGATTGGGCCTGTGTTACTTAGAAAAATTGAAGACAAAGGGGCTTGGAACTTGGGTTATTCAGATAATTACCTATTTCCTGACATCACGTAATGCTTTCTGGACCTGAGCTTCAACTCTTTTGTGATTTTTTTTTCCAGTTCTGAAATTTGAACAAATTCATCCATTTAGATTTTTTTTCTATTTGATTCAGATATTTGCTCCCTGTCTGAGAAATTACATGCCAGCTTGCTGCCAGAAGCACCTTTCACAGCTGTTATAAATATCTGGGAAAAAGTAGGGGAGGATTAAATCGAAGATTGCAGTACCATTCCTCCCAGTGCCAAGGCAGTCCTGGAGGTTCAGATAATGATATCTCACATTTACAGTTTAGATCTTGAGCCCACTGAGCTAGGAGTGGATCCAACTTCTTATACCTTCTACAAAGCATTTAAAGACTTGGATGGCTATTTAGTGATAACATCTATTATTAATTAAATTATTCTTTATTGGAAAGTACTGTGATTTTTAAAATAACTTTATTCTTGGATCACACATGGGTGACTGGTAAATGTGCCTTGTAATTATCTAGCATATTTTCGTCATCTGAGTTTTGTAAGTCACAAGGTGCCAATGATTCTGCCCAAGGGTTCCTGTTTTGCAGACCAAAAATAAATTGTTTTGATTTGATGAGTAAGCAGGTAGAGCAGGGCAATCTGTGTGAGGTTTTTTGGTTACTGCTCTGAAAGTGGGTTTCCATGAGAGGCAAGGTCATAAGTGTGAGGATGTGAGTCTCTGTGCCCTGGAGGTGGGCAGAGCACACCCGAGAGATGCTGAAGCAGCCTTCCCATCCATCAGGTGAGAGAGGATGAGGCACACGGGAGAGAGTATGGACCCTGCTGAAGAGGTAAAACAGCCCAGAAGGGGAGCAAGGATAGCAGCTTGATATCTTGCTCTTTTTCAGCTTTTGTTAGGGCCAGTCTTGTGTAGAAAGGACAGCAAAACCGACATGTTTAGGAAGCTTGTTTGTGGTAACATCAGGACTGTAGCCCAGCTCTACTGGCCTCTAGACTTGAGTGACGTCTACCAGACACTACTTCCTGGTAGACTGGCTTCACTCTTTGATAGGGGAAATTAGCAGATCTAATTCCAAGAGGTTCTCAAGAGGCAGTGAAACTTTGCCTAATCATACAAAGTAAACTAACTCTTCCAAAACAAACGCATTTGTTCATTCATTCATGCATTCAACATGTATTTATTGAACATCTACCATATGCCAGTCACTGCTCTGCATACTGGGAAATAGCTTTGACCATGAACAATTCAAGTCCTGCCCTCATGGAGGTTACATTCTGGTGGAGAAACATAAGGAATAAAGAAGTAGGCAAATATGTCAATAAAATAATTTCACAAGAAAGGTTACAAAGAAAATAAAAAATAATAAGAGTAATGAAGGGGGTGGAGGTGGTAGATGAATATAGTGGTGGAAGGTGGAAAATAATTTAGGGGTTTCCACTTAATAATAAACAGATGCTACCTTCTAGAAAATGTCTGTAGGTTATAAAAGAAGCCATTCAAAGTAAACCAGTAAGCTCAGGAGATAGAAACATCAATGAAGAAATTTAAAGATTTCTTTCCAGAATATTAAGTACTACTTTTCTATTGTTTTAAAAAATTAGCACTTTTATTATAGAAGTAGCACATTTGTTGAAAATAATTAGACCATATAGTAGACCGTGAAGAAGAAAATAAAATTACCCTAAAACCCACCCCTAAAATTTTAATATTTATCTTCCATTTGCTAGGTATATAAAGATATGATTTTTACATAACGCTGATTTGAAACCAGCTTTTATGAACTAGCAGCATGTCATGAACATCTTTTGACATTAATTAATGCATAACTGCATAACTGCTTATCCTGGCTGGGAGGTATTCCACTGAAGAAGTGTACTCAAATTTATGAAACCAAGTCCCTGTTTTTGAGCACTTGTTTCTAGCTGTTTACTTTTATAAACAAAGCTTAATGAATATCCTTGTATCTATATCTGTGCACATTTGTTTAATCATTTCTTTAGGGAAAATTCCTAACAGTGGAATTGCTAGGTCAGAAAGTCTGCAGTTTTATATACAGATTTTGAATTACATTGCACAAATTTCTATGAGAGAGGCTTTATGAATTTACACCAGCAGTGGACAAATATTCTTTTCTCCACATATTGGCCAATTCAGAATAGTAAGAAATACAGTAATAAGCGAAAAGAGGTGAACTGTTTATTTGTTTTTATCTTATTGCTGGTGAGATTTATAATTTTTAAAACTTTTTACTGGCTTTTCACATGTTTTCCTTTTCACGTGTCTTTTGCTAATTGTTAAAATTGTTAAAAGTGTCCATTTTTTCCCTTACTGACTTGCAAGACCTCTTTATGTAGCCATTTTTTTCAAGTGCATACTATGTGGGAGGCACCTTTGCAGGATCTAGGAATAGATTGATGAACAAGGAAATATTGTCTCTTTTTTTAAACAGTCTTTCCCAGTTTATTCTTTGTTCTTTAATTTTTGTGAGTAGAATTTTTTGGAGGTTAAAAGTGTCCTGATTTTCCTACATGGTTTCATCTTGCAGTGCCATGTTAAAAAGCCCTGCCCAACTTCAAGATTATAAAAACTAGTTAGCTATTAGTTGAATAATTTATCTTTTCCCCACAGATTTGAAATGCCATCTTTATCATACACTAAATTCTGAAATACACATAGAACTGCTTTGGGATTTTCTACTTGATTTCACTGATGTGTCTATGTTGGCACCAATGTCAAATTATTCTAAGTATTGTGGCTTTATAACACATTGGAATATCTGCTAAGGAAAACCCCAACTTATCACTGTTCATGTTCAAAATATTTTTGCATGTTTATTCTACCAGAACTTTATCAAGCTCCAAAAGGAAATTGCACTGGATTTTCAGAAGGTTTGAGTTACATTTAAAGATTAATTTGCAGAGAATCTGTACGGCATTAGGTATTCTTACCACAGGAACACAACTTCTCTGTATTCAAGTCTGCTTATATGATACTCAGTAAAGTTTAATACTTTTCATTTAAAAGTTCCTGCATATTTTTTTGTCCAGTTCATTCCTAGACATTTTATATCTTTGGTTGCTACTGTGAATAAGATCACTTTACCATTATATTTTTTAACTGATCATAATTGGTAGGTAGGAAAATTGCTGATTCACCTATTGATTCATTGCTAGCCTTCTTAATGATGTATCTTACTAGCAGCCACAATTACAAATACTTAATCACTGGTGCAGCCTGAGAACCAACCAGTCAGCACAGATCCTGGTTGTGAATGGTTTGTTACAGACTTTCTATGGCATAGCAGCTGAATACTAACCCAGATGTCAGTTCTAATCCTTTTTCAGAAAAATCTCTTTTTTCCAATATCTTTCATAGGTAAGTAACCATAACATCTATAATTTCTGGCCATTTTTCTTCCTCCTTTACAATATTTTGTTTTAGTGTTTAATTTCATTAACTAGAAAGGCAAGATAATCTTAAGTAGAAGTGGCGATAATGGAAATATTTATATTACTCCTGATTTTATTAGAAAAGTTTGTCAGGAGTAGATACTTCTGTAAATAATATTGAGGAAAATCTAACCTATTAATATTTTTTTTAATTAGGAATTGATGGTGAATTTCATCACATCCCCTACCTCCACCCTCTATCAAGATGGATTGTTTCCTCTGTCCTATTAATAAGGTAACATATTAATCCATTTCCAAGTTGAACCATCATATTCATCAACCCTCCTTGGTCACAATGAATAACCTTTGTGTTATATGCCTGAATTTCATTTATTAATATTTTATTTATTATGTTTATAACTAATAGGCATAAGTGTGATTGGTTAAACAATTGTTTTTTTCCTTTGCTTTGACAGGTTTTGGTAAAAAGATTGGTTTTGTTTTGTAAAATATATTGATATGCATTTGGATACTGTGTGATTGGGTGCATACAAGACTTTTATACATTTATTTTACTTTGTAGCCTTTATAAAAATAAAATAATCCTTTTTGTCCCTTTTAATATTTTACTTTGTCCCATTTAATATTTTACTTTGAACTCTGTTTCTATGATGTTGATATTGCAACCTCTGAATTATGTTTTCCTTGTATTACCTGATCTATCTTTATCCAACCTTCTATTTTTAACATTTGTGAGTTGTTCCTTCTTTGGAGGGCATGGAGAAAGATTTTATTTTTGATATAATTTACTCTGTATTTTAAGAGATTTAACTCTTATGAAAGACCATTTTTGTTTTGCAAAATGTGCTATATTAATTTGAATTACTAGACTGATAGATATAGTAGTTGTTGAGGTTTTCCCAAGCAAATGGCTGCCTTGTAGAATAGGCATAAATAACGTGGCAAGTTGTATGAATTATGCTGTTGAGCCAGTAAGACGAGGACGTATGTGATAGACAGGTCTAGGACAGGTATGTATGGTAAGTAGCCTTCAATGTACCAGTATCAACAGCCCCACCTCTTATATTCACACCCTGTGTGAATCCTCTTCCCCACAGTGCAGCTGGACCAAGTGATGGCATCTAATCCATAGAATAAGGCAAAAATGTTGGGATATCACTTCTGAGATTTAGTTATGTAGAAACCGTGGCTTCCATCTTGCACTCCCTGTCTTGTTCTCTTGATGGCTTGCTTTGAGGAAAGCCAGCTGCCATGTTGTGAGCTATGTTATGGAGGAATTCCATGTGGTATAAGAATGAGGAGCTACATTCTGACAGCAACAACCTGAGTGAGCTTGGGTGCAGAATCTCCCTCAGACAAGCCTTTGGATGGGACCACACATCCAGCCAACACCCTGATTTCAGTCTTCTGAGAGACTGAACCAGAGGCACCCTGCTAAGCTGTATCTGAATTCCTGACCCACAGAGACTATGAGATAATAGATGTTTTCTGTTTTAAACTACTGAGTTTTAGGATAACCTGTCACTCAGCAATAGGTAACTAATATAATACGTGACTGGATTTCTTGGGCGTTCATCACCCTTTGTTATTTGGTTTATGTGGATAAGCATGAAGGTCCCTGAGTTCTATTGTCATAGATAAATCAATCAATTAACACTAAGTTAGTAAAATGTACAAAGCAGAGGTTAAGTTTAGTGATCTATCTATCTATCTATCTATCTATCTATCTAAAACGTACAACTCTTGATTGCATAATGTCAACCCTTTATAAGCTGTTCAGTAAGGGACTGAATATAATTTTAGCGATGCAGAAATAATAGTGTAATACATGGAAAGGTAAAGTATCTCATGGCAGTGATGAATTTTAGGAGTTGAGAGGGGGTGGCAGCCGACACCTTCTAGAGAGAAGGCCCTTCTGTTCAGTCCCAGGTGGTTTCTGTTACCATGTGAATTCTCATGGCATTACCTTGCATTACTTCATTTTATTTGTTTTATTTTCCTCTTTGCTTTATTTTATATAGTACTAAAAATTGACAAAGTTATGGCAAGACTAGAGGACCAGTTTGTAAGTGTAAGAATAATCTATACTTGAAGATGAAAACATCAAATATGAAAATACGTATTGCCTTTATTGTCCATGAATCTTATTTCGCTTACTTATCAGGGAAAATTATTTTGAATTATGATGTCTAAAAAGCATGAAAAATGTTTTTCACCTATAAACCTACAGGGGCAACAAAAATAGGGTTCAGGAGGAAAAGTTATTTATGGAAATGGAGGATTTACTCACAATGAGACTGTTGAATCAGTTGAAAATTCATGTCACTTAGCCTAATGACCATTTGAGCAAAGTCTTAAAGTTGGAAGAAGGAAAGAAAAAGCCCAGTGTTCTCATTCAGAATAGGGTTACTTTTGCGTGGGTCATGTAGAAATTTAAATGTCAAAAAAAAAATAGGTTGTGGGACTACTAGAATAGATAGAAAAGCAATAGAAATATATGTGGAAATATTAATACATATAGAAAGATTACATAGCATAGAAAGTCATTATATGAATGAAACTAGATTACTTTGGAGAAAACATGTCAACAAGAGCACACAGTTTCAAGAGTTAAAGCCAACTCCAGGATTGAACATTTCCAAAGATATACTGGGGCTTGGGGCTAATGTAGTGGGAAACTGCAAATAGAAACTGTTGTCTGTTTATCACTGCGAAGATCCATGGGTAATTTAAAGACCTTAGTTAGGTACATATGTTTTCTATGTACACCAACTTCTTGCTTTGCAAGGCCTTCTTGAAAAGGACAGTGATATAATTTGGGGAGTGTCTGTATAATTGTAATCCTTTCCTTTGAGGAATTCATATTTGGCCATGAAGGACAGTGCACAAGTGAGGCACTTAGACCATGGAGCCAGGTTCACAGCATGGAGGGGTCCATCACTGTGAGCCGGGCTGGAAAGACCATCTTGCAGCCCTGTGGCCAAAGAATGAGGGGAAAAAACAGCCCAGGTTTTATATATACTTTTGAAATAATTACTTCAACTTTATCAGGTAGAAATTCTTTTTTTATTGTTAATTATCTGAGGAAAATGAATTATTTCGGGAAAATTCAGATAGAAATCCTTATCCCCATTTTACAGCTGAGGAAATCAAGGCACTGAGAAGTAAGTAATTTGTCCACGGTCATGTAGCTAGTGAACAGTGGAGCTGAAATTAGAACCCTGGGGATATGAATTCAAAACCCATAAACTTAATCCCTCTGTCCTAGTCTTATCCCCATCCCTGTACAGATTCATCTTCCTGCTGGGGAGATTTTGTGGGTGTTCGTTGGTTGTGGCAAAGGAGGGAACTATTCACTGTGGAACTGGAATCATCTGATTGTTTAATGTACACTGACACTGTCTTGCTAACAAGATCACAGCTGTCTTGAAATCATCGTCCCTTGAGTTTTTTTCCTCTACCATTCTCCGATATATTTTAATGTGGAATATATGTATCCACCAAATCAATTACTTGGTTTCTCGATTACACGTGCATTCTGGTGTTCTTTTTCATTATTGCCTATTGAAGGTGCCATGCACTTACTAGTCCTGAAAGTTACTACTGAGCCAGTCAGGTTATATTTACAAGACTGTTTACAAGAACCCCAGGAGATTCAAAGGGTTTCTGCCCAAACATAAGGGGCTATTTTTTAGAACACTGGGGCACTCTTTAGAAATTTGAGAGCACATCTCTGGAGCCCTGCCATAAGTATTGTACAGAACTGATATTATACACCAAAAATTTGTGGAATAAATAAATAAAAATATAAAATACTGAATATGGGAAAGTGTAGAAGTTCAAAACATGGAAGGAAACTTTGTTTTCCTTCCAGTCTTAATTCTTGCACACAGGTGAGAACAGAGGCAGGAAAGAGAGAGAGAAGGGAAATACAATATTTGCACCCAATGCTTGTTTAATAACTTTTTACTGAAATGCCTTGAAGAATAAAAAAGAAGGATTTATTTTATCAGTTCAGCTAACAGTGATCAAGGTCTTACAATGTGTTAAATTCAAATACCTGACATAGCACATTAACCCACTGGTTCTCAAATCTGCCTGCACGTTGGAATCGCCTGGGAAATTTAAAAATGATCGTTGCCTGGAGTCTACCTCCAGGGATTCTTATTTAATTGGTGTGGGGTGTGACGTGGACAAAACGTTTTTTTAAAGTTCCTCAGGTGATTTTAATAAGTAGCAAACTTTGAGAACCCCTGTGTTACTCCTTTCGTCCAGTGGTTGTCAAACGTTTTCTGTAAAAGGCCAGAGAGTAAATATTTTAGTCTTTGCCAGCCATAGGGTCTCTGTCACAACTACTCAGTCCTGCCATTGTAGCACTCACACAGCCATAGACAAAATGTTAAGTGAATAAGTGTAGCTGTGTTCCTATAAAACTTTATTTATGGACACTGAAATTTGCGTGTCATAAAATTTTCACATGTCACAAAATAGTCTTGTTTTTTAAAAAATTTTCTCTCAACAGTTTAAAAATATAGATTGAGGCATACAAAATCAGGCAGCTGGCTGGATTTGACCATCGTTTGCAGGCTCGTGTTTTAATCCATTTAACTCCATAAAGGCACATGCAACTATTATTCTCATTTTTAATAGCTGAAGAAAGAGGCAAGATCTGAGGTCTGCTGGTGGTTGAGTCAGAATTTGACCATGATGCTAAACTACTCTTAGGAAGTATCAACATTTATCCCAAAAATCATAATTTTGGCTGTTCTTTGAGGTTAATTATGAGGCTAAGTGATGTGAGGGATGCACTCCTTCCAACCCCCATCATTTAAACAATAAAATTGCCAATGAATTCAAATTAAACAATACCTCGTTTCACTAAAAAAAATTTTTTTTAACCATTGTTCAACACTCTGCTTCCCACATTGCTGAGGTTTCCTGGCCTTTAATGTGTTCAATGAGGGATTTACTCAGTTTAATTGAAGTTACAGTTTTTCCTTGTTCATCATGTACCGCCAAATCAAGCAAATAGTGTTAAAATATTATGGTCAATTATACATATAAATCTTGCAGAGAGTTAATGAACATATTCTCTAGATTGTGGAACAGACTGGACACTTATCTTGCTCTTTAAGATAAAATACCACATCTGTATAATGCATTGCTAAGCTTTCTTCAAACTACACACTTTGCCTAGAATCCCATTTTCCATTAAATAATAATCATTGTAATTAATAGACTGGTTATTTTATCTCCCTAATCTGGTTACAGTAATTTATCAAAGGCATGTAAATGAAAGCTAGAAAAGTAGTGAACCATTCTTTTTATAAGAAGGTAAAGAACATAAAACGTAATAATTCTCTAGGGAACGTAATAAGATATGTGACTTCTTGTAATTCACTGAAGGAAATACATTAAGTGTTTACCGTTGTTTTAAGGGCACTTGATTGGCTTGATGTACACTTCTCATGGTTAGTGATTATGGCTACATTCATGGGTGAACTTGAATGTTTTCTTCAAATCTTTGAAAGTGCCCTGGGACGGACCAGCAGGATTCATTCCTAGCTCTGCATCCAGCAAACCTCAGTACTGACCAGATGAGGATGCAATGCCTCCAGGTGGTGCTGAGGACAATTCAGAGCTTGGATGTTCTTGAGAAGGATTTTAAAACCCTTTACCTCACCTTAACACAAGAGAGGATCTGTTACCACATCCACCCATTCAGTCCTCAGGCACTGACAGTTGATACAGACAAGAAAAGGATGGGGAAGGAAGGGGACCAGCCAGGTGGGCGACTGGGCTCTTGTACAATTTCTGCTGCTCATCTTCAATTGGGCCAATCCGCCTGACCCTTTTTTTAAATTTTATATTGGAGTATAGTTGATTAACAATGTTGTGTTGGTTTCAGGTGTAGAGCAAAGTGATTCAGTTATACATATACATGTACCTAATCTTTTTCAAATTCTTCTCCCATTTAGGTTTTTACAGAATATCGAGCAGTGTTCCCTGTGCTATACAGTAGGTCCTTGTTGGTTTTTTTTTTTTTTTTTTTTTTTTTTTGCGGTACGTGGGCCTCTCACTGTTGTGGCCTCTCCCGTTGCGGAGCACAGGCTCCGGACGCCCAGGCTCAGCGGCCATGGCTCACGGGCCCAGCCGCTCCGCGGCATGTGGGATCCTCCCGGACCGGGCAACAAACCCGTGTCCCCTGCATTGACAGGCGGACTCTCAGGGAAGTCCTGCGCCACCAGGGAAGCCCAGTTATCTACTTTAAATACAGCAGTGTGTACATGTCAATCCCAATCTCCCCATCTATCCCCCCCCCCCCCCCCCGCAAACCCACCTGACCCTTAATGCCAAGGCATTCTCCTTCTCTGTGCTCATACCTGTCCTGCCTAATCCACAGGACTCTTCCAAGTCTTGTACAGGATATACTTGCTATTAAACAGCACTGGCAGAGGCAGGATGGGGTCATGGTTTCAGTGCATTGAGTACAAAGAATAAACCTTGGAGACAGTCAAGCCTGGATTCAAGTCTCAGTTACACTCCCTCTGAGCTGTTGATCATGAGGATGTTACTAGATTTCTGGGCGTCTTGATTCATCATTGATGAAATGCGGCTGTGAAGAGTTTTTTTGTGAGAATTAAATCTGAAAATGCACCCAAAACCTCAGAATAGTAACTGAGCTGAGAGTAAGCCTTAAAAAAATATTTATCTTCATCTCTTTCTCCCCTTTATCTTTCTCCTTCTTCCATTTCAATAGGCTATAAGGATTGATGGACAAAGAGCTGCCCATCTTTCTCTGCAGCCACCTAGTCCTTTAGAATTTCCATTTGGAAGGAAAGGAAAAGAGCAAAGAGCAAAAAGAAAGGCCCAAAAGAGAAACAAAATCTGATCATGTCATTATCATCCTTACCCCTTCAATGGCTTTCCATTGTTCTCAGGACAAAGACCAAATTCTACCCCACCCCAGGCCCGTTCTGTCAATGAGCTCTGGCACTGCTATTGCCACCAACTTTGTAGCTTAAACAAACACCCATGTGTTGGCTCACAGATCAGTAGGTAAGAGTCCAGCCATGTGTGGCTGGCTTCTCTGTTCAGAATCAAAATGGTGGCTAGACTTTGTCTGGAGGCTCTGAGAAAAATCCACTTCCAAGCTCTGTGGATTGAATCGTGTCTCCCCTCTTCCCTCTCCCAAATTCAGAACCTCGGCATGTGACCCAATATCTTGAAGGTGATCCAAATCCAAACCAAGTACCTCAAAATGTGACCCTATTTGGAGAAAGAGTCTTTACAGAGGTGATCAAGTTAAAAATCATAAGGTCATAAGGTCAGCCCTAATCCAATGTGACTGATGTCCTTATGAAAGGGGGAAATTAGAACACAGAGATAGACACTCTTAGAGGGAAGACAGTGTGGAGGAACATAGAAGACATAAGCCATCTACCAACCAAGAAGAGAGGATGGGAACAGATCCTTCCCTCACAGCTCTCAGGGAAAAAACCACCCCTGCCAACACCTTGATTTTGGACTTCCAGCCTCTAGAACTGTGAGACAATAAATTTTCGAGGAAGCAACCCAGTCTATGGTACTTCGTTATGGTAGCCCTAGCAAACTAATGCACAAGCTCAGTCTTGCTGTTGGCAGAATCAGTTTCTTGCAAATGTAGGACCGAGGCCCCATTTCCTTGCTGGTTGCCAACCAGGGTTGCTCTCAGCTACACGAGGTCACCAATATTCCTCGTCATGTGGCCCCCTCCTCCTTCAAGCCAGAAATGGTGCATTGAATCCTCCTCATGTTTTAAGTCTCTGGTTTTCTCTGCCTCTGACATCTGGATTCAGATTTAAAAGGCTCATGTGATTCGATCAGGTCCACTTAGTCTTCCTTTCTGGAAGTTAACTATATCATATAATATAACCTAATCGTGGGAGCAAAATCCATCATATTCACAGTCTCAGAAGTTATGCAGGGCTTGTGCACCCAAGGCATGAGGACCTTGGGTGCCATCTTAGAGCGCTGCCTACAACAGGGGCCCCATGTCTGGAATTTGTTTTGCTTCCTCCTATCACAGCACCTGTGCCTGTCACTCCCTCTGCAGGAACCCTCTTCATCACTCCTCATCCTTCCCTGGCCAACCTCTATACATACTTCAGATCACGTATGTTTGTATGATTGCCTGGATACCTAGCATTTTCTTCCGGAGAACTAATCACAGTTATAATTTTACATCTTTTTTTGAGTTGCTATTTGCTTCATTTCTATCCCACCCACAATGTAAACTCTTGAGAGCAAGGGTTGTGTGGTTTTCCTATCATCATTGCATCCTCCACTTCTAGCACAGTGCCTCATAGGCAATAAAATATCCATTGAATGAATGAATAAATGAATGGATGAATGAATGATAAACATACCCTCTCCTTTACTCTTCTAATCTCTTGCACAGGTTGAGACAATCAGAGACCCAATTTGGGATATGTAGAGAATTTTATTTTCAGGGCAGTGTAGGGGTTCCTTGCATGAAGATTTGATATGGACTAAATGGTCCCCTGCCTGAACTATCAACCCAATGCCTGAACATTTTACCTTAACTTTTAGAGTTTAGGTGATGAAAGTACAAAGGCCAGTATTTTAAAAGCTACCGTCATTGTCCCTAAATAACTTAACCTAAAACAAATTATGCCACTTCCAATGGCCCTGAAGGAATAGGACAAAGGACAGGCATTTTCAGTGAAAGCACAGACTGAGGAAGACTGCCTCCTAGAAGCCTGTCTGGAGTGGACATCACACTGTGGGTTTGGAGTGGTCAGGAAGACATTTGGGTGATGTGGGTGTCAGGCAGAAAGAGGAGGTGCTGTCTTCCACGGGATTCTGCTGCCCTCCAGCCCTGTTTAAGCGCCAGATGTGCTACTGTTGGTGTTTTGAGATCCATTCATGGGTTAAAGCATGACGAGGCGGCAGCTTGTGCTGATGTGCCTTTCTCTCCAACGTGGCTATTTGGTAGAGGCGTGGGGGAGGCAGGCGGCGTGGAGGAACGATGATCGGGGTGGGAGAGAATGTTTCTCTTCTCTGAAGCATCAGAACAGTTACCTTAATGGCCACTTATGTTGGGGTCCCAAGTTTTTCATTCAAAATGATAATAAAAAGTCGCCTTAAAGCCATAGGGAAACTCATTCCCATAGAGCAGCTTTGAGCCAAGCCTCTGGAGTCACCAAGCTGAAAAGAACCTGATGAATGACAGCACCTGAGATAAGTGGCACTTTAACCAACCTTAACTGTTGATGTGTGATGACATAATGCCCCCTCCAATTAATGACAACGATATAAAACACCTGTATTCAGCAGAGATGCTGCCTTTATGGTTAGATGCGCAGATGAAATTGACTTCTAAAGGACCATCTATAACTTACTTCCCTGTTATTTGTTTCTATATTTGTTTCATTATGTATGTTATAGGTGGAGGAGGAAATTTAACCTCAGATTTCACACTTGTGCAGCAGAAAGGTCTATGCTGTACTGTAATTTACCTAAAACCTTTGCATCCCATGATTGAGCAGGTTGGCAATGGTCATCTGTCTCATTTACTGAGAGCTTTTCGTACTGTATGAACCCAAGGGTTGTTTTATTTTTTAATAAAAGATGAGCGATACCTTTAATGAATCAGCCAATCAATCGATATACAGAAGCCACATGTTTAAACCTTCTATAAGATAAACAAGGTATATGTAGTTTCAAAAATGAAAATGGTTATTGCATACTAAATATATGCAAATGCTGTGTTAGGTGTTTGGGGCTCACCAAGCATTTCTTTATGGAGTTGTAATTTATCAGGGGAAGCAAGGCATATGTACCATGACTGTAAATGCTAAATGTTAGGGAGAGCTACTGTGATATCGTGATTTATAATAAGAAATATACATTTAGTCTTTGTCACCATGCCTGACACAGAGCTCCTAAAACCCTTGGAATTTCCTAAGTGATGAGGGTTCTAAAGTTATGTTTTGTTATGCTATGAGGCGACTTTTGGAAAGCACTTAGGTAACATAAGGATGGGGGCTGGTTGCCAGGGGACTCAACTATGTGATTAGAGGGTTGGAACTTTTAGTCGCCCCTCCTCCCTTCCCCTCTTCCCACACACACCTCTGGGGGAGGGGAGAAAGGCTAGAGGTCCAATCGATCACCCATGGCTAATGATTTAATCAATCAATCATGTCTATGCAATGAAGCCTCCATAAAAACTCAAAAGGATGGGATTTGGAGAGCTTCCCAGTTGGTGAACACATGGAGATTTGGGGAGAATGGCCTGCCTGGAGAGGGCATGGGTACCCTGAGCCCTTTCCCCATACCTTGTCATATGCCGCTCTTTCATCTGGTAGTTTCTGAGTTATATCCTTTTATAATAGACCAGTAATCTAATGAGTAAAATGTTTCTCTCAGTTCTGTGAGCTGCCCTGGCAAATTAATCGAATCTGAGGAGGTTGTGGAAACCTCCCATCAACAGTCAGTTGATCAGAAGCACAGGTAATAACCTGGACTCACAACTGGCGGCTGAAGTGGTAGTGTGGGGAGATGGTCTTATGGGACTGAGCCCTTAATCTGTGGGATCTGATACCATCTCCATGTAGATAGTGTCAGTATTAAGTGGAATTGTAGAACACCCAGCTGGTATTGGAAACTTACCTGTTGGATGGCGGGGCAGGTCGGGGGATGGTGAGGAAACTCACACACCCACCCATTGGAATTGGGTACAGAACACTTACAGCTACATATAGTGGGCATTCTGTGAGTTCAGCCATGGAGAAAGCCACATGGAAGAGGTAGGATGCGAGAAGGGACTATGTATATAGGTTGGGAAGAAGAGAGGCCGGACCAGGTGGGAAGTTATACTTTTGAAGCCACGGTGAAGGAATACACAGGTGAAGCCAGGAACTGGAACCAACAAGAAAATTGCAGTGCACAAAATGTACAGTGGACAAACTGTAGCTCAAGATCAAAAAGATGATTGAGTCAAGATCATGAACAGTGTTGATGACCAATTTAATTTCTTTTACGTGATGATTTGGGAACCCAAGGATGAGGTAAAAATAACGGGGAATCTTCTGTTTTCTATCTCACCTTGAAGCATTTTATGTTACTCTGTTATTTGGGTGAATACTGACCTTGGAGTTTGGGTAAGAGAATTGAGAGACTTTAAATAGGTATTTAAACAGCACTGAGGGCTCAGACTGACCGTCTTGTTGGCTGCAGGAGAAAATGTTAGAATCATGGAAGAATTGTTCTCCCCATGAGTCCCTCAACAACAAACTTCGTGGTTCATTGGTGTGACTGTCAAACAGATTGGTTAACAGGACAAAGAACAAATTGAGAGTGAATTTCATTTTGGGGAGCTAGGATATTCCTGGCCCCTCTCTTCTTTCTTTACAACTTCTCTCTGCTACCCAAGGAGTTTTTATGGATTGGTCCAGTTTTAGGACATTTGAGTTGTCACTGCCTGGAGGCTTCAGCTCTCTTGCTTGGCTGAGTTAGGGTCCTAGCATGCGTGAATGTGGACGCTTACTAATCTCTCTCGGGTCCCTGAGGCCAGAGAGGACACTAGATCTAGGGTGACTGCACAGGGGATGAGACCCAGCAGCATCCCCTGCGCTGCATCCCCAGGTCATCGCCAGGCTGTGGGCAGCTCCCTCCCCTCCTCCCTTGCTGGGACAGGTGGCCTTCGCCAGTTCTGCTTTCATTGTGAGGGCAAACGTTCATTGTCTTTCACTTTCTCTAGTTTACCACTGAGAATGGCAGGTGTAGCCAGAGTAGGCAGCTTGGGCTGATAATCTGAGGTCAGACTTTTCTTTCTTTCTTTCTTTTTTTTTTTTTTTTGCGGTACGCGGGCCTCTCGCTGTTGTGGCCTCTCCCGTTGCGGAGCACAGGCTCCGGACGCGCAGGCTCAGCGGCCATGGCTCACGGGCCCAGCCGCTCCGCGGCACGTGGGATCTTCCTGGACCGGGACACGAACCCGTGTCCCCTGCATCGGCAGGCGGACTCTCAACCACTGCGCCACCAGGGAGGCCCAGACATTTCTTGATGAATTTGGAGATAGAATGTGAATCCCATGAGAGCAGGACTTAATTTTGTTCATTGCTGTATCCCTAGCACCTGTGCCTGACACACAGAGGGTATCTAATACACATTCACGGAATTAAAAAATTTGCCTTGCTTTCTTTTCTGTGCACGTATTTTCTTTAAGGACCCAGATGGTTGATTGAGGGCAGCATCCCATTCCCCAGACTTTCATGTTTCTATCCGCGAATATCTGTAATAGCTATAAAATGGGAACCGCGTTTGAATATATCGAACGTTGGTGGCCACTAACATTTTGCAGCAAGCTTTTTCTTTATTTTTCCTGGAGGAGTTATTTGTGGAGCCCCCAAAGATGGTTGTCAGTTTTCTAAGCCCCTATCCCAAGATTCCATTCTGAGGAGTGAATGAGCTGAGGTCACCTGGGACCATTTCTCACTTATCTTTGTAAAAGGAAAAGGTGCCCATTCTTCTCAAGAAAATTATTTTTCTCCGTTCTACCCCCTCCTTTCTAACCAGGAGCAGACTCACATTTTATATGTGACCCACCCCACATCCCGGCATTTTCCACCTCTCACTATCAACAGGTCACTTCTCTGCAAACTATAGATGTATTTATAAACCTTAAAAAATATTTCTTCCTCTCTGTGTTCCACTTGTTGCCATGGACCTTCTGTCCTTTTTTTTTTTTTTTTTTTTAGTAGTCTAGTTGCTTGGGAGAAACACATACACACATTTACAACATTTACCCCCTCTCTTCCCTCTCAGTGCTCCCTTCTGCTTTCCCGGGTGGCTGGCTCAGGATTGACCTTGCACTTTCTGGTCTCTCAAGTATCATTAAGGGCCCATTGTGCTGTCATAGGTCCCCAGCTATCTTTGGGGATGTGCAGCAGTTGAATGGAACTCTAGGAATCCTTATGATACCTGTGACCTAATTTTACATTGAAATGATATTGGAAGAATTGGGATTTTCTTGTCTGTTCTAGTCATTGTATTTTTATAGAAGCCTTCTACCCACCGTATGCCTGAAACTGTCCTGAGTGCTGGGGTTATAAAATCATGAAGTCATAGAAACACGGGTCATGATACAGTGTGCCTCATGCAGGGTCAAGGCACCTAAAGGGGCCTGGGATCTCTTCACTTCCAACATCCAACTTGCACATATAACCTTGATGAGGATTGACACGAGCCCTGTTGTCCCAAGTAGTACTACACCGAATGGAATGCATCCCAGGCCTCAGGCAAGCACTGTTTGCAGACATTTCTGTTCACACATTTAGGACAATAGAAGATGGATGAAGGTACCAATCAGTAGCATACTTTTACAAGAAATGGAATGTGCATGGCTTGGCCAACAGAAATTATGACCTCTTTGCCTGAAACCCTAAGCTTCTTTGTCCTTCTTTGTCACAGATATGTTTAGTATTCAAAATGGAACTTAGGGATGAGTTTATTATTCCTAAGAGAGGAGGAGTATTTTCTTGACCAAAACATGTGCCATTTCTACATGAGCCAAAATTTTAGTTGGAAGTGAGATGCTCCATTTTTTGTCTGTTGTGTTGGTTTGGGTATTTATTTATTGATTTATTTATTTTTAATGGCAGAGATATATGAAAGTTGTCTCTTAAGCAGAAAATAAACAAATACCCACTCTCAGATATTTGTGCTCATAACAGAATTTTTGGTCTCTGAATTGGGTCCTGAGAGATTAAAGACAGCTGGTGCCCACACAGCAGCTGAGAAGCACGCTTCTGGGTAAGTGTGTTGAACGAAATCTAAACAATGCTAACTGGTCACAGACACTAATTAAGGAGCCTGCCAGTAGCTGTGGGCTGCTCCAAATGAAACACTACCTTTTCTTCACTATGTTGACATAGAGATACAAATAAGGTTCCAGAAGGATTGAAGAGTGTGGGCACTGGAGTCTTGTCTTCCCAGTAAATTTGCCAACATCGGATAAAGCCGAGAAGGAGCTGGCTCAAAGCTACGAAGAGACATTGTTAAATGAGGGCTGGATTGTTTTTTCCTTAAGGAAAAAAATGTCATGCAGCTCAAATCGCTCCAGTTCTCAGTTCTCCACCATCATAATTTTATATTAATCAGGAAAAAAAATTTCACCGAGAATTGTTTGCCATGTCTTATGGATGGTCATTTGTTAAAAAGGACACAAAAAATCTCTAATAAGAAAAATTCCTGAAGATTACTCTATAAGGTGGTAAAATAATTTAAGGATAATTTTTTTTAAGAGATTACCCATCTGCAAAAATATTGCAGGCAAACTCCTGATTTCAGGAAGTCTAGGGTTGTCCTTGAAGGCTGAGAAGAGAGAGCATTTCTCCTGGCCAGTTGGGAGAGGGCTTTTTGACCTCTTTTCAGTATATTTGATTAGGCTTGAGGACTTGATAGAGGTTGGTGAACGCAGGCAGCGGAACCAGCGCAGATGGATTGGAGGCAAAGGAAATGAATAAACCATCTTCAACTCCCAGTATCTCTTCTTTCAGGAAGATGTTGCCGCTGTCCTCTAAGGAGAAAACTGGACCTACTAGGTGCAAAACTATTTTTAAGTTAAAAAGATGAGTAATGGGGATGATCTATATCTTTGTACCTAATAGCTTTTCTTCATATCGTGGAATAGGAGCTAGGTTTTCTGGGATGGTTAGAAAGATGGTCTCCATCAAGGGCCCTGGAGGTCCCCTCCAATGGCAGAATTTTCCCTTGTCAAGGTCTTTATGACTTTCAAATTTTCTCTTTTGGATCCTGGCTTGAAATTTTGGACCAAATCTCAATTCACTTACTTAAAAAAAAAAAAAAGCTACATAGAGGTAAGATTTTGGTTATTGGATAAATTGCAAGATGAACTGCTTTATTCCAACCATGGGGTTTATGATTAGAAAAAAACACACATGTAGAGAAAACTATACTCCACGTTAAGTAGCAAAATCTACATCTTAATGGTGAGTAGAGTCATATTTAGTTACACAGAGAGCTAAGAGCCTTTGAAGTACAAAATATTAAAGCCCAAGTAAATTAAGCTACTTATTGAAGAGTTAAGATTTTATCAGTTAAGTTTGTTTGTTTGAATTTCAAGTAGCCAACATTGACTTGTGTTAACATAAGCAGGGAAAATTAAAAATAATTTTTTGCAAGATTATGGAGAGATTACTGAATGTAAGAAAAAGTGAAAACTGGGGATATCATATTCGCAGAAAACTCCCCAACAATTCATGGCCTCAAGGAAAGACACTCAGCGTGGAAAATGTTGGCCTCTTTAGATCTCCCAGGATGAACCAGCTTCAACAATTTCCCATGCTTGGTTCACTGCAGGAAGTCCGATTGGCTAAGCTTGAGTCTAGAGCCGGGAGAGGATGTGATACTTGATTGACAGAGCTACCAAGACTGGATATATTGGGGGTGGGGTGGTTCCCATAGAAAAATTAGGACACTCCTAGCAAGAGAAGAGTGAAGGAACGCTGGCAGGCAGAAATAGCAGATGGCCTGCTACCTACATACACACGGAGAGGAGCTCAACTTGAACCTCAAAGGATGGGAAAAAGCACAGAGACCTTTTCATGAGCAAGTTTAGTTAAATTGTGTAGAAATTCCTTATTTAACTGAATAAAACCTATAGCTGGAAAATCAAAAGGATCCCTTTGGTCATTCAGTAATGGAAGAAAGGCAGGGGGTGAGGGAAAAAGAAAGGGAGAGAGGAAGAGGATGAGAGCGAATGGAGGTCTATGCTGTGGTGTGGACTGGCCCTACTTAAAGTCCTGAAATAAGGACTTTTTTTTTTTTTAAATAGATGATGCAATTCTCTTGACTAACCAGTGACTTCAACAAGTGTGACCACCTTAACATACCATCATTGGGGTTGGTGTCACATTGATGTTGCAATGACATCACTAGGAGTCAGCCTTCATCCTCCCATTATTCTGAACCATTTGGCTGAGCTCATAACATCAAGGACTTTAAGGCAAAGAGGCTTGGAGTCAAATCTCATTTATTTAAACTTGGGAAAGTTATTTAATCTCTCAGTTTCCTCCTCTGTAAATTGGGGATTTTTGTATCTCCCTGGTAGAGTACATATGTATCTCAGTTGCCTGGGAGACCTGGAAAGCCCAGGGTCCCATCACCGCGTGGACCCAATCTTCCTCCACTTTCCTTTTATTCATTCAGCACCACCCACGCTGACCATGATGTTCTTCAAACAGATCAGGCACCATCTGAATGGAGAGAGAAGTTACCCAAGAAAGGAAAATGGCTGAAGCGGGTTCATCCTGGGTGATCCCAAGAGATCAACCAGCTCCCTGGTGCCTGTGTGTCTTGAAGCCTGAGGGTGATGAATCTTTGGGAAGTTTTCTGTAGATATGCTTGTGTCAGTTTCATATAGCTGTTGAACAAATTGCCACAAACTTTGTGACATAAAACAATACAAATGTATTATCTTATGGTTCTGTAGGTTGGAAGTCTCCCTGAGCTACAATCAAGGTTTCGGCTGGATTGTGTTCCTTTCTGGAGGCTCTAGGGGAGAATTTGTTTCCTAACATTTTTTTGCTTCTAGGGGCCACTGTACCCATTGACTCACGGCCCCTCCCTCCATGTCAGATCCAGGAATGTTGGGACAAATCCTTCTCACACTGCCATCTCTCTGCCTCCCTCTTTTTTTTTTTTTGCGGTACGCGGGCCTCTCAGTGTTGTGGCCTCTCCCGTTGCGGAGCACAGGCCCCGGACGCGCAGGCTCAGCGGCCATGGCTCACGGGCCCAGCCGCTCCGCGGCATGTGGGATCTTCCCGGACTGGGGCACGAACCCATGTCCCCTGCATCGGCAGGCGGACTCTCAACCACTGCGCCACCAGGGAAGCCCCTGCCTCCCTCTTATAATTCTAATGACCCTCGACAGTTACATGGGCCCACCTGGATAATCCAAGGTAATCTTCCTATTTTAAGATCAGCTGATTAGCAACCTTAATCCCACCTGCAATTTTAATCCCCCCTTGCCATGTAAATGAACCTATTCACAGCTTCCTGGGATTATGACAAGGACAACCCTTGGGGGCCATTATTCTGCTGACCACACAAATAATACCCAATTTCCACCTTATCTTAGATTCAATAAACTCTCTAATAGTCTTCCAATAAATTATTTTATTTTCCCTCCTTGTGTTGACCTAAATCAGCATTGGTTGCCTTTCCCTGTATCATTCTTCCCCCGCTATATGGCATGGGTCACCTTCTTTCTCTCCCTGTGTTTCTTAAAGGGAAACTTCTCAGTGAGATCTGGGGACCCCATCCTTGTCACACTCCAGGATTCCAGAACCCCTTTCTCCTAATCAATTATTTCCATAGCTCTTACCGCTTCCTACCTCACTCTATGATTTACTTATTCATTCTATTTATTTTGTGTCTCCATCTGCTAGAACAGAGTGTCTGGGACATACCAGGCACTTAACAAATAACTAATGAATGAATGAAAGGGTTGTTGTTAGGGTTAAATAAAATTAACTGAGGTAACGTATGTGCAACATGGAGGCATACGGTAAGCGCTCATGGGGTGGGGGCTCTTATTTTTAACCCCTCAAAGTCTCTGGCTTCTAGAATTCTTCATGGTAAGTCCTTCAGCCCCAACTTGAAGCCATCACAAATGTTGCTAGTAAGTCCCAAGAAACTTAACTTTTAGTGTTTCTTTGACTGGAATGTAAAACTTCAGTTCTCTGAAAGCCACAGACATCTTGAAACAAGGCAGACTTACCGTACTGGCCTGGTCTTTCTGGAACCGTCTGGCATGGAGGGACAAATTATGAATTTATGCACCAGCGGTTCAGTTTTCTTTCCCTTTAGGGTAATGGCTCTGTGCTCCCAAATGCGAGAGGCCCTGCCACCTCCTCAGGATTCCAGGCAACCACTCCAGCTGTCACAAAGCATGGGGTGGCTTTGAGGAATGTGGTCCGAAAGCCGCAAAGTGAGAAAAGGCAAGAAGGGGGGGGGACAGCACTCACTGCCATGTGAGTAACGGGCTTTTGCTAATCAGCCTCTGAAGGACCGCTTCCCCGAATCTGCCCCAAATGTGACGCTTTGACCCTGTAAACCCAAGAAGTGCAGGTTTACACTCTAGGTGACGAAGACAGCCGTCCAGCAGCTGCAGAACCCAGAGGAAAAAGAAGACAATACATTTTCTTGCTTGCTCTGCGGTGGCAGGTGCACACCGGGAGTCACGGCCTCCAGAAGGAACTGGGGCTTGGCTGCAGAGCTGTCAATTAATCATCGTCCGGGAGAATGCCCTTGACAGCAGCGAGAAGAATCCCTTTCATTTCCTCAGGGTTGTGCCACTGCCGCTAAATGCACAGGCTCCCGCATCCGCTGCTTGGCACCCGGCGTCATTTGTTTGCTTCTGCTTCTTGTAGAACGAGCCCTCATTGCAGCCGAACGGGCTCTGCTAAATCCTCTGAACACATCTGGTGCCTTCGCATCTTTTGTTTCTCTCTGTGCCCCGTTCGGAAAGCTTCCCCTCCCCCCTCTTCCCATGTAAATTCCACTCATCTTTGGTGGTCCCACCAAATTTCAGTTCCTCCCCCCAACCACGTTTATTGACCTTTGCCCTCCTCTTTACCCCAGTATGTGAACTGAATGATCCTGTATTACAGTTATAATGATAATAATGAAAAGCCGGTTTTCAAAATGCCCCATTTACTGTCTGTATAACGGTCTGCGTAGCCTCGAGCAAGTCACGTGACCTCGCTGAGCTTCTGGGTCCCTACGCAGCGGGGATTCCACCCCAACTAGGAGTCGCTGTGAGGACGCAAGGGGATAACGTGGGAAAGCTGCTCTCAGGTCACCTGGCACATAGCAATGGCTCAGTTAATAGCGATTGAATCTGAAACTCCTGTCCTCAGGATGGTTCAGACGCTGAACTAGGGTCTCTGATGGTTAGCGTTCTGTTGATGTGCCTTGTGAGCCCCGTATATAAGCCCTCCGCCTCGGACGGCAGTGCGATAGAGATGCCGCATCCCCAGCAGTGTTGCTACTTTAAAAATTTGTTCATTACAGGGGAACCTCTTCCATAGCCTGAGGTTTCATACCATTCACCTAGCTCCATTCTCTGCCTCTTTGGTAAGCAGATTCCTTCCTCTCTACCCCACAGGCATTAATAATCTCCAGGATAACCTTACCTATTACTAGACCCAGAAGCCAGTAGGTTTTCTGTTTCCTCCCTGCTTATCACTGTGTTTTGTTTTTGTGCTTCCATTTTTGATATATGGAGTATTGACCTTGTTTTTGAGCATTGCTATGTCTTTTATTATCCCCAACTTTTTGGGGGGAAAGTTTAAATCTACTGAAAAATGGTAAAAGTAGTAAAATTAACATCTGAGATTCACCTAGTTTCATCAATTGTTAACGTGTTGGCAGATTTACTTCCTCCCTCTCTCTCTCTCTCTCTCTCTCTTTTTTTTGTTTGGAAGCATTTGAGAGTTAGTTGTAAACATCATTATTTGGAACTTCACCCATAAACACTTCAGTCATGTATCTTGTAAGCATAAGAATATTCTCCTAGGTAACTTCAAATATAATTATCACACTCAGAAAATTTATTATCTGTCATCCATACGAAATACAGAGTTTTGCAATGATAGCCCATTATAAATATGTTTTGAGCCAGGATTCCATCATGGGTCATGAATTGTCTTTCTTTTCATATCTCATTAGTCTTTTCTCTCCAGACTTTTTTCATGGGGTGGGGAGAGGCAACCAGGGGACCCTTGTGGCACTGACAGATTTTGAAGAGGCCAGGACAGTTTGTCTGCAGAATGTCCTCAATTTGGATTTCTTTGATTGTTTTATTATGGTTCGAGTCAGGTTAGGTGGTCTTTTTTTCTTTTTTGTCAGAGTACCACATAGGTGATGTCGTCTACTTCTTACTACATGACATCAGGAGGCGCGTGATATTAGTTTGTTGCTATGGTTTTTAAATAAATATTTCACTACTTTACTTCTCTCTGTTTGGGATTGGGAAGGGAATCCTGCATGAACTCTCAGAACCACGTTGAGTGGAACCCTTGATCCGCTCTTAACTGTTGCACTAGGCTTGCATTAGTCAGGTTGCATTTTTAAAAATACACTGATGATGAAAATCATTTTGAAAATCTCAAACGTCCTCCTGAATCCCGGGAAAGTGGTGAGAAATCAAATGTTGATTCTTTTTTTTTTTTTTTCGCTTCTTGTTCTTTTTCCTTGTGTAAGGAAGCTCTTTTTTTTTTTCCATTGTGAATCACTTTAAGATGTCTCATCATGCTCACGTGCTGAGATGTGTCCTCCCTTTCTCGAAGTATTGGGTAGAGTCACATTTTATTCTGAGCAGCGTGCAGTGGGCCCTTTCTGTTTACAACTTTCTCTTTATCACCTTGTGATAAATTTTTGAAAAGTTCTTGGCTCTGCCTTCCATGTTACTAATCAAGATATTCAATCCTTGACCCTGTTACTTTGTCCTTGTCCGTCATCACTCCACGTCCCAACGGTGTTCTCACTTTCCTCGTTATTTACTCTGGTCCGTTGGGATCCCTTGCCAACACTTCTCCTTGCCCTGTTTCTCACTTTGTTGTATTTAGTTGGCAAACTCAAATGCTCATTAAACTCAGTTACCAACACACACTGCCCCTCAATCCAAACAACTGAATATTGTTAGAGAAAAAAAACCCCACACCTATGCTGACAGTTCTAACTTAAAATTCCCAACCGCAATTAGCCTCCGATGGGCACTCAGTCAGCATTCCTATGATGCTTCTGCAGTGCTTTTGCTGTACCAGTCTCCAAAACAGCTACTTCATACTTTCCCCCTCTCGGCAGACTATCTTACCGCCTACTCTGCCTCTCTGTCAACTTGTAACTTCACCACTTACTTACTTTACTCAGAAAACTGTATCAAGCAGATCTCCCAGCGTTGATTAATTAATTCATTTATTCATCCAGGAAATATTTCCAATAAACATTACTGAATGTGGAGTGCTTTTAGACACTGTAATAGATTTTAGATGCAGCAGGTTATGTTATGATGTGGACAAGATGTGTGGTTTATGTATTATAGAAGTCAATATACATAAAAGTTTATATATAGGAAGAAGTGCTAAATGCTGTGAGAGAATCAGTGAATGTTCTAGGGAAGGATTGTACTTGCGTGAGATACAGATTTGAAAGGACTCCCTAGATGTGGTATCTGATGGAGGTTTTGAGTGATGAAGAGGATTTGGACATCCAGATACAAGCTTTTGGGCAATGGAGGCAGAGAGAGCAGTATGACCAAGTAATAGAGCCAGACACATGCAAGGCCTACTTTACTTCTTGCTTTACTTCCTGTTTCTGTTATGTGATCCTGTTTCTGTTATGTGATCTTTTTGCCTTCAGTATAAAGATGTTTTTAAAAGTAGAAGAGCAAGAAGAAAAACAAAAACTTAAAATGCAAAATGTATTCGCATTTATCAAGCAAAGAGCAGTACATCTGAAGCTTTCCAAAATGAAGGGACTGACAGCCTAGATTGGAACAACTCAGTATTGCACTGAGCTCAAAATGCTCAGCTAAGATGATTAACAGCTCCTGTCTTGAGGGATAGATGAATGATTCCCTCCATGGCATCCAACCTCTCCAATAGGTATCCAAATTCTTTAGTCTATTGGATATGAGAGGCTTTCCTTGAAGAGGTAGCCGACTACACCAAACCTGAAAATCCTGAAATGAAACACACATACTGTAGTAGGCACTTTCCAAAATGGTACCTTGTCTATTTTACGGCACTAGGACCAATCGATCCAACTATGCTTGGTGTTATCTCCTAGTACAGTATTTTCTGTGTGAGTCCTATTTCCCCTGATAAATTAAAGCATCCTTGAGAACACACTCTCCCCATTCACTCAACGTCTTGAAATATGATATTGATCAGAATCAGTACTCATCAATACTCGTTTATTGATGATTTTTATAAGAGAGCTATGGCCATGCTTCATTTTTTGGTGATGTTCTGTGTTTGTTTTCTTTTGCTTCATCCTAGAATGGTCGGTGCCTTAGGAATGAGCATCCAATGAATGTATGTGAGTTGACTCAGGCTAAATCCTACTTTAACCTTAAGTCCAGTCTGCTGTAGGTAAAAACAGAACTCTCTTTTTATTTTTTGTGAACCCCCTCCAGAAATACAAAGCTGCCACCAGAAAAGATTATCCAATTTAATCAAACTCATGACACTTTATTTTAAGTTAGCAAATATTGTGCATAAACCAATTAGCCAATTTGATATGACTAGGGCAGACGAGCCCTCTAAACTACCCATAAGGTCAACTGACCAGTATTAGCACTTGATTCAAGGCTTGGTCTGGGAGAAGTTAGGCATTGTGATGCCTCACATTAACCAGGCTGGCTCTGGGGAGAAGAATCGGTTCCTCTTACGTGGATGGAACCAACATCTTCTGTGGCATACAGTTCACACATACCCTAGGCTTTAAAACTCTAAATGAAGGTTGGACTTGGTTAGGGCCTAATGGCTTGTGTGCCTAAAGTAATTGGGACATCCATCCAGTGATTCTCCAGGGAAATCTTGGCTGACTCTCTCTGCTCCCCAGAGGCCATCTGCTGCTTTTCTCAGAGAACTTGCTGCCAGCAGCCTGTCCTGGGAGGCTTGGCAGCCAAGAAACTCCCCTTCAGTCTAAATATATTGGATAAAGGAAAATCCCAGCCATGGATGAAGTAGACTCTCCTCCCCTTTTGAATTTTAGGAACATTTTATCAACTTACTCTAAAGGAAGTTGTGTATGTCTTTTTGCCCTCAAAGGAAAAATTTCATTCAGAAGAATCTTCCCCAAAGAAGTGGGCATTGTTTGGGTACAATCTACTCAGGAGAACTGGCAAGCATAGAGGGTCTTAAGACTGCATGTGTACTCAGAGCCTGCCAGTTCTGTGACTCATGACATGGCAGAGGCTGAGTTGGCAGTGAAACCCTTTCCCAACCAAATGTCTCCTGCCCTCACCGTCGAATTCTCTACCCACTTCTGAGATAGCGAGGTCTCTGGAAGTACAAGCAGTCTCTTCCCCATTTAGTTACCTTTGTTCATTTGCAGATGTTTGTATTTGCAGATGTATACGATGCATTTTAAACAGCATATGCCAAGTGTGAGCTTAACCATCACTGTCTTGTCTGATGAGAGAAACTTATTCTCGTGCATGATTGTAGCACTGTTTCACATTTGGAAAATTCTTTATTGAGGCTTCTCTTCAACTCTGGCTCTGATACTGGAATGTAAGAAAAACTAAAGTTTGATTTGAATTCTAGAATACTTCTCTTAAATCCAACCACTTTTTGGCACAAACACTCTGATCATGGTAGAGGGACCCTGAGCCTTCCTTGCCCATTCCTATCCTCACGCTTGTGCTCACGCTGTTCTCCTAGCCTGGAGTTCCCTTCTTCCCCTTGACTAATCTATCCCCTTCCCACCCTTAGAGGCTTCCTTGAAGTATCTGATCCGTTTTCCATGACCCTTCCCTTTGTGGAATCATTATCAAGTTTGGAGGTTTGGGAAACCAAGTGTAAGACTGCCAGTTGGGCCAGGCCAGTCATGGTATGGTTCTCTTAGTCATGAGGGTAAATATGAGGTCAGAGTTCAGGTTGTCCAGCCAATCAGAGGACAATTTGGGGTTCAGTGTCTATACACGTGGACTAAGAATAATGTTTAGTATGCTGGGCTACTCAGAGAGCAAAAGCAGCAGAGTTTGACATAGGCAAAGAACTCTAGAACAAGAAGGTATTTAGAAATCAGCTTCCAGGACTTCCCTGGCAGTCCAGCGGTTAAGACTCCGCGCTTCCAGTGCAGGGGGCAGGGGTTCAATCCGCGGTTGGGGAAGATCCCGCATGCTGCAAGGTGTGGTCAAAAAAACAAAAACAAAAACTTGTATCTAGAAATCAGCTTCCATCCTTTACAGGAGATCCAGAGGCCAGAGAAGTTAGATGGCATTCCGAAGATCACCAGATTTTGTAAGATGGAGCCAGGACCAGAGCCCAGGTAGTGTGGGCTTCCAGAAATTTCATCTGTGTTTCCTTCAGCTACACAGCATCAGGATATTTACAGAGTTTCTGACTCAGTAAGCTTCAGGAATCGGCACTTTTAACAAATACCACAAGTGTGGCCGATGCGTTATAAAGTTTGAAAATGGCTGATCTAGGTTTTCTGGTGAATTCTCATTGTTGTGTCATGTGGGATGGACTATTTGACTCGTATTTACTATTTTTAATATTTTGTGTGCTGTATGTATGAGTGATACATACATACATATAAAAGACTAATTTTCTTTTATATATCAAGATTTGGGTGTTCAAATGGACCTTATCCTTTTTAAAATAGTTACTTTGAGAGATTCTGCAATTATCCCACTGGCTTCTATGGAACATATCTAAAAAAATTACTCTCAGAGCCTGGGGCACTTTTATCATCCATGGATCCTTCTGTTTTTTCTTCTCCCTCCCCTCCTTCTCCTGCATAGGAGATTATCCTCCATCCTGGATTAGCCTGATTGTTTCCAGTTGGAGTGATTTATGTTGTTCTACTTCCTGAAAACTGCAGGTTAAGTCTAAAGGCTTGATTAGCACAAGGTTAAACATTGTTAACAAGAAGACCTCATAGGTATTGCTGGATACTGCATATTACATCTCAGAACATCACTGAGCAGGACCCACCGATAATGATGCTAACATAAGATGTCCAGAACTTTCCATTGTCAAGATTTCTCTTTTATTCTTTGCAATTAGCAAGTAATCAATGGGATGGCACTTGACACCTTGGGACTAGTGTTTTCTCCTCACAACATTTTATCCAACGGTTTTGGCTCACCGTTGATGTTCCTCGTCTGAATCAATGCATTCATGGGTGGGGCTTCAATTGCAAAATGATGATTTAAAACATTTCTATCATCCCTTCTACTTTAATTCGTTGATATTCTTTTGTAAAGAGGAGCTTTCCCACAACAACTGGGAAAAAATTTAAATTTCTCCTTTAAAGATGTTAAAATGGTAAATTCTTTATGAGAAATATTCCAAGTAGATGAATCAACACACGTTTATCATGTTATTTTGAGTGGTGTTTCGAAGGAGTCAGCTCACTGGTGATCTGCAGTCATGCCTCTGCCCAAGACAGTTATGTGCTTTGGTCAATGACCTCTACATTTCAAATTCTATTTAAGCCTTGACACCTTAGGTTAAAATGATGCAAAATTCATTAAAGATTACTGAGTCTACAATACCTGGTTTAAGAAGACTCTAATAATGTATTTAGTCAATTACTCTTGAAGATGACCAAGTTAATTCTGTGCATTTTAAGAAGTTTCTCAACTCAGTATTTATATAACTGGCCTGGAATGAGCAGAATATCAAGTAATTAGTATACATTTTTAAATGCCAAAAATATCCATGTTTAGAAAGTTAATTATGTATTTATGTGCTATGGATGGGTAGGTAACTGCTGGTCATTTTTATAAAGTTCACTGTTTTATATCTTTGCAGAGTATTACTATGGTTTGTCATGAGCCATAGTGGTAGACCTGTGTCACATCTCCTGTTGCAGACACAGCAGAGGGTCCCTCTTTTCATTCTGACTAGCATCCGATAAATTTCTTATTTGGGCGTCCCCCCCCTTCAAGGAACTGAAGGAAATAAACCTACAGAAGCCAATTGCTTGCTACAGGAAGTGTTATGCTTTCAACTCCCTGAATTCAATGGGAAACAATAGAAACCCAGGGTCAAGTCTGGCAAGGCTCTCTTCTAGATGAGAATGTTAGAATTTATAAGTAAGGCACATTCATGGAAATTAAAATGAGGCTGTCAGTTCAGATGGGAATACCCAAGATAGATTTTCTCACTTTCTGGATTCTCATCATTTATTGAAAATGGACTTCTTAGGAATTTATTATTTATTTCGTTTCAGATCTCTCTATGGTCTTTCGTCTAGAAGCATAATATTTTTTAGAAGATTTAAAATAGAAGATCTGTGAGTACTACAGGCTATTTTTTTTTAAATGGGATCGATTAGCAACAGCTGCTAAAATCCTTGAGTGAAATAAGAGAAAAAATTATTTATTGAGCTGATTATGTGCTCTGTAGTGTGCTGATACATTGATGATCAAATAATGAATATATTGATAGATAATGTTATTCATCAGAAGAAATCTGATCTTTAGAACACAACTGAAAATTATTCTTTACAGGACAGTTGGTTGACTTCAGGGATACAATAGAAGCCAAAAACCACAGTTCCCTTCAGGAACAGTTCTTGCCACAAAATTTTAATACATAATGACTCAATCAAAATTAATTTAATTGACATTTATTGAACTATCAATATATTGGTTATGACAGGCTAGGCAATGGCTACAGAAACAGACAACTCCAAAATCACCGTGGCTTAACCCAGTAAAAGTCGATGTCTTGCCTGCAATGCGAGGTACTGTTCTCAATGTTTTACCTGTATTGTCTTCTTTAATCTTTTAAATGGCTTCTGAAGCAGACGGTGTCCTCATCACCCCCATTTTATAGGTAAGGAAACTGAAGGATGGAGAGATTAAATAATTTGCCCAAGATTGCACAGCTAGACAGTGGAGGAACTGGGCATTGAACTCAGCACTCTGACCCTAGAGCCTTCTCTCTTAACCTCTGCACTCTACTTTTTCCTGGTTTAGGCATGGGAGCCAGTGAGCTGTTTGATGCGGGGGAAAGAAAACAGACTCATCAAGGAAGTATAAGCAATTCGGCAAGTAGGGATAACACAGATGTGCACATGGGTAGGTTGGAGACTTATCTCTGCTAGTTATTAGCTATGACCTTGACATTGCCTGTCTGGCTTTAATTTCATCATCTGGAAAATGAGAGTGAATAAAAGCCATTCCATTGCGTGTGTGTGTGTGCACGCGCGTGCCCATTCATGTACACGTGTGTGCTCATGGATATGAGAGAGACAGAGAGAGAGAGAGAGAGAGAGAGAGAGCGCAAAAGCAGAAGGTCTGATACTTAATAAAGTTTTATTCCTTTGCAATCGTTTCCTTTCAGATTTCATGCAGGGCATTTTAATTGGCCTTTCCAGCTTTCAGATTATAGTTCTTGATACTTGTACGCCTCTCCTCATTTTCTCCTCACCTTCCCCAAAGCAAGTTCCTTAAGTTACTGGGAGACCCAAATCAAGTCTGCTCTCTGAGAACGTGTGCTGTCACCGTGTATCACCGAAGTCCTCAGGAGTAATGATGGCATGAGGAATAATCTATCTATTTATCTATCTATCTATCTATCTATATGCATCTTACAGAAAGGGAACTTACAAAAATGGTTATTTCCTGCTGTGAAATAAAGACAGACTCAGTCTACAGGTATTCAGATACCTTACAAAAATGGTTATTTCCTGCTGTGAAATAAAGACAAACTCAGTCTACAGGTATTCAGATACTTGGCCATTTCAGTGACAGGAAAATAAATATCCAGGGAGGGATTTACATCGGAAACTCCCTTCTACTATTTCTGTCTCCAGTGTCTGTCACTGAGATAGTTTTGACTTTTACAAGCCTGGTATTTGGACCGGAGACAGAGGCAGGCAGGGAACCCTTCACGTCCCCATGTTTGTAAGCCCCACACTCACTTCCCACTCAGGGATCCTCCTGCCTAGAATTCCAGCTCCGCCTCCTCTGGGCTAATTACAGAGATTCTGAGCGCCGGCGAGGTGGACACAACTGCCTTAGGAGCTGAGTTTCTCTCTCAGCCATACAATCCTTGTTTATCCAGAGTCTCGAAATATAGGACAGAAACCAGGCTTAGATGCCACTCGTTGTATGCAGGTGGACATCTGGTAGGAGGCAGTGGGAGATATTCTTCCCCAGAGCGGTCTCCATGCAGAGAGCAGACTGTTTGGGTTCTAACACTTTAGGAGGAAAACTGGGTAATTACCCACTGGAAACTGGGTAATTGTGCCTATGGGGTGTATTCCTCAGATAAGAGAGCAGATCAGAGTACCATTCTGTTGTTCTCATTGTTTAGGTCAAAAATTTTTTAAAGTCTTCTCAGATCTAAGTATTTGGTGAGAGCATCATGAGGCTTTCCCTAATTTCTCTATCCCAGCTCCTCCACGGGCACTTCATCTGGTCCAAAGGCCAGTGATGGACACCTCCTATTGGTTGTACACTGATTCTTGCTGCCCTATGGGGAAGTATTCAGTTTGAAGAGCCTTAAACATGTTTTCAAGGGGGATGAGTTTGAGTGCAAGTTAGATAAGTCAGTTTAAAACTGAAAGCTATGAGAGAGAAACTTAAATTTGGGGGAATAAACATACACTGGACGTCTTTGAATTGTATGCAATGTGCATAGTGAATATCACGCCACACCCAAACCTAGACAGGGAGGGACTGAATAGCTGTGGGTCTTTCCCTGTCACAATGATCTCTTTGAACAATGACTCTGGTGACAACTTTCTTTGCCAGTAAACTGAAATGCTGAAATAGCCTGGCACCAGGATATATGGCTTAGAAATAAATTTACTTTCTGCTTGGCTTGGACTGGAACTTGAAGAGAAGTCTGTGGAAAGGAGGGGAAATGGGGGGATGCCCCAGGTAGATATATGAGCAATGGGGGAAGCAGGAATCCTCAGGCCATTTCCTCAGTGACTAGTGTTTGTAGGAAGTAGTTGAAGGTAGATTTGGAAAAGTCGATGGGATTCAGGTTTGACTGATACGCCTAGAGATACAGGGTATCCCATGGGTTTGCACATTAGAATCCTCTTGGGAGATTAACAAAGATATCATTAGTTGGGTCCAACTTCCATAGATATAAAGTCTGTGGGTGGGCAACCCAGGCATCTGTATTTTTTTAAGCACCCCATCATGCTAATGGTAGCCTGCATTGAGAAACAGTGTCATAAGCAAAGAGAAGCCAATGAACATGGGATCAGGGTTTACGTGTGTTGTAGTTTAAGGTGAACCTGCTGATCTCCAAGTGCTACGGCGTGTGAGGGACTGATGGGGCTTGTAGATGTTAGTGTGAACAATTTTTAAAATGTTATACTCACAGTTATTTTTATTACTTGTAAGGAGGTGATTAGAGATGGCTCAGTATTTGAGCTTATGAATTGAGTTTAAGAAATTAAATACTATTCATTTATGCATGCAAATACTTTCTATTATGAGTATGTTTGTTTATTGATGGGGCAGAGTCTCACAGCCATGGGAAGAAAAAGTGCTTAACTTGGCTCTAACCTGTTAAACTGGCTTGCTCTTTCTCTGATGTGTTTTTAGTGCCACGCCTACCCATCCATCCTCATTTTCCTTTAGGAATTTGGTGTTGTGCCATGTGTCCAGGAAGGGTTCAGTAGATGTTAATTAGCTCTGATTTCCAAGGAGGGAAATTCTACAGAGAATGCTGATCAGTTCCTTCTTTTTTTGTGCTGGAGATAAAACAAGAAAAATCGCAGCAGTAGAAAGTATCTGTTGAGTCTGAAGTGTGTGTGTGTGTGTGTGTGTGTGTGTGTGTGTGTAACCTGCTTCCATTAATAAGAAGAGAGGGTTGGGCCATAATTTGTGAGGTTAATGAATGATCTGGATCTTAGCCTGCTTCTCCACCACCAGGGGCTGGAAAGCGGAGTCAGTTGAAGAGCAGCAGAGTAGATTTTTCTCAGTGTGCCGTAGGTTGTATGTTACACCTCTCACCTTCCCTTCATGTCCTGACTTTTGAACCGGTAATTCAAATCTCCATTTCCTTAAATTACCTTTATTCTTCTTCCCAATGCAATCTGGCTTTGTCACCAGAATTGCAAATTATTTTCTTCCTTACCCAGTTGTTTCTTATTTTGGAACATGACGTTGCAATCTATTGTCACCCAAGCTAAAGCCTGAAAGTCGTCCTAATCTTCCTCTTCTTCGCCTCCATTCCCACAGCCATTGCCAGTTCAAGGTCCTCTTTCTCACATTGCCCTGCATCTAGCCTCTCCTACCTCCAATCTGCCCCCTGATTCCTCTGTGCACGACTCATTTTTCTCAAGCACCTGTAGGAAGAACTTTCTTGAAATATCTATATGCTTTCTAATCCCATCAACACCTGTCTGCCCTTCCCTTGTTGGTCTTGCAGCCGTCATGACCCCATATCAGAGATTCAGCCCTGCTACATTCCCATACAGAAAAACCTCTTGTTAATGATCAGGACATCTGCAAACCCCACAAAGCAAAACTTCAGAAGTGGGACATCTGGAGGAGATGCAGCTGCTGTGGGTGGAAAATCTCTGATTCCTCTACTGGAGTGGGGACGAGCAGAGACAGTTTGAGGTTTTCTCCCCACTGGGTATGTGACAAACCCCATTCATGGTGTGAGATTATTCAATAGTACGTTTGAATTTCTCTCCCAAGTTCATTTTTGCTGCCCCCAAGAAATTTTATTTTCATCTAGGATCCTAGAAGAACCTTACCTTCTTCCTCTGGACTCCAATGTGGTAGATTTAACTCAGCCATCTCTTCTCTTTTTTCTTTGTTTGTTTTTGTTTCTTTGTTTTTTGTCATCATCTCAGGCTCAAGATTAATAAAATAATGGTGTGTATATAGAACTAAAAGTTGTCAGTTTTAGACCACATGGGGATACAGATTTAGAGATTATGCAGTGATTAGTAATTCTTTACTACATGAGCATTCCCTTTTTTTTTTTTTTTTTTAGTTTATACACTTTATTCTTCTTAGCCATCCTCCAGAAAGGTCAAGAGTTAATTCTCTCCTAAATTTCTCTCTTAAATACAATCCATGCCCCATTCATGGAAGCAAAACAGTTTTTCTCTTAGGTTGGTGTTTCCTCCTAAGGCTCTCCTATGCCTTAATATCAGGGAGTTCATAAAATCAACACCCTTAGATTTTAATTTGGGGGATCCTGTAGGATTCTACAGCCCTAGAGAGCAGAGCAGAGGACATGGCTGTGTCTTTGTTTTTCCTCTCTCTTTTTTCAGGCATTTGTACATGGAAAACAACTAGGAAGAAAATCTGGGTATTCAATGCCTATCTGCTGGCAACAAAACTGGGCAACCATTTTATTCAATTGAAAATTACTACTATTGGCCTTCAATGCATTCCTTCATCTCGGTGGGAATAAAGAAATCTGGTAAAGTATGAACATGTATATTTGTGGCCTGATTCATCCATTAAAATAGATTAGGACTTTGTACTCGTGCCTTGAATCTTTGTTAGGGAGTTGGTGGCCTTCAGGACTTGACATGAGGAATAAGTATTTTCAAATATTCATAACTGATGAGTGCAAAGAACTGCCTTTACATGTCCCGTGTGTTTTGATCAATTGCTTAAAGGTATGTGACTGCCTGAATGACATAATGCTCTCCCCAAGACACAATTGCATTTTCCATGGACAACTGAGAAGTGGCAGTATCCACTGGTGCCTTCTGGGGGAATTGTTTAAGGTCAGAAGTCCAGCTCTCTTACGGTAGAGACAAATAAAATTCTTTGTGGGGGGGCTTCCCTGGTGGCACAGTGGTTGGGAGTCCGCCTGCCGATGCAGGGGACATGGGTTCGTGCCCCGGTCCGGGGAGATCCCACATGCTGCGGAGCGGCTGGGCCCGTGAGCCATGGCCGCTGAGCCTGCGTGTCCGGAGCCTGTGTTCTGCAATGGGAGAGGCCACAACAGTGAGGGGAAAGGCCACAGCAGTGAGAGGCCTGCGTACCACAAAAAAAAAAAAAAAAAAAATTCTTTGTGGGGTTACAAAAATGTACTGAGGGCAGGGATATGGGTAGATATATCTTGAAATCTATTCATGTGCTTTTATGCAGAAGTGGGTTTCTCCAGTGTTGCACCTGAGATGAAATCTCAAGCTGGTCTCATTCAGCCTCCAACTCCCTGCCCTCTCCTCTAAGTTGAGGTGTGAAGGTACTCTCCTCTATGGGGTCAAGGTCTCACTTCCTTGAGGCTTACAAGTGTCCTAGACTTTTGAAGATGGGGGCTGTTCCACATAGGGGAATTTGGCTGAATGGGGCAGTCTGGAGGCCTCGGCATGTTCCACGCTGTCCAAGTGCAGGCAATTATGCACGAGATGTCCTTGAGGGACAGCTCGAGCAGCCCCCCTGGGGAAGCAACACTGGTGATGCTCACTCAACTGGGGACAATCAGAGGAGGCAGGATTAGCTCCCTCCAAGTTCCCTGGCTCTGGCCACTGGAGGTGCTCACTCAAGAGGCTGGGTTCTCTCTCCAGGTTGAGTCCCACTTCTCCAAGTGGTCCTTTAGGTTCAGGGAGCCCCATTGGTCTCCTCACCGCCCAGAAATTTTGTAGAATGCCTATCTGGGCAACACAGTGTTCTTTCTTATACTTCTTTTTTTTTTTTTTTTTAATAAATTTATTTATTTTATTTATTCATTTTTGGCTGTGTTGGATCTTTGTTGCTGCACATAGGCTTTCTCTAGTTGTGGTGAGCAGGGGCTATTCTTTGTTGTGGTGCATGGGCTTCTCATTGCGGTGGCTTCTCTTGTTGTGGAGCAGGGGCTCCAGTCGCACGGGCTTCAGTAGTTGTGGCTTGAGGGCTCAGTAGTTGTGGCGCACAGTCCTAACTTCTCCGAGGCATGTGGGATCTTCCCGGACCAGGGCTCAAATCCATGTCCCCTGTATTGGCAGCAGATTCCTAACCACTGCACCACCAGGGAAGTCTCTTCTACTTCTTTTCTATTCTCTTCTCAGTTTGTTTATGGATAAACTTTTGAGTTGCCCTATGGGTGTATTAACACTTCTGGATTGGACCCAATCATCTCGTCCTTGTTATTTTATCATCATTTCAGAGAGACTCTAGATTGATGAAAGAATGTTGTATGGGACTAGTGAGTTATTGGTCTTAAGCCATGTGGGCGGTGGGGATAGTGATTCAGGGACTAGGCAGTAATTAGTAATTCTTTACTGTGTTCTCACACATTCTGCCAGCTCTATCCGGGCTTTGCCTTTTGATATGCAAAAGCTTTTTCTCCTCTCAAAATCTTGGTTCTTGAAAATTAAAAAATATTTTAGAAGTTGAAAGCTGAAATGGACTCTTTCATGTTGCTTTCTTACTACAAAAATCCTAATTCTCTCTGAAGCAGAGGGGACCTCTGATTGAGTTATCATTTCCATGCACAGGAATCTGTTCCGATTGCTCTCTGTCTTCTAACTCTTTCTAGCTCCTCAGTGTCTATAAGATAAAGTCCCAACTCCAGAGAGATTTAAAGGCATTTGTGGTCTGCATCACACTTCTTTCCAGCCTCATATCCTGCCTCCCTCCCAGGCTCCCTTTGCTGCAGTCATTTCCCAAAGATGCCTCACTTCCTCACAACATCATCCCTTTGTTCATGCTTATTCTCCACTATGGTACATTTCTGACCCTTCTCCATTTGGTGAGCTCTTATTTAGTCTTTAAGGCCCAAGTCTGATATTATTTCTCCTATGAAATATTTATGCATTCTCCATGTAGATTTAAACTCATCCCTCCATCCTCTGAAAGCATACTGTTTACCACAAAAGCATAGCATTTATCACATGATATAATAATTAACTACATCCTTCCTCACTATACTGTCAACTCCTGAGGCAGAGACTATATCTGATTAATCTTTGCAAGTGTAGTATCTACCATGGAGACTAGTAGAGAGTTGATTCTCCATAAAAGTTTGTTGAGTTAGATACTAGAGAATGCTTTACAATAAAAATGTGTTTGGATTATGTTAATTTGGAATTTATGAGTTAGAGTGTTATTGCCATTTATAAGCAAACAACTAATATACTAATTAAAATTAATCCCTCTATTCATTAAAGCAGGTCCCTAATGCATTTCACTTGTCAGTCCTAGAGTTACTGTATGCATTTGAAATTTGTAAGCTTAATTTGTTTAAAAACCCCATCATTTACAAATTGGTTACTCTTCTCATTAGTACAAATTTAAGAGATTTTAAGATATTCCCACCTGGAGATATGCCATTTCCAGACCTATAATCAGTCATGAGGATCTCATGAAAACCCAATAGCTCTTCTGGCCACTGAACTGAGTTTCATTTGCTAAGCTTTCTGAAGGAGAGGGACAGATTTTTGCCACCACATTCTGCAGAAATATTCCTGATTCATCATTTGGTTAAGTCATAATTCCCTTATGAAATGAATTACCAGTGTGTCCACTTGGGTTCCCAGCCCTTCCTAGGGGACTTCAAGCCAATACCATCCGAGAGGACTTTGAAGCTGTCACTTAAGATTTGGATCTGCAGTGAGAAATCTTCCATTCCAAACATGGTCTGTATTTGGTTCAGACAAAGTGTCTTTTTGGTCACGATTCTTCAGAAAGGTTGCCCTCCAGGTGGCTGTTCATTTTCATCTAGTTGCTCCTTTGAGAAACAGATGATGAAGGAATGGGGGTTTTAATTCGTGGCTTCAGGAGATTGTCCTACTTCCTGAAGTCACACTACAGTGAAGACAATCAAAGACAACAGTGTAGTCATATAGGTCCACGTCAGTCATGATCATTCTGCAAAGGGAGGAACCCTCCCCCTCCAAAGTTATGTGCTCTGCGCCAACAAAGGCATGCTCTGCATGGGCAGTGAATGCCAAGTGATGGGAACAGATGTAATGGAATTATTCCAGCAGTATTTTTTCCATACTTTAAAAGTCATAGAGAATAAAAAGTAATAGGACTTCAACCTCCATTTTAGAATCAGCCTGATTATTTTAATTATAAGAGAAAAGAATTCAGTTCTATAAGTACCTAGGAGGCATGGTTCTGTTCTCTTCTGGTCACCATTTGCTATTCTCAGAAAGAGTATGAAAGAACCTTGAGGTTACTTCTGAGTTCCAACTGCTGGGGTAATTGTTTTGATCTCCATGATGTCTAGATTCTAGACCTTAGCAAGCTTGGACTCTAAGACCTGATGGTTACGTTTTTCCTTATTTGATGTCAAAGTTTCCAGACCCTTGGATAGTTATTGACCTTAGATAATCAGGGAAATGCTCACCTCTATCTTGACTTCCTGATTTCCTGAAACCTTTTCTCACCCTGTCCCACCTTGACTCACTGTGGCCCATTGTGACTCACTTTGATGTTTTGGCAAAGGCTGTGACATTAACCATCAGGGTGCTGATTTAGAACCTGGGCTTCCTTTCTAACTTGTTCCCAAATCTGACCCGTTCTTCTGATCTTCTCCTATCCTCTGGCACTTACGCTTGATGTGATGCTTTGTAAGTTGGCGGCCTCTGGAACAGACACAGAGGTAATGGCATATAACTATGATGAGCAGAGGCCTTTCTTAAGGTTGTGAATTTCAATGCAGGGAATCATATGTCTAGCTATAGCAGCAAATTAAGGAACAGCAATGTCGAGAAGACATGATACTCACATTCATTTGTTGGTGCCAATTTTGTGTGTGAAACTAGCTGTAAAATCTGACATTTTCTTTCAACCTCTCTATTTCACCACATCCTACTTTCAATTGCATCATAGTAGCACAACAAGTAAACTACTTAGATAAATTAAGTTTGCTCTTCAATCATAAAAGATTGTTTAAGTATTTTTTTGATAGAATCCTTTCTTTCATATATTACACAAAGCCCTGTCTTCCTAAAGAGGGTATGTTAAATGAAATTTAAGTTTTTTTTAAAAAAATCAAGTTCATCATTTCAAATGCCTCTGATATAATTGTTGCTTAGTTTTTCTTGCTTTTATGTTCCCTGAAACCTTCACAGACTCACTTTTCTGTTGCTATGTAACAAATGTCCCCAAACTGAGTGGCTTACGACAATAATCATTTCACTATCTCTCATGATTTTGTGAGTTGACGGGGCTCACCTGTGTGGTTCTTCTGTTCCATGTAATGTGATGGGGGCTGCATCCTGGGGGCTTGACTTGGCTGAACATCCAAGATAACTTCCTTCCATGGCTGGTGCTGGCTTTGCTGGGAACTCAGCTGGGGCTGTTGATCAGAGGGACTCTGTTCTCATCCATGTGGTCTCTCTAGGCAATTTGGGCTTCTCACAGCATGTCCACTGAGTTTCAAGAGAGCAACCTAACAGGTAAAAGTGAAAGCTGCAAGTCTCTTAAGGCCCTGCTCCAAAGATACACAGTGTCACATCCATCAAATCCTATTGGTCAAAGTGAGTCACAAGGCCAATCCAAATTCAATTAGGGTGCCATCTTTGAGGACTTGTTAGTAAAAATATCAAGCAAGTTTTCGTCTAGCAATAAAGCCCTAATTTCTGGAGGGATTACCCTAGTGGCTCAGACCCAGTTAGACTGTCTGTTGCTTCCAGTTTTGATCCCTGGTCCCTCGACTTTCTCTTTGTAGCTGAATACAACCGAGATATCAGATTCAGTCATTGGCCTCTGACCTTCTTGTCTAATGCATCTAGTTGACTACAAATTAGATGCTCCTCAGCTTCTTCCATGCTAACTGCCTAAACCATCCTTAGATATTTTCCCCTTTTCCTGTCTCTCTCAATGTCAACTCCCCACTTGCTGGGCCTCCTCTTATTCACTGAAAAATCTGATTTCTCCTTCTGGGATCTATTTGACTTGGATCCAAATATCAGTCTGAACTGACTCACTACTACCTGAGTTCCACTAATGCAAGAGCTTTGCTTGGAGGCTGAACTTAGTTGCCTAGAACCTGTGTCTGCCTATGTAAGGGTGGTCACTATATCTGATTTTTTTCTAATGCAGTTTAATTCTGAAAACAATAAAATTGTTGGCCAGGTCATATTTGCTATTTATTTATTTCAGAGTGCCCAGGTCCCCTCCCCAGGGCCCAGTTGGTCATGCTGAGATAGCTACATATGTTTATGCTCCTTCCTCTGTGGCAGTATTCCCCTAGCACCTTATTTATGTTGACTCTGGCATGTCAGCTTGTAAAACCAAAGAATCTTTGCAGTAAAATAATCTTGCAAAGGTCAGTCATACCTTTAACACTGGTCCTCTTTCACCAATTTAGGAATATCCACCCTCTTAAAAAACGCTAGCACTCTATAACACAGGCTTCTGGGTCATGTCTATTCATCTTATTTCATTCCCTTCCAAAAGAAACAGAACACGGGTTGGCATAAGGTGGATGTAGAATGTTTATGTAATGACATAGTTATTTTAAGATGTCAGACTAGGAAGCAGCTTGTTGCTGCTAAAACGCTTAAAAGAACACCCCAAACTGCCAGGACAGACTATTAACAAAATGTCATTTGAGCATGCATGATGCCTATGTGTACATCTTTAATTATTGAAGTCACATTTATTAATAGATTTCTTTAACCTCATATTCTGGACAGGTCCCAATTTCAATGACTGAATTCTTCCTGTCTAAATGTTCCTAGTACCAGATAGTGAAAGCAGAATAATACTCTAACCCTGATTTCCCATGGTCCACTCAGATAACCAATAAACATTTAATGGTGTACAAACTGAGTGTCCACTGATGAATATGTATTTTCTGCAATAGTGATTCCAAAGAGTAGGTAATGCATATTTATTGATTTGATTTGAATTCTAACCCAATTCAGTGGTAACTCATCTTGTAATTTATGGCATTGTACACTAATGTAGTACAATATTTCAAGTGTTAAGTATGTGTCAAACACTACTCCAAGTCTTTTACATGTATTATCACTTTTGATACTCATGACAAACCCATGAGGTAGGTTAGGTACCATTATCATCCTTCCTTTATAGACAAGAAAACTGAGGCACAGGGGATTAACTAACTGTATCGTGTAGCATTGACAATGCCTCTGTCTTACCAAAATGTAATTCAACAGCAAAGAACTCAGCATAAATCTCATAGGTGTGTCATCATAGGCAACTTTATTATTCTTTTCTAGGACCTAGAGAGATGTGGGCTCGAAGAAGCAGGAACGAAAAGGGCAGGGCAGGAGACATGGCCGAAGTTTACAAACTCTTCTTATGAACTCTTTCTGTAGAGGATAGAGGCTCATAAACTTATATGAGTGTGTATGTGTGATACATACACACACACATATATATATTCTTTAACACCATACACTTACAAGTATGTATAAGTATTATGAATGGGCCAAAAAGTCTTGCCCAAAATAGGAAAGTGTTTAAAGATTATAAAACATTTCTTAAATAAAGGAGGCTTGCTCTAATGAATCAAATGAAGAATTATAAGGGCTTGTGTTTAAATCTAATGAGAATCATTTAAAGGGCCTTGAGAAACCATCAGATCTTGGTTTGTGCCACCATTAAGCCAGCCAGGCTGTATCTATGGTCTCTTTAACTCTGACATTTTTGTGAATGTATAACTATGAGGAAAAGTGAGAACAGCATATATACCATCTTTGCCTGCAGAGGATGTGTTTACCCTATTTGTCTGAAGCAGATTTTATGACTTTGGTGGCTTTGGAGAGCTCGAAATAGTTTTCCCACTATGGGAAAAGCCGAAAAAGTTACACTTTTGGCTACCCTCTGTTTCTATATGGGACACCTGCCAATGTATTTATATATATATGGAGACATCTTTTTAATTTGTGTGTGGACTGTGTTCCAAGTAGCATCCTTTGCTACCCCTGCTCCTTGACTACTTGCAGGTCCTGGAGCTGCCTGCCCCCATCCCCCCATATTTAGGTACTTACTGTCATTGTCTGCACAGTGGCCTTGTTGTCACAGCCCAGCAAGCCCTGGGTCTGGATCCCCTTCCAGTGCCACATATGAGTGGATTCTTTTGCCTTATAAATTATTCCCATAAAGATTATTCCCATAAATGCCATTTCCATGACTGGGGAAAGGGGAGAGATTTCCGAGTTAACTGTATCTTCTACGTTCTGCTGTTCAGGGTTCTTGGTAGAAATTCAATTGATTTGATTCATCTGCTTCTGAGCAGAAGGAAGAGAAGGCCAATATATCTGTGCTATTTGCTTTGGCAATATTAGGTGTTAGTATTGTTGTTTAGCTTAAAAGTCCCCCAAAACATTAATGCCAAATTGTCAGGACATAAAAGCCTTAGAGAATGATTACATTCAGACACCAATAAATCCTCATAGATGCTCAAATAATAATATTGTAAAGTAGATCATAATCTCAAATTTTTTCCTGGGCTTCCAAAGCAAAACTTCTCCAAGTCCTTTTCAAACCCTGCTTTAAAAACTTTGACCCACCCTCTGGAATCTCTTGGATCAAACAGAAAATAAACAACCCAGAGTAAAATCCCACACACTGGACTCCAAGTGCTTTCTGTGAGCAAGGCTTGATTCTATTGGATTGCTAGCAAGATGACTACAGTTCTTTTGTACTTTTAAAATAAACAAATATGTTTCATGGAAGCAAAAGATCTGGAAGCACTGTTAGAAGTATTGAAGTCTAGCCTAGTGAAAGCAGTTAGAGGTCAGCTGAAGGTTGGCTTGTCTTTCCTAGGACATTTTTCTAGGCTGGGAGCCGCCCAAAGAGGAAAACACAATTCCATATTTGCTGTTGGGACACAGATAGACAGCATACAAGCTATGCATCTTTATTAGCAGCCATTGTGATGCAGCTGGAAGGGGAGCAGGAAAAGACTGTCATCAGGTTTCATCACCTGTCCCAGGACAAGGTGTATGGCTCTGCCTCAAGCGCATGGCTTGGGCAAGGATGTCAGAGATGGATGAACATCATTACGTGAGTGTGTGGTCAGCACTCCCGATATGGAAGCTTCATCCCTTTCTCTCGATTTGCTGAGGGCATTCATCAAGACCTCCGTGGGGAAAACTGCCACTGTTGACCAAAAACACCCTCATTACCGGTGTTGTTTCCTGTTGTTGAGCATGTTCTGCAATTCACATTTTATTGTTTTAGCTGAGGCAGGGCCAGGGTTGACAAAATGTGAGTTTTTCATTAGTGGTCTCATGGTCCTACCCTTCCTGTTCTGATAAAGAGGCTGATCCAGAGGCTTATATCTGACTGCTCTATAGATGCCCATCTCCCACTGGTATATCCCTGGACATTAATGGTACAGAAGCAGCGGGCAGCAAGGGTTACCCCTGGCCTCTTGCAGCTGTCCCCCTGAATTGGCTCTCCGCTTACCACCTACTGACAGCACTCACTTAGGTGGGAGTGAGTGTACTGAGCACATTGCCAGGACGAGTATGGGGCTTACCCAGTACGTATTATAAAGTTTACAAGGTTTGTTTTGTTTTTGGTTTTGTTTCTCCCATCCTCCTTTTGTGGAAACTTTCACTCTGGGCCCACAAAGTTTTGCTAATAACAAATGAAATCTTAAAGAAAACCCATCTCTTGTGTGAGTAGGAGGGGAATTTATTTTGAAAGTTATAGTTCATTTTCAGGAGTATTTAGTGCATTTTCAGGTGCATTTGGCCCAAATTGTCATCCACTTTCAGGAGTATTTAGTCCATTTTCAGGCATACTTAGTCGAAATTTTAGTCCAACTGCAGGAGTATTTAGTCCAAATTTTAGTCCATTTTTAGGAGTATTTATATTTTTAAGGAGGCTATCTGGAAAGGGCAATGCTTATTGCAAACGATCATTCAGTAATAATCAAATTCTGGGTATTACCAAGGAAATAAATTTATTCAGGGATGGACTCCACCCATGTTAGATGGATGACTGTCTTTTTAATTTTTTTTTATTTTTTATTTTTTTGCGGTACGCGGGCCTCTCACTGCCGTGGTCTCTCCCGTCGCGGAGCACAGGCTCCGGACGCGCAGGCTCAGCGGCCATGGCTCACAGGCCCAGCCGCTCCGCGGCATGTGGGATCTTCCCAGACCAGGGCACGAACCCCTGTCCCCCGCATCGGCAGGCGGACTCTCAACCACTGCGCCACCAGGGAAGCCCGACTGCCGTTTTTAAAAACCAATATGGCACATAGGACTGGAAAGTGTCTTCTGCCAATTTTGTTTTCAAGTCTGCTTTTTATCCACCCTTCACAGCCATATTTCTGTTCTACTTAACAAAAAAACAACCCCCCCAAATACCCCCCAAAAAACAAAACACACTGGAAGCCAATAACTGTACAGGGGGTCCAGGAAGACAAGAAGTGAAACTATTGAAGAAAGATATTAAGTGGCTAAAGCATGAGGGTGACTTGTGTTTATTTAGGGACGATCTGGATGCTTTACACCTGGAGCAGAAAGCATCCCATTAATAGGACTTGTCCAAATGATGAAAAAACATTTATAATGTGGGCCTAACTCCACTTTCCTGATGAGGAGAAATTTAACAGAACTTATCCCTAAGGGCTTACCTTTCAGCTATTTGTACCACTTATTTCATTTAAATACTTCCAAGGTATGTAAAAAAAGACATGATCTATTTCAAAAAGTGCAATTTACACTCCCAAGGTGTCCCATATTAGCTAGCACTTTGGCAAAAAATAAGCAGACCAGTAGGAAAGGAGATGACAGTGAAAAAAGAGTGAGTGTGGGCATAGATAGTAAATGGGTCAGGTTAAAATTAAATTAATTCACTGTCTTTATGCTCTATGTTAAACCAGAAATCCATGAAAGTTAGATGCACAGAAATAATGTTCAATGTCTTTCATTCAAAGTTTCCACAGTATTTTTTCTGGTTAAAGATGTTAAACTTAATATGTGGAATTTTTTGAAAGGAAAAAAGACTGAGCTTAAGTTAAATGTTTCTTTTGTTTTTTCTAATTATGAAATAATGCATGCGTTTTATAAAAAACAGTAATTACAATATAAAAAAATTAAAATGACAATAATCTCACTACCAAGAAATAAGAACTGCTAATATTTTGATATATTTCCTTCTAAGCATTTTCTTGCATGCATGTGCACATAAAAACACACACATATATGTTTCAGAGAAGTAAATATTCTGTATTTCGTTTTGAAGTCTTTTTTGAATATAATTAGAATATTAGAATATATTAAAGAATTAGAATATCCCCATACCATTTTACATATTCTTTAAACAAGAGTCCACTTAATGTTCTTTTATTACACATTGAGATCAGTCCTTATTTTTTTATACCATAATAAAAGCTATGATGAACATCCTAGTACAACAATTGTTGTACATTTATTTATTACTTTATTGAACTTTTAAAAAAATATATTCTGTGCAACATCAATTTTATCTTTTTCTGATTTAGGGTGTATGTTTTTCTTATTATGTTGTAATTGTTCTTTATACATGTATGATATCAACATTTGGTTAATATTTGTTGCAAATGTTTCCCCAATTTGTCATGTATCTTTTACATTTTGATGCTTTTATTCACATACAGAATTTGTGCCAAATTTATTGAGTTTTCTTTTGGTGTTTCTTCCATTGCTTTTAAGTTTTGAAAGTTATCACTCCAAGATCAATAAAATATTCACCTACATTTTCTCCTCATTTTGAAAATTATGGATGAACTTGTTGCTTACTGTTTTTAAAAAGACAATGGAGAAATATAATATAAAAACAGAGGTGCTTTTGTTTCCCACCCCCTCCTTTCTATCAATCCTGATCCATGGACGCTCCTCCAATTTTTGATGATTTTACTTTTTAACATTTCATTAATTAACATCAGCTGGAATTTATTTTGTTGTGTGGTCTGAGGTGAAAACCTTATTTGAACATTTTTTTGTTCTTCCAGATAATGAGCCAATTTTCCCAACACCATTGTTGAATAATTCATTCCTTCCTCCTTGGCTTGTGAAGGCCCATATTTTTTGAGTTACAAAGACAGGAAACTCACAATGACATTATGCAACAGAAATAACCTGCCTTTAGTGCTTGAATACATGGCTAGCTAAGCATGTGGTTGCTTATACAGCTACACTCTGTATAGAGGCAGACCATGTCGCTGTAGGGCAAGCAATTGGATTGTCCATTTTTAACAGAATGTTCTAATTTGCTGAACCACACAAGTCTTTCATTTTTCAGTTCAGTTCAGTTCAATTCAACTGACTTAATTTCAACCAGTGTTTATTAAATGCTTATTATATGCATTCACTGTAGTATGTGAATTATGGTTGATCCAGTTTTGGATTTCAACCCAGCCCATTAGTAACTTGTCTAATAACTCAGACAAAAGCCAAATAAAATTCCCCAGACAATTCTGGAAGAAAAGGAGGAGGCTTTGCTAAAATAATTTTAAATGAAGATCTCTAGGATTTGAACTGATAGCTTTTAGGGCTGCAGGGTGCCTTCGTGTTCTCATCTCAAAAGCCAACAATGACAAATTGTCCAAGTCATTTGGATTATGCCAGGGGAGCAGACTGAAAGCTTATAAGCACTATTGAGCTAAATAAATAAATAAAGCAACATATGTAAGTCAAGGAGACACATGCCTTTCCCCATATAAAAACATAGGAAGACAAAGATGCCTGCTATGCTCGGATAACTACCCATAGTTCATCAAGTACAGAGGAGTGAGCAGAAACAACATTCTTATCACAGATGCCACACGAATATCTAAAATAATCATGTCCACAAATATTCTATTTTATTTGTATTTCTATTGCTTATCTTTTCTTTATCATGTTAGTATTCATCTTTTCATAGAATGGTATAAAAACAACCTGATGAGATTATATATTTTTGTGGTTCCTATTAGAGAAAACAAAATTATTCATATGATCCCATTAGAGTATGACAGAAAACTGCTGACAGGATGGAAATGTAACAAAGGTGTGTTTCTCCTGTTTGTAGTTACACTGCCTTTTTTCTTTATCACTTCTGACATGTTGCCTATCACACCAGGCAGAGTACAGGAGACTGGGCAATGTTATCTGAAAACTTCATTCCTCCAGGGAGTTCAGGAGCACCTGCTAATTGCCCCACCCACCCTCTTCCTCCTGGGATCTCCATGGGGCAAAAGTTCCCACAATCCACATGATGATTTTTTTCAGTTTACTCAACAACATCATTGTTTTTAAATTTAGTTACAAGAATATTTTTTTAAACACAATGTATTTTTACTACCTAATATTCGGCACGCTTGCAACTTTATGTTTATTTGTGTGAATAGTGTCAGTTTTATTGTATAAATTCAGTATGGAGAATTTTGTGTATTCTGGTGTTTAAAACGGTGCCCATAATGGGAGCTCAATAATTATTTATTGACTGAATGTTGAATGAACCAATTATAGGAAAGACATTTTGCTGGAGATAGGGAGACACAAAGATGTGTGACATATTGTTTCTATTCTCAAAGTACTTACAGTAGAACTGGGAGCCATGACAGACACAAAATGAAATAGGAGGAGAAGCCAATAATACAAGAGATGTCTTTCAAAAGCATACAAAGTATCCAATTAAAGGTACCACAGTCTGTGCTTGTATCAGAGACAGTGTTTAACAAATGAAACACTCCTACACATTTTTCATCCCCCCTCATAGTTAACAGGACCAAGCCAGTAGTGCTAGTTCCATTCCATAGAATGTGAATGCAGTTTTGTGTGGCTCTTCAGGGTGGAGGCCAGTATGACCCTTCCATCTTGCTCTTCCTCTGCTGGGGCAAACTTAGAGACCATGGCATAGCTATGATATGCAAGCAGCCTGGATCCCTGAGTCACCACTTGGAGGACTGGTGCCCTGTGAAGTCACTCAATCCACCACATCCTATGATGTGAACCAGAGACAAACCTTTATATTAAGCCATTGATCTGCTTGTGTGACAGCTAGAGTGAAATATCCCAATAAAATATCATTTTCAGGAGGTTGGAAGGTCATAGAAGGCTTCTGAAAGTGGTGGATTAAGGCTGGACTTTACTCAGTGTTTAAAAATTGCTAAAACTAAGGAAGAGCCAATGGGTTTTTTTGGGTTTTTTTTTGGAGAAATAGAAAAAACTCCATCTTAAATTTCATATGGAATCTGAAGGGATCCTGAATAGTCAAAACAATCTAAAAAGAAGGACAAAGCTGTATTTCTCACATTTCCTCATTTCAAAACTTAATTCAAAGCTAGAGTAATCAAAACAGTATGGTAGTGGCATAAAGACAGACATAGATATCAATGGAATAAAACTGAGAACCCACAAATATACTCTCACGTATGTGCTCAAACGATTTTTGACAAGGATACCACAATGATTCAGTGGGGAAAGAACTGTCTTTTCAACAAATGTAAAGTAAATATCCACATGCAAAAGAATGAAATCAGTCTCTTACCTTGCATCATATACAAAAATGGATGTAAAATGGGTCAAAGACCTAAATGTTAAGAGCTAAAACTATAAAACTTAGAAGAAAAAATATGAGAAAAGTGTTATGACATTGGATTCAGCAATGATTCCTTAGATATGACACCAAAAGCACAGGCAACAAGGGAAATAATAAATTGGACTGTATAACAATTTTTAAACTTCTATACATCAAAGGAAGCTATCAACAGAGTGAAAGGACAACTTACAAAGTGGGAGAAAACATTTGCAAATCATATATCTGATTAGGCATTAATATCCAGAGTACATAAAGAACTCATACAAATAACAACAAAAACACATACACACATGTAACAACAACAGCAACCCATTAAAAAATGGGCAAAAGATTTGAATAGACACTTCTCCAACAAAGATGTACAAATGGCCAATAAGTACATGAAAAGATGCTTAACACCACTAATCATTAGGGAAATGCAAATCAAAACCACAGTGAGATATCCCCTGACACCCATTAGGATGGATACCATTTAAGAATGAAAAACAGAAAATAACAGTGTAGACAAGAATGTGGATAAATTGTATCCCTTCTCCACTGTTTGTGGGAATGAAAAATGGTGTAGCTGCTGTTGGAAACATATGGAGTTTCCTCAGAAAAATTAAAAATGGAACCACTATATGATAGAACAATTCCACTTCTGGGTACATACCCCCAAAGAGTTAAAAGCAGGGTCTCGAAGAGATATTTGTATACCTATGTTCATAGCAGCATTATTCACAATAGCCAAGAGTTGGGGGCAGCACAAATGTCCATTGACAAGTAAATGGATAAACACAATGTGGTCTCTACACACAATGGAATATTATTCAGCCTTCAAAAGGAAGGAAATTCTGGGCTTCCCTGGTGGCGCAGTGGTTGAGAGTCCATCTGCCGATGCAGGGGACACGGGTTCGTGCCCTGGTCTGGGAAGATCCCACATGCTGCGGAGCGGCTAGGACCGTGAGCCATGGCCGCTGAGCCTGCGCATCCGGAGCCTGTGCTCCACAACAGGAGAGGCCACAACAGTGAGAGGCCCACGTACCACAAAAAAAAAAAGGAAAGAAATTCTGACACATGCAACAACATGGATGAAACTTGAGTCTATTATGCTAAGTGAAATAAGCTAGTTACAAAATACTGTATGATTCCACTTATATGAGGTATTTAGAATAGTCAAATTCAGAAACAGAAAGTAGAATGGTGATTGCCAGCATCATGGGTAGAAGGAAATGTGTAGTTTTTCAATGGGTACAGAGTTTCAGTTTTGTAAGATGAAAAGACTTCTCGACATGTGTTGTACAACAATGTGAATGTACTTAACACTATTGAATTGTACACTTAAAAATGGTTAATGATAAATTTTATGTGTATCTTACCCAATTAAAAATTTTAAAATTAAGACAATAAATACAGATGGCAAATAAGCATATGAAAAGATGCTCCACATTATATGTCATCAGGGAAATGCATATTAAAATAGTAGTGAGATACTACAACACTCCTATTAGAGTGGACCAAATCTGGAACACCGACAACACCAAACACTGGCAAAGATGCGGAGCAACAGGAACTCTCATTCACTGCTAATGGGAATGCAAATTTGTACAGCCACTTTGGAACACAGTTTGGTGGTTTCTTACAAAATTAAACATACTCTTACCGTACGATCCAGCAATCTCCCTCCTTAGTATTTACCCAAAGGAGTTGAAAACTTATGTCCACACAAAAATTTGCACATGGATGTTTATAGCAGTTTTATTCATAATTGCCTAAACTTGGAAGCAACCAAGATGTACTTCAGTAGGTGAGTGGATAAATAAACTGTAGTACATTCAGACAATGGAATATTATTCAGTGCTAAAAAGAAATGAGCTATCAAGCCATGAAAGTGTATAGAGGAAACTTAAATGCATATTACTAAGTGAAAGAAGCCAATCTGAAAAGGCTTCTAGTAGGTGTGATTCCTACTATATGACATTCTGGAAAAGGCAAAACTATGGAGCGAGTAAAATGATCAGTGGTTGTCAAGGATTGGTGTGGGGACAAGTGAATAGGGGGAGCTCCAAGGATTTTTACAGCAATGAAAATACTCTTACAATACTATAATGATGGGACTTCCCTGGTGGCGCAGTGGTTAAGAACCTGCCAGTGGAGGGGACACGGGTTCTAGTCCTGGTCCAGGAAGATCCCACATGCTGTGGAGCAACTAAACCTATGAGCCACAACTAGTGAGCCTGTGCTCTAGAGCCCGCAAGCCACAAATACTGAAGCCTGCACACCTAGAGCCCATGCTCCACAACAAGAGAAGCCACCGCAGTGCAAGAAGAGTAGCCCCTGCTCGCTGCAACTAGAGAAAGCCCGCGTGCAGCAACGAAGACCCAATGCAGCCAAAAATAAATAAATAAAATTTAAAAAATACTATAATGATGGGTATATGTCATTACACACTTAGCTAAACCCATAGAAAATACAACACCAAAAGTGAACCCTAAGGTAAACTATGGACTTTGGGTGATTACGATTTGACAACATAGGTTCATCAGTTGTACCAAATATACCCTCTAGTGAGTGATGCTGATAATAGGGAGGCTGTGTATATTGGGGTCATGGGATATATGGGAACTCTCCGTACTTCCCTCTCAATTTTGCTGTGAACTTAGCACTGCTCTAAACAAATAAAGTCTTAAGAAAAAATTAAGGGGATGAGTTTTATTTCTTCTTATGTTTCAGATATGAAATTAATTTTAGCAGAGAGAGGAAAAGAAATCTTTCTATTCCTAGGAAAAGAGCCTCTCTGGATACATACTAGTCGCACTTGCAGTTCACTGCTGAATTTGGATAACTCTAGCCTGTAAACATTGTATTGGGTTGGCCAAAAGTTTCGTTTATTTTTTTCCGTAAGTTGGCTCTCGTAGCACTCAGTTGTCTTTAACTTCATTTGAAACAATTTTGTTTGATTGTATGTGACAGCTGTCATATCAGCATGCATTTAAAAAATGACTTATCAAAATTGGTGAATTTTTGTGTAGCTATTTTAATATTGAAGATGGAAGAAAAAAAGCAACATTTTCGGCATATTACGCTTTATTATTTCTAGAAAGGTAAAAACACAACTGAAACACAAAAAAAGATTTGTGCAGTGTATGGAGAAGGTGCTGTGACTGATAGAATGTGTCAAAAGTTGTTTGCAAAGTTTCATGCTGGAGATTTCTTGCTTCACGATGCTCCATGGTCGGGTAGACCAGTTGAAGTTGATAGCAATCAAACTGAGACATTAATTGAGAACAATCAACATTATACCACACGGGAGACAGCAGACATACCCAAAATATCCAAATCAAACGTCGAAAATCATTTGCACCAACTTGGTTATGTTAATCGCTTTGATGCTTGGGTTCCACATAAGTTAAGCAAGAAAAACCTTCTTGACCGTATTTCTGAATGTGATTCTCTACTTAAATGTAATGAAAACATTCCGTTTATAAAAGAAATTTTGATGGGAGATGAAAAGTGGATACTGTACAACAACGTAGACTGGAAGAGATCATGGGGCAAGTGAAATGAACCAACACCAAAGGCCAGTCTTCATCTAAAGAATGTGATATTGTGTATATGGTGGTATTGGAAGGGAGTCCTCTATTATGAGCTTCTTCCAGAAAACGAAACGATTAATTCCAACAAGTACTGCTCCCAGTTAGACCAACTGAAAGCAGCACTCAACGAAAAGCGACCAGAATTAGTCAAAAGAAAACACATAACCTTCCATCAGAATAATGCAAGACCGCATGTCTCTTTGATGACGAGGCAAAAACTGTTACAGCTTGGCTGGGAAGTTCTGATTCACCCACCGTATTCAACAGATATTGCACCTTCAGATTTCCATTTATTTAGGTCTTTACAAAATTCTCTTAATAGAAAAAATTTCAGTTCCCTGGAAGACTGTAAAAGTCACCTGGGACAGTTCTTTGCTCAAAAAGATAAAATATTTTTGGAAGATGGAATTATAAAGTTGCCTGGAAAATGGCAGAAGGTAGTGGAACAGAAGGGTGAATACGTTGTTCAATAAAGTTCTTCGTGAAAATGAAAAATGTGTCTTATTTTTACTTAAAAACCGAAGGCACTTTTTGGCCAACCCATAGCTTTTTAGTAACCTTTAGTCAGTGGAACAATGACAAACAAAGGCTCTAAGGCTCATGCTATCAAGAAACTTACCTGAATTCTCCATTGTCCTATGTGCTCATGCTTTTAATAAACAAGGTCCCATCAACGAGAACTAGAGGAGATCTGAGTTCTCACAATGGTGCCACTCCTAAGGCCATATGTGCCTGCCCATTCCTGACCTCAAGTTCCTCACGTCTAAGTAAAGGTAGTGAGCTCATTCTTGTTGCTATGTTCCTTCACAGCATAACTGGCTTATACTTGCTGCAAAGATATATATTTCTCTATATGTGTTTGTGGGGAACCGTTTCTATTTTATTATTATATTATCATCATTACTTGTTTTCTAAATTATCAATATTCAAACACTTTTAAATTTTGGAATGAATAAAATTCTATCAGTGAGAATCCAAAGAGAGACCAAGACAGGTATAGAAATGGAGGGAATTTAATAAAGGGGATTCACCATAGAGTCGTTGGAAGAGCTAAAAATAGTGAGGTGCTGCTACTCTTAGGGTGATAGGGTAAGGGGAAGAGATGGAGGTCCAGATAGCCAACATGTGAGAGCTGGAACCATGGAGAATGTCTTGTGGGAGCTGGGACCATGCCAGGAGCTGGAATGACATGGGAGCTGCTGGAGGACCTCCTGAGGTGTCATGAAGTGGACTTCTTCCCTCCTTCCACCCTCTAGTTTCCACCAGTGCTGCCATTGACATAACCTTAATGGAAGTCAATGAGCAAGGGAGCCTGGGAAATGTAACTTACAGAGACCAGCTCTCCAGAGAGCCAAAGAGGGGAAGGATGGAAGATGGACCTAAGAGCTACAGACAAATGACCAGGTCAAATATAAAACCTGAAATACATGTCTATATATCAAGGCTACAGTGAGGTACACCACTTCCCCTATAGATGAGTAATTATTTGGGACAAGGATTGGAGGTCATTGGAAGACTTTTTGGCAAATACTTAAGGTGTGTGTCCTTTAACCCCCAAATCTCTTCACAAAGTCATATCAATTGTTCTTGGGTGAGGTTGTGGAAATGCAAGAACACTGAGAACAGAACTTCAGAACCACAAATTAATTGGGGTGGGAGGAGGGGACAGCACGGCAACCCCCTAAAGGAAATGGTCCTCAGCATAGAAACATTTTATTTGGGACAGAAGATGCTAGATTCAGAAGTGGAAACCTCTCAGTGTCCTCAGAGAATGAAAACACCCTGGCAATCAGAGCCTTTCCTTCAGCCAGCAATAAACTCTTTTCTTAGAAGACAGAAGCTGTAAGAACGTCTTCCTGTTCTCCATGGATGAGTTTTCTGGTGGGACACTCTGAACCTCTCAAAAAATTCAGATCAAGTTTTCTCAGCTTTCACAACGTGATTTCAATCGCATGGACTGTGAAAAACACACCGACTCAACACAGCAACATAAAAGCTTTTGTCCGTGAATGAAAAAAATGAAAGAAATGGACATTAGGCTCTTATCTCAGAGGAAACAAAAGAGAAGAAAGTGAAAAACTGAATATTCAGAGAGAGGAATGGAATTAGGCCACCTTTCATAATATTAGTGGAAATTGTTAAATCTTTCTTCAGAAACAGCCCTATCTGAATCATGTGGGCAACTTTTAGTCCAATGGGTCTCCTTTCTGGATGTCCTCAACCCCTAGTCCATCAAAGACTTTAGTTTTCCTCTTTATAATTTTGCCTCTTATTAATTCTAGAGATTAGTGGAAAAGAGAAAATGTCTGTTTCCTATGTGGTAAGATTTCTAAGGAATAATACCAACACTTCTGATAATGCCCCACTCTGCTTTGTGTGTGTGTGTGTGTGTGTGTGTGTGTGTGTAGGTTAGTGAGAGCTACAAAATAGACATAGAACTTGGGAATTTCTTTCAGAAGTGTCACACGGTAACCATCCAGCCCCATCCAGGCTGCCCCGTGAACTTCAAGCGATCGTCCAATTGAGTCTTAGATCACATATAACCTGGAAAAACATTTCGGCCTCAGAATAATTTTAGGTCAAATGAGGCCTGGGGAGCTGCAGCTTAATTTGATCCATTGCAGCAGGGAAACAACAAAAGACTTTTAGATATTTGGTGGCACTGGTCCCACCAGAAAGTAATATTTAGCACTCTGGGTCAATTCAATATTTAATTATATCAGTTAAGCAGGGAACTCAACTAATACAGGCTTTGTCTAAACACTCTTTCTATATTTAACTCTGCATGCCATGAACTTGCTAGATAGGAAATTCTGAGTTTAATAATATTTAAAACCTTCTTAATAGAAGCACCACCTATACCTTGACTTGTGTTCTAAGAAACAGAAGTGCTCTCTCTAGATGTCTTGGTGGGAGCTGAGCTGAGCTGAGCTGCCCAGGGTCTGGACCCAGGCGATGCTCTGTGGGGATGAGAATGGTAACCGCCAGTGAGTGGTTGTGAAGGAGATGAGGCTCACAGGTACACGGGTAATTAGCCTGTGTACCTCTCCTCATCTTTAGGGAGGCAAAGGGGGAGCAAAGGTTCTATGGTAATTCACTCTCTCTGAGCTGCGCTTCCCTTTTCCACCTTTAAGTCTGCTCACAATGCTCATTGTAATCCAATTTCCCTTGCAGGGGAAGAGGAACACAACTCCCCAGGGATGCCCCAGTTTCCTGATTCCCTTTGGGTATCTTCCTGCTTCATCCTCACCTCAAATCTGCCAGAGACTTGATTAGGACTTTAAAGTTTTAGTTTTTTTTTTTTATTCCCAGACAAGAAAAACCTCATCAGTCGGTTGGAATATTGCTGTAAAACCTTGTTTTGAATGGGTGTGTTCTGTCAGATTGATTGGAAATTTCTGCCTAGAATGTTTAATTATCACCTAATTAAGACAGGCTTGCATTAGTCTCTTTTTTTTAATGCCTTGAGACTTGCCAGTGGCAGGGTTAAGTCTTGCTTGACTGACAGCTGTCAGTGGCCCATATGGAAATGAAAAATAATGTGACAGGCTGAAGGTAAAAAAGTTTCACCCTGACAGTGACCTGTGCCAGTGTTCCTTTTCTCTATTCTAGGTTTTTAAGGCAGATGCCTTGGCCATGTGGTGCATTGACTTGTCCATGAGAAGGGTGTGTTCTGGGCAATGACTGTGGAGACCTGTCAGGCTATCCATCATAGCTCAGATGCTGAGCTGTCTGGGTTGGACAGACCACACCACTGAATGATCCACTGCTCTGCTCTGAACCACTCAGATGCCTGAAACCAACTGATTCTACTCAGTAGAGCTGAATCAATGCCCATTGAAGCCACACCCAGTGTATTTAAAATGATGTAGGCATCTTTATAAGACCAAGATGGAAGATGTTATAGGTAATAGCTCCATAGGGTCTTATTTTAAAAATCTGGTGTGTGAAGTCTAATGGTGTTTCTACAGCCCCCAGGAGGGAGAGTTCCAATTTCTTTTTTATTTCATTCATCTTGAACAGCACCCCAAATTGATTTCTTGGAAACATCAGCTTTTTTTTTTTTTTTTTTGTAAATTGTTAGTAGTGTCTTTTTAATACATGTAGTCAAAGCACAGTTATTTGTACAGATGAAAGTAGAAGTACCTTGCCAATAATTCTTCACTCATTTTGATCTGGGCTCACATATATAGATATTTTGTAGGTATTTATTTCAAAGATCAATCATTTTATGAAAAGTGTAAAGCCACAATGCTTTGCTTCTGTGGACTAGCCTTCAGAGATTATGCAGAAACTCATATGTGGGTAGAATTAAAACATTTTTCAAAATGTATAGATGGTTATATTCAAGGAAACATCAGCTTTTGTCACACTACTCACCCACTCAGAGGCCTCCACTGAGTGGAAGACAGCCCGTTGCTGACAATAGAAGTCCAAACTCAACTTGGATTCAAGGCTGCACAGGGACCATCATCAACCCATCAGTCCAAACACATCTCCTGCTCCCGGGAGCTCCACTTCACCAAACTCTCTCCTCCCAGTTCCCTGAACCCACCTCTCCCATTCTTAATTCCAGCCTTGACTTGGGCTTTCTTCTATTTCCTCCTCCTGTAAGTGGATGTCTCCCAGGAATCCTCACTAGACTTCTTGCCTTAACAGTAATTGGCTTTCTCTGGGGCCACAGAGTCTCCTGGGGCTCAAAAGAGCAAAGGTTGTTCATTCTCTATGCTCCACGTGACCCAGGGCAAGAGAGGGGAAGGGAGGACTAGGGCATGTTCCTTGACACCCCCCCCATGGCCACTCTGCCCTCATTGTTCTTCCACCCTTGCAGAAAGTCTTCATCTATTTGGATACTTATGGCAGCACCCCTCCAGACTACCCTCTAGTGTATAGCTTATTTTCTGTCTCATCTGTGGAGTCCATGCCACTCTATGCCCCAAACCACGATTTTGCTTTCTGACTTGTGATTCAAATTTCTGCCAGCCATCATAATAAGCGTCGTCAGTGTATGTTCAAGTAAAATCCATCTAAGGCCCCCCTCATTTTTTCCCTTGAAATTGTCAGATCCAAAGACCTTTACACCATATCTGTTGCAGTAGCGTACTTTTCTGGCCATACTCAGAATGGTTCCACCTTTGGAACCTCTAATTATATCTCTCTGTCCTCCCAGCTCAGTCTTTTACCACCATTAGATGTGTTCATTAGCCTCGCAGAGTCCTCCAGACTTTGGACAGTTTAATTTTCACTTACGTATCTAGCTTTGATGTCAATGATATGTCATTTCAATTGTTCACTGGCTGATCGCCTCCCTTATCTCTTTGGTCTTCAGGTACATTTACCCTGTAAGACACAGCTTCCTGATCATCCAACCACATGTTTCCTCTGCTCTTAGAAATGAATTTCTGAGCTACTGAAGGAAAAGAAAATGTTGTGGTCAAATAGTGCAATCTATGAAACAGGAACACTGTGGTCATGTCTGAAGAGTGTTTCCTTTTAGAATCTTTAACAGGAAGTTCCAATGTGGTGTAGAGGAATGAACATAGCCGGGAACCTGGAGGTTCTGTCTTTAATACCACAGTAATACCAATGTCCCTTCGGACACCTTCCTTCCCTCCTTCCTTCCTCTTTCCATTAATAACTACTTTTTTCCTTTATCTTCTCCTTTTCCTTTCAAAAACACTGATTAATCATCTATATCATTTGTGTCTCTGGGGACACAAGAACAAATAGGACATAGGTCCTGTCCTCAAGGAGCTCACATGACGGTAGGTTAGGACATTGTTTACTCTGGTGCTGTGCAATAGGAGAGCTGTAGTGGTGGAGACACAGATGGGGGAGAAGCCAACTCTGCCTGGGAGAATTGTTTAAGGTTCCAGAGAGAAGATGGTTTTGATCTAGGTCTAATCCATCTTCTGAAGCCATTGATCCATACAGGTAGACTAACTATGCCTCAAGTTCAAGAGCCCATGTCAATTTTGGTATTCTGGGTTATTTCCTTTGGTAATCAACAGAGTGTAAACTTACATCCTTTATTTGTGATGTGTAGTCCCATTGAAACATCCCAGTTATGACTCTTCATTCAGTCACCTTCTCTAGAAGCGAGCCCTCAGAGGAGCTCATCAATGTACACAGCTTCCTCTAGAACACAGTGTCCAATACGGTAGCCACTGGACACATATGGCTATTTAATTTTGAATCTAAATTAATTAAATTTAAACAATATTAAGATTCAATTCTGTGGTTGCACTAGCCACATGCCACATGTGGCTGGTGGCTACCGTAATGGACACAGGGATACAGACCACTTCCATCACTGCAGAAAGTTCTATTGAACCGCTCTGGTCTAAAAGCTACTTCTTCCATTATTCTTTTTATCTTATTTTCCAACAGATCTAACTGTGCTAGCCAGGCTAGACCATGAGTCAGGTCCCTTCCTTGCCATATCCTTAGCAGCTGGCCTAGCTCCTTGCCAGAGGGCAACAGAAATGGAGAAGGATGTCTTGGAGACACTTTACCTCATTCAATTTCATAACTGTGGCAACAGGCAGGTCCATCCTATGGGAAATATTGTCAATAGAAATTATTTACTGTACTCTTACTACATGCCAGGCACTCTGTTAAGTGTTTTATATGTAATATCTCATTTAATCCTCATAACAAATGTTTGAGGAGGGTATAATTAGTCCCATTGTGTAGATGAGGAAACCAAAGCTTAGAAAAGTTAAGCAACTTGCCAAAGGCCACACAACTAATAAGTGGCAGATCCCAACTCAACTCACACATGTCTAACTCCAAAGCTCCTGCACTTCTGAAACACATAACCTGCAACCAGGTTATATCAAAATTTCCTGGGGAGCTTTTAAACCAGCAGATGCCTGGGCTTCATCACAGACTTACAGACCAGTTCATGGGTTTTCAATTTTCTATGAATCTACTAGGTACTTAGCATAGGTAGTATAGGCAGCCTTAGGCATGCTCCCTCCTCTCCAGAAAGACCACACACTTGGTCTGTTCTTGTGTTCTTTGATGTTCATGCCACTTGGGAATGCCCAGATCCAGGTAGGTCTGTCTATTGTTGCCTGAGCAGCTGGAATGAGACTGAAAAGCTACCTTTCTCTCACTACTCTTTAGGTAACTGTTTTGAGTCTCAGGTCACACTCAGCACCAGGCTGCCTCCTCTCCCTTGCTCTTTACATCCTGTACTATTTGGGTGACATATCTTTCTGCACCATCACCAGGTTCTGAGCTCAGCTGTCTTTGCACCAGCCTTCCCTGACCCTCTCCTATCCACATACTCATTAATGTCTAGCACTGTGTTTTGCATAGAGTGACAGTTCAAAATAATTCTGTTAAAGTAATGAGAGATAGTGTTGTTAGAAATACATGCAAATAACCAATGAGCATGGCTTTCCATTTTTTTTCATTTGTAAATTTCAGTAGTTGGACCAAGGGGCCTCAAGGTTACAAACAAGAAAGTATTTCCTAACAAACAATGATGATTTAAGTGTTTTGAGGACCACGTTCATTATTTTCATCCATATTACATAATATAATGTTTCATTTTAATAAAAATCTGTTACCGATCTTTAAAAAAATTCTGTTAAATGGAATCAAAGAGGAAAGAGCTAAGCATCATTTTAGGTGGTGTTGATTCTAAGTAAGGGCAATAGCAGCTCACAAAAGTGAAAGAGCAAAAGGACTGATCAGTCAGGAAGGGTTCCAAGGAGGAAGAGAAAATCTGGTACCCAAGTGGTATAAGTTTTGAAACTCATTGCATGGAAACAATAACTTCAATAAGTGTATTCTTTAGTGATATACCCATCCAGAGGTCTTTAGTACATTATCATTTAAATTTAGTAATTTTTCCTGTTACAATTTGAATTAACAGTGGCAGATTTTGAGACTCTTCTATTTCATCCTATTTATACAATAGATATATGCCACAAAATGTATTGCATCTCATATCCACTTTAATCTGTATGAGGTAATTTAGGACCATATAGTCCAATGACTACAAATATAATTGTAGTTTCAAAATCTGCTGAGGTCATTCGCTGAGGGCATATTCAATACTAGAATGATGTTTTAAAATTACTTTGCTTTTCATTAACACAATAGCTAGTCCATTTCTACAAACTTATGTAATAAAAAAATTTTTCTGCAATTTGAGCTAGTGCTTGAAGATGAAAGTGAATCAATGTTTTAACTCAGTGAATCCTACCTGGGCTTTTAATTTATAAAATGAAAGGGAAAATAGATAAATCAAATATTGTAGTTGGAGGCTCTATCGAATGTCTCTCAGAAACTAAGATCAAGAAAGGAAAATTGGTATAGGGAAATAAACTATGAAATGAATAAAGTTTTGATTAGATATAGATATAGATATGTACAGTCAGCACTCCATATCCACAGGTGCCACATCCATGGATTCAACCAACCACAGATCAAAAATATATGGAAGAAAAGAATTCCAGAAAGCTCTAAAAGTAAAACCTGAATTTGCCTCACTGTGACAACTATTTACATAGCATTTACATTGTATTTACAATATTCATTTAAAGATGATTTAAAATATATGTGAAGATATGCAGAGGTTATATGCATATACTACACCATTTTATATGAGGGACTTGAGAGCATCCATGGATTTTGGTACCTGTGGGTATCTAGGGACACGTATATGCATGTGTGTATGTATATGTATATATCTTCAAGAAATTGAGAGAACACATTTTTTTCTGAGTACACATGGAACATTTACAAAAACAGACCATGATTTAGGCCTCACAGGAAGTCTAAATTTAGGCTCAGTGACGTCAGCAACATGGTGGCGTAAGATGTTCCTTCTTTTAATCCCCCTTTTTAGTCAACAAATTAGACATCCGAGCATGAACAAAAGCGCTTTAGTGTGTCTTTTGGATCTTAGGACCTTACTCCAAGGGACGCAAGAGGAATCTCGCCCACCAGTGCAGCTGGTAAGGAAGTCTAAGTTTAAAACAACATTTAGAGGAAAATTTGTATATTTAAATCAATAACACTTGCCCAGACTATCCCATTTAAAAATTCAGTTCTGCACCCTGACAGTCCTGATCTCCATTACCCTGCTTCATGTTTTTCTCCCTAGGTCTACTCCTCCTAACATACTATGTAATTCACCTCTTTATTATGTCTATTGATTATGACATGTCTTTCCCAGTTAGAATGTAAGTTGCAGAAAGGCAGTGCTTTTTGTTTGTTTATCCACTGATGTGTCGCCAGCTACTAAAACAGTACCTGGCAAATAGTGAGCACTCAATAAAATTTGTTGAATGAATGGATGAATGAGGAAAGGTTTTTTTTAAACAAAGCATAAACCCAAAAAACCCTGTAAATAAAGGTGTTTACATCAATATTAAGGATATCTCTTCAACACTATGAAAAGTCAACAGACTGATGACAGGTTGGGAGAATATATTTGCAATATCTAAATCAGACAAGAAATAGATATTTAGATTATATGGAGAGCTGCTGAAAAGCAACAAGAATAAGGCAGCAACCCAAATAGAATAATGGGTAGTCTGGAAAATACAACTAACCCAAAAACATAAAGTGGACAAAAAATAGAGAGATGGATGATGCCAAGGGTTCGTAGGATACAGGGAGCCTTTAAGCAGTTCTAATGGACTGTAGACTGATCCAACCATTTTGGACAGCAAATTAGTAGTATTTAGTCAAATTATAAATACAGATATCAACTCCACTCCTGGCTCTTAATCCCAGAGAAATTCTCATATAAGGGCCCATGTATGAGGATGCTCATTGAAGCATTCTTTGTCATGCCAAGACAGGGAGGATGTCTGGTGACCATCACAGGAGAGTTTGGAGAATGGGAATACAAAAAGGGGATAAAAGGAAGTAAATAAATAAATAAAACAAGAAAAATGCCTTGTACAATGATTGTATGCTATGAACTGAGAAGTATAATGAACTGAACCTTCTGAAACTAAGACCCAGATGAAAATAAATTAAATTAAATTAAATTAAAAAAATAGCTGTCCAAGGTGATTTCTAAGTTTCTTTACTTACTCAAATGATTATTCTCTTATTTTCATACAGAATTAACCTTAAATTTTTTTTATGGTTAAGTGACAGCTTTATCAAAATATAATCAACCACAATATAATACCACAAAATTCGTCCTTTTGAAGTGTACGATTCAGTGGTTCTTAGTATATTTACAGATACATTTTTTAATAGTTTGAAAATGTTTTGCAAATTCATTTTGGTGTAAATAGTGTACTCTCAATCAGGATATACTTTGCATTTAAATCATTTTGCTTTAAAATCTGCTTTCAATCATCATCTTTCCTATGAACCTCTCTAGTTGCCTTAAGTGAAATGTTCTTTCCCTTTTTTATCCCCTAAAATACCTTCTTTATAATAACAATTATTGTTTATAATGATAAAAATTATAGTCTTCATTGAGACCCAGTCCCCATATTGCATCAGGGATGTCGTAGGATATAGAATAGAAATATCAAGTTCTTAGTGTTGCATTTGGCAGGGACCAGATATCAGATGCTTGGGGCTTAGATGCTAAAATAGCATCCATCAACTAGTCTCCACTTTTCACTGATGATATCTCTAAGGGAAACTGACAAGAAGTAACCCTGAATATTAATGTTCCCATGATAGAAGAATATCAGAACACTCTAAAGTGAAAGGCTAAATAACAAGTAAAACTCATAAAGAAGGGTGTGGAATTACTTTCTCATATGGTTTTTAGAAAAATGCAATGGTTTCTCCTTTACATACCATGATATAAAGAGTCACAATTTGTTGAGAGCAAAATATTTGTTTCAAAATCATTTCATTTAGTACTCACCGTATGAATACATGTTTGTATAAAGCCTAAATGGGATCATAGAATAGTTTTGTTCACTACTTATTTTGCTCAGTACCCATTGAAGAAAGATCTTTTCATAATTCTGCCCAAAGGAAAAAAGATGGATATTTGATGATTTTCCAGGGCACCTTCTCACACTCAGTTTCTGAGATAAAGAGTTAGTAAGTAAACTGGAGGCAAAGGTTGCATTTATAATCACCCTTTTTGAACAGATGTCCTCAGTCTGTTGAGGCTACGAAAGATTTGAGCCTGTGGTTTTCTTCATGAGCTCTCTGAGGTGGGAGAAGCAGAGGGTAGGGTTTCGAGCAAGCGGCTGAAAGGAAAAGCAGAAGCAGAAGTCAATTGTGTGTTTCCCTCTGCTCCCCTGCAGGAAATGATTTTCTCCTCAGGCCAACTCCTGTGGTGGGGGCCGCTTTTCATTTTCTTATTTGTACTTAGATTTGTGTGGTCCTCTGCATTTTTTAATACTCTTAAAGCTCTTTCAAATTCAATATCTTACTTGATTCTCACAACCACCCCACGAGATAAGTAGAACTATATTTTCACTTTACTCATGAGGTATCAAGGTTCAGAGAAGATAAGGCAGAGCCAGAACTCAAACCCTTTTGCCAGCTTTGAATGTAGTGTTATTTCTTTGCACCAAAATGAGTATTATGTTTCCTTCCTCTCCTTTCACCGCGTAAACCTCTCACCCCATGATTCCCTCACCCCATATCACCACCACCACTGTGTTCAAAAACCAGGTTTTAACATTTATTTTAAAATTAAATACAACCATGATTCTCATACAAAGTTATTATTTTAAAAAAAAGAGAGAGAGAGGATAGCAGAAAAAGCAACGGGACAGAAGAGATCCTAAAAACTATAATTTGAGAAAATATTCCTGAAATGAAAGAAGTCTCAAAACTGTATATTGAAAGGGGACACCTCAGGGGACATAGTTCTGAGAACATCAACTTAGAACAGCCAACACCAAGATGTATGCTAGTAAAATTAGTTAGTGGACCTTGAATAAAAAGGAAAAAAAAATCATTTGGACATCTAGGAACCACCATCCCAACAACTAGAACAAAACAAATATAAATTAAAAAGTTACTTATAAAGGAAAAAAAATCACATTTTCATTAGACTTTTTGATTGTGATGGCTTATGGTAGATGATAACGAAGTAAGTTACTTTCATTTAGAGACTAAAGGGAAAAAAGGAGTCCGCGATTTTATACCCAGCTGAAAGAACTTCCAAACATAAAGGCTATGGACAAACTGTTATGAATATGCAAGAAAGAATCCAAGGAATATTCTTTCCATGAACATTTCTTAAAGAATTTATTTGTAAACATGCTTTAGATAAAATAAGTTGAAAGACACTGACCAAAAAAAAAAAAAATTAACCCTATGCTACCTACAAAAATACACCTAAAGTCGAGAGACTCAGAAAGATTAAAAAAAAAAAGATAGACAAAACTATGTCAAAGCAGGAGTTGCAATCTTATTTCCTGACAAGGTTGAAATCAGATCAAAATACAGTAGAAGTGACAAATAAGTTTTAACATAAAAGCTAAAGTTGCAGTGAAGATAAAACAGTTATTAATATGTACCCAATGACTCATTAACAGTTTTTATATATCAACAACTTTAGGAGATTCAAGGAGGAATACCCAGGAATATTACAACCCAAAATGTAAATGATACAACAATCTCTTTTATGAGTACCAATGGAAAACATATAGGGAATATTAGTAATCAGAATCCAGAGCACATTAAAACAATAATATACCATGACTGAATGAGATTGTTTGCAAAAAGGTTCAATATTTTTAAAAAATTGATTATTATAATTCATCATATTTATAGTGCTAGAAATAAAATTCATATAATCTCTCCACAGATAAATGAAAAATATTTGAAAAATTTAATACCCATTCACAGTAAAACATACTCAGTAATGTAGGAATGGGTGGCTACTTGGTTAAAGAATGATGGTAGGTAAAGCTAGCTTCTTAATAATTAGAGAAACACCAAAGTCTTGTCTGCTAAATCTTGGAACAAGTAAAGGATGCCGACTATAATCATTATTATCTAATAATTAATTAGAATATTAGTTGACATATAATAATACAAAAAAGCTCTAAAGGCCAAAGAACTGGTGTACAAGAAGTATCATTTTTGTGAATGATATGATTATAAATCTGGAGAAACTGAGAGTCAATGGGAAAACTACAAAAATGTTATAAACATGTTATAAAACAAACCTTTAAAAGAATAGATTATACAAATATTCCAGAAGAAGATATAAAGGAAGACTTCATTTTAGACCCACCTTTTTCATGAATAGAAAAATTCAATACGGCAGAGATAAATTTAATCTAATATCAGTAAAAATACCATACTTTTTTTCCTTCGGCAAAACATGTTGGTTATAAAGTTTATTTGAAAGACACAGAGCAAAAATAGCCATTGAAATTCTGAAAAGAAGAACTCTGGGAAACACTCCCTTAAAGATTTAAATTTTTCAATGAATTTTGAAGGGTGAAGAAAATAAGACAATTATCTTTCAACAATACAAATACTAGACAGAATATTTAGCTACATTTTTCTTTTTGTTTATCTCCAATTCTTTCTCAAAGATGGAACTTTTATTTATAAGCAGATTTAGGTTTCAAAATATCCTCTAACATTCAGGAAGGCTTTATTAAGTAGGTAAATCTATGCTTTTTTTCCATGACCCTCCAGTTTGAAGAGACTTCTCATATTTGAACTAGGCCTAAATGTATTTTAAAAATAAACACAGACACAAATCAAATACGTTGACATTGTCTCTGTACATATTAATCATGAAGACATTGTGAGCTTTGCATAGAAAGTAAGTATAATATTGATGAAATAATGTTCCTCTTGGAAAATCTGTGTAACTGTAATATTAAGAAGGCAGGACGAAGAATAAGAGCTCCTTTAATATGTGGCTGGATTTACCCAATATCAAACATCTAAATAAATGACTCAAAGTTCAATTTATCATCCGTAGCTCTATGACTAGAATTTTTACTTTCATCTGTTTATATTAAGATACTAATGACTGTAGACACTTTTCAAGGCCTTCTAATTTCAGGTACTTTTGAAATTTGCATTCTGAATTTTTTTTCCCTTTAGGTTTTAAATCCTCTTTTGCATCCTCAAATTAATGTGTGACTAATGCTACATTTCCCATGTTTCTGCTTTTCATACCATTTTATTGGTTGGCCATTGCTGTCTTTTAAAGTGGCAGGACTCTAATTGTTTTGGGTTTGAATATTCTCTTATTCATTCTGGTTTTAGTGACGATCTACTTTGCTGAGGTTTTTGTTTGTTTGTTTGTTTGTTTGTTTTCCAGGGCTTGTCTTTAGTACCAGGCTTATGGGACCCAACACCATAAGCTCCAAAGACACAAATGAGATAAGCTCCCCTGACTGTCCCCATCACAGGCAAACGTCAAATTCACCAACTCCACGTGGGACTTTCCTATGAAGCAAATGACAATTTGCAATTAGAAAAATAAATACCAAAATATTAACAATAATCATTTCTTGGTGGTTGCCATGGTAACTTGTTTTTTTAAACATTTGCCCAGGACTTGTTTATTTTATAGCTGGAAGTTTATACATTTTGACCACCTTCACCCATTTCTCCCACCTCCCCCTTTTTAAAAAAAAGAAGTTTTGTGTTTTCCATGTTTTCTAATATTTCCGCAAATATTACTTCATCAGAAAAAGTGGGTGAATGTCACTGGTCTTTTGAGGACAGTATGACAAAATTTCTTACCTTCAGAAGGCAGAAAACACTTCCTTTTCCTCTAGCTCTTCCTGGCCACTTGTCTTCCCTGCTGTGTCTCTTGCAGTATTTCGAAGTGTTGACAGCACTTTCATTTAAATTACAGTATATCCAATTACTTCTTATTAAGAAACTACAAGGTATTCTTGGTTTTCTAGGAGGATCAGATGGAGTAGAAGTATTCAAAATAAAGTATTCTCCACATTCAAGATATTTATAACTCCCCAGAGAAGACAAATGAAATAATTATAGAATATTATACAGCAGTAAAAATGGTGGACAGAAATGTGTGGTAAATGCTATAATTGCTTAGGCATTCAGAGAACATGGCCCATGCCCTCTCCCAGTATGCTTTTAGAACTTCCTTGGTGTTATAAATTGCCTAGGTTGCTTGTTAAACATACAGATTCCTGGGCCCCATTCCAGGTTGATTAACTCAGAATCTCTAGAGAAGAGGCCTGGGGAAACATTCTTTCCTAGTTGATTTCTGTTATCACAGAAGTTTGGGAAACTCTGAGCTAGAATGATCAGGGGAGATACTGGGAGTTGCCAGAACATGAGAAAAGCATTAAGAGATGGGCAGAAATTAGGCAGAAAGTTCACAGGACAAGTGTTCAGGAAGGCTTCTTGGAGGAAACATATCGGCAGGAAAAGGGAAACATACAACTAAATGAGTCCCTGGGTAAGTTGCAAAATTGTATTTTATAGAGGTGCTTAACCCTCAAAGTCCAAGGTTTTCTGGGTAATGAAAGTAATGTGACCTTAAGTACTCTCTCTCTCTCGCTTTCTCTCTAACTTGCTTACCCAGATTTTGAAATGAATACTGGAGACAGGAGGAAGTGTTCAATTCATTGGCAGAACCGAGAGAAGCTATCACATACTTTTATCCATTCACAGTAAGTCCAAATCATCCATCCTCATACAATTTTTCTCTGCCTTCCCAATAGGATGAATATAAATCATGAGAGATAATTTGCAAAGAAGGCTATTTAAAACTGCGGCCGAGCAGTTCATGCATTACGATAATTCACTTCGGTGTAAAATTCAATTATTACTGACAAATAAAAGTTAGTAACTTAACCGTTATAAAGAACAGAGGAACAAGTAAATTAGGGGATTCCCAAGTCTTTTAATCGCCACCCCCCAGTGATTCCAGAAGATTCTCAAACCTTGTAAAAGCTTTAAAAAGACTCTCATCCTTATTATCCTGGGATAGAATTCCTCCCATCAGTTTATTTTAAAAGTAATAAATGTGTAAATACATGCTGTAAGTTTATAGACCGGTGCAATTCTGTAGCATTTTTTAATCCAGCCTAACTGTTTTGAAAATTTGGTCTTAATTTTTCCCCGTCTGGCACAGACCAAAGAGAGAACCACAGCCCATTTGTTGAAGGCCCTGACATCTGCTGATTTGTCAGTTTTGTTTAGTTAAAATGGATTTACGTTTGTGAGGAAGGGGCCCTTTAGAGGAGCTAGCACTGGAGAAAATTAGTTCTACTTTTACCAACATTAACTCCCCTGAATTTGCATTAATTGTGATACGCTTTGTGACTGGAGAAACCACTTCATGGATTTGGTGAATTGGGGATGTTTTCATAAATCAAAATGAATTCTAAAAGGGAGGGTGGGTGTGACAGAGGGCGCAGTCTGGGATGCCGTACACTTGGGGCAAACGAGGCAGCCCTGTTGCCTGCCCGGCCGGTGCTGAGTCCTGGTTCTGATGAACAAGCAGAAATTCTAAAGAGCTGGGATTTGTCCTTCCTCTCATTATAGTTTCCCACTTTGGGTAGTTAGTATGCATTTAATCCATTCATATTTGTATTGGAGTCCACTGTTCTATCCAGACCCCAAAGGAGTTGCTACTCAACGGTCTTCACAGCTCAGCATTTTTTTTTTTTTGCACTAAGGAAGAAAGCTGGTCAACCAGTTTATAAAATGCTGACAGAAATAGTACTTTAGAGAGCCTCTATGCGCAGTCTTCAAGATGAAATGCCCTACATTTCTTGTTGTTTCAATTCATCCTTCAGAAATGGTTGGCCTCGTAGAGAAAAGCTGTAAAGATATGGCGAGCAATGAATTATTTGCAAGCAGTATAAAAATGGTGATAAACCTTTTAAAACTTGTATCTATAGAGCAGGCACTTCAGAAAGTAAATAGGTATTATAACACATCTTGGGGTCCCCCCCCCCACTCTTACATGTATTTCTTTTCAAGGGGAAGAAAGTCTGACTAGGTAGCTGGCCTTTAAGCCTTCAATTAATTGAACAAAGATTTTAAAATTGTTCAAATGGTTTCATTAGGAAGTGTACAATGAAATAATAAAGTAAAACAAATGATATAAAGCAGAGCCACTAATTAGCTCTACATGATTGATATAGCTTTGGACCAGGCATTTGATCTCAAACAAAATGCAGTTCCTTGTTAAGAGGATTTTTAATTGATGTGCAGAGAGGTATTAGATGATGTTGGAAAATAATTACTCCAAAGCTATTCATGCATTTGGCTGAACATAACAAATGAAGTTTGGGCACTGGATCTGGCGAAGTGGACACATGCTAATTAATAATGAGAAGAACAAGCATCTTCCAGGCGTTTTTAACCCAGTATTTGCTAGGAGATTGCTTAGCAATTATGTACCATAATGAGGTTGTCATATAAACAAGATTAACATTACTCAGATGTCAGATGAGATTTCAAATTCATGCAACCCATATGTATTTTCTGGGTGTTATAGATTGTAATGCAGAGCTAACCAATCAGGATTGCTGCTCTAAGTTCAGGTATGATTAAGGAAACATCCTAAGGAGATGGTGAATCTTTGCTAGTTTCCGATGGCCTGAAGAAGACGGTCCTCTTAGAATAAATAGGCAGATTCGCTTGAGCTTGTGTCAAAGCACCAATACATAAGAAAAAAAAGAAAAAAGAGCTTTTTGCAAAGAAATGAATATTGACTAGGGTAAATATGCTCTTCATCTCTAAAAACTTGATGAGCATATGCACCGAGTTACACATAATTTGTTAAATCTGACAGGAACGTTAAATTAGCATTTGGTTGGTTTTGGCCAAATTCTTTGCTCAGAAAAATGTGTGCATGTTGACATGAAATTAGAGGGACTTATGGGTGAATATCTGAAGGAGGAATTTGTCTTTCTTTGTTTTATATAAGGCTGATTTGCCACCCTCCCAAAACTGGTAGAAGACAAAGCTAACAGGATATGTCTATTTTTCCTTTTAAACATCTTTATTGGAGTATAACCACTTTACAATGGTGTGTTAGTTTCTGCTTTATAACAAAGTGAATCAGCTATACATATACATATATCCCCATATCCCCTCTCTCTTGTGTCTCCATCCCACCCTCCCTATCCCACCCTGCTAGGTGGTCACAAAGCACCAAGCTGATGTCCCTGTGTTATGCAACTGCTTCCCACTAGCTATTTTACATTTAGTAGTGTATATAAGTCCATGTCACTATCTCACTTCATCCCAGCTTAACCCCCCCCACCTTGTCCTCAAGTACATCCTCGATGCCTGTGTCTTTATTCCTGTCCTGCGCCTAGGTTCTTCAGAACCTTTTTTTTTTTTTTTTTAGATTCCATATATGTGTGTTAGCATATGGTGTTTGTTTTTCTCTTTCTGACTTACTTCACTCTGTATGACAGACTCTAGGTCCATCCACCTCACTACAAATAACTCAATTTCGTTTCTTTTTATGGCTGAGTAATATTCCATTCTATATATGTGCCACATCTTCTTTATCCATCCATCTGTCAGTGGACACTTAGATTGCTTCCATGTCCTGACTATTGTAAATAGAGCTGCAATAAACATTGTGGTACATGACTCTTTTTGAATTATGGTCTTCTCAGGGTATATGCCCAGTAGTGGGATTGCTGGGTCGTATGGTAGTTCTATTTTTAGTTTTTTAAGGAACCTCCATACTGCTCTCCATAGTGGCTGTATCAATTTACATTCCCACCAACAGTGCAAGAGGGTTCCCTTTTCTCCACACCCTCTCCAGCATTTATTGTTTGTAGATTTTTTGATGATGGCCATTCTGATGAATGGTCCCATCTGATGAATGGCCCCATTTTGATGAGGACCAGTGTAAAGTGATACCTCATTGTAGTTTTGATTGGCATTTCTTTAATGATAACTGATGTTGAGCATCCTTTCATGTGTTTGTTGGCCGTCTGTATATCTTCTTTGGAGAAATGTCTATTTAGGTCGTCTGCCCATTTTTGGATTGGATTGTTTGTTTTCTTGATATTGAGCTGCATGAGCTGCTTGTAAATTTTGAGATTAATGCTTTGTCAGTTGCTTCATTTGCAAATATTTTCTCCCATTCTGAGGGTTGTCTTTTTGTCTTGTTTATGGTTTCCTTTGCTGTGCAAAAGCTTTTAAGTTTCAAAAGGTCCCATTTGTTTATTTTTGTTTTTATTTCCATTTCTCTAGGAGGTGGGTCAAGAAGGATCTTGTGGTGATTTATGTCATAGAGTGTCCTGCCCATGTTTTTCTCTAAGAGTTTTATAGTGTCTGGCCTTACATTTAGGTCTTTAATCCATTTTGAGTTTATTTTTGTGTATGGTGTTAGGAGTGTTCTAATTTCATTCTTTTACATGTAGCTGTCCAGTTTTTCCAGCACCACTTATTGAAGAGGCTGTCTTTTCTCTATTGTATATCCTTGCCTCCTTTATCAAAGATAGGTAACCATATGTCTGTGGGTTTATCTCTGGGTTTTCTATCCTGTTCCATCGATCTATATTTCTGTTTTTGTGCCAGTACCAACTGTCTTGATTACTGTAGCTTTGTAGTATAGTCCTAAGCCTGGGAGCCTGATTCCTCCAGCTCCATTTTTCTTTCTCAAGATTGCTTTGGCTCTTCAGGGTCGTTTGTGTTTCCATACAAATTGTGAAATTTTTTGTTCTAGTTCTGTGAAAATTGCCCTTGGTAGTTTGATAGGGATTGCATTGAATCTGTAGATTGCTTTGGGTAGTATAATCATTTTCACAGTGTTGATTCTTCCAATCCAAGAACATGGTATACCTCTCCATTTGTTTGTATCATCTTTAATTTCTTTCATCAGTGTCTTTGTTTTTTTTTTGTGTGTGTGGTACGCGGGCCTCTCACTGTAGTGGCTTCTCCCGTTGTGAAGCACAGGCTTTGGACGCACAGGCTCAGCGGCCATGGCTGACGGGCCCAGCCGCTCCGCGGCATGTGAGATCTTCCCGGACCGGGGCATGAACCTGTGTCCCCTGCATCAGCAGTTGGACTCTCAACCACTGCGCCACCAGGGAAGCCCTCATCAGTGTCTTATAGTTCTTTGCATGCAGGTCTTTTGTCTCCTTAGGTAGGTTTATTCCTAGGTATTTTATTCTTTTTGTTGCAATGGTAAATGGGAGTGTTTCATTAATTTCTCTTTCAGATTTTTCATCATTAGTGTATAGGAATGCAAGAGATTTCTGTGCATTAATTTTGTATCCTGCTACATTACCACATTTATTGATTAGCTCTAGTAGTTTTCTAGTAGCATCTTTGGGATTCTCAATATATAGTATCGTGTCATCTGCAAAAGAGTGACAGTTTTACTTCTTCTTTTCCAATTTGGATTCCTTTATTTCTTTATCTTCTCTGATTGCTGTGGCTAAAACTTCCAAAACTATGTTGAATAATAGTGGTGAGAGTGGACAACCTTGTCTTGTTCCTGATCTTAGAGGAAATGGTTTCAGTTTTTCACCATTGAGAATGATATTGGCTGTGGATTTTCATATATGGCCTTTATTATGTCGAGGTAAGTTCCCTCTATGCCTACTTTCTGGAGAGCTTTTATCATAAGTAGGTGTTCAATTTTGTCAAAAGCTTTTTTTTCATCTATTGAGATGATCATATGGTTTTTCTCCTTCAACTTGTTAGTATGGTTTACCACAATAATTGATTTCTGTATATTGAATAATCCTTGCATTCCTGGGATAAACCCCACTTGATCATGGTGCATACTTTTAATGTGCAGTTGGATTCTGTTTGCTAGTATTTTATTGAGGACTTTTGCACCTCTGTTCATCAGTCATATTGGCCTGTAGTTTTCTTTCTTTGTGACATCTTTGTCTGGTTTTGGTATCAGGGGGATGATGGCCTCCTAGAATGAGTTTGGGAGTGTTCCTCCCTCTGCTATATTTTGGAAGACTTTGAGAAGGATAGGTGTAAGCTCTTCTCTAAATGTTTGATATAATTCGCCTGTGAGGCCATCTGGTCCTGGGCTTTTGTTTGTTAGAAGGTTTTTAATCACAGTCTCAATGTCAGTGCCTGTGATTGGTCTGTTTATATTTTCTGTTTCTTCCTGGTTCAATCTTGGACGGTTGTGCTTTTCTAAGAATTTGTCCATTTCTTCCAGGTTGTCCATTTTATTGGTATATAGTTACTTGTAGTAATCTCTCATGATCCTTTGTATTTCTGCAGTGTCAGTTGTTACTCTTCCTTTTTCATTTCTAATTCTGTTGATTTCAGTCTTCTCCCTTTTTTCTTGATGAGTCTGGCTAATGGTTTACCAATTTTGTTTATCTTCTCAAAGAACTAGCTATTAGCTTTATTGATCTTTACTATTGTTTCCTTCATTGCATTTTATTTCTGATCTGATCTTTATGATTTCTCTCCTTCTGCCTTCTTTGGGATTATTTTGTTCTTCTTTCTCTAATTGCTTTAAGTGTAAGGTTAGGTTGTTTATTTGAGATATCTCTTGTTTCTTGAGGTAGTATTGTATTACTATAAGCTTCCCTCTTAGAACTGCTTTTGCTGCATCCCATAGGTTTTGGGTCATGGTGATTTCATTGTAATTTGTTTCTAGGTATTTTTTGATTTCCTCTTTGATCTCTTCAGTGATCTCTTGGTTATTTGCTAGCATATTGTTTAGCCTACATGTGTTTGTATTTTTTACAGATTTTTTCCTGTAATTGATATCTAGTCTCATAGCATTGTGGTTGGAAAAGATACTTGATACGATTTCAATTTTCTTAAATTTACCGAGGGTTGATTTGTTACCCAAAATATGATCTATCCTGGAGAATGTTCCATGAACACTTGAGAAGAAAGTGTATTCTGTTGTTTTTGGATGGAATGTCCTATAAGTATCAATTAAGTCCATCTTGTCTAATGTATCATTTAAAGCTTGTGTTTCCTTATTTATTTTCATTTTGGATGATCTGTCCATTGGTGAAAGTGGGGTGTTAAAGTTCCCTACTATGTTTGTGTTACTGTCAATTTCCCCTTTTATGGCTGTTAGCATTTGCCTTATGTGTTGAGGTGCTCCTATGTTGGGTGCATATGTATTTACAATTGTTATATCTTCTTCCTGGATGGACCCCTTGATCATTATGTAGTGGCCTTCTTTGTCTCTTATAATAGTCTTTATTTTAAAGTCTATTTTGTCTAATATGAGAATTGCTACTCCAGCTGTTTTTTGATTTCCTTTTGCATGGAATATCTTTTTCCATCCCATCCCTTTCAGTCTGTATGTGTCCCTAGGTCTGAAGTGGGTCTCTTGTAGACAGCATATATATGGGTCTTGTTTTTGTATCCATTCAGCCAGTCTGTGTCTTTTGGTTGGAACATTTAATCCATTTACATTTAAGGTAGTTATCTGTACGTATGTTCCTATTCCCATTTTCTTAATTGTTTTGGGTTTGTTACTGTAGGTCTTTTCCTTCTCTTGTTTTTCCTGCCTAGAGAAGTTCCTTTAGCATTTGTTGTAAAGCTGGTTTGGTGGTGCTGATTTCTCTTAGCTGTTGCTTGTCTGTAAAGGTTTTCATTTCTCCATTGAATCTGAATGAGATCCTTGCTGGATAGAGTAATCTTGGTTGTAGGTTTTTCCCTTTCATCACTGTAAATATGTCCTGCCACTCCCTTCTGGCTTGCAGAGTTTCTGCTGAAAGATCAGCTGTTAACCTTATGGGGATTCCCTTGTGTATTATTTGTTGTTTTTCCCTTGCTGCTTTTAGTAATTTTTCTTTGTGTTTAATTTTTGGTAGTTTAATTAATATGTGCCTTGGTCTGTTTCTCCTTGGATTTATCCTGTATGGGACTCTGTGGTTCCAGGACTTGATTGACTGTTTTCTTTCCCATATTAGGGAAGTTTTCAACTATAATCTCTTCAAATATTTTCTCAGTCCCTTTCTTTTCCTCTTCCTCTTCTGGGACTCCTATAATTTGAATGTTGTGCATTCAATATTGTCCCAGAAGTCTCTGAGACTGTCCTCAATTCTTTTTATTCTTTGTTCTTTATTCTGCTCTGCGGTAGTTATTTCCACTATTTTATCTTCCAGGTCACTTATCTGTTCTTCTGCCTCAGTTATTCTGCTATTGATTCCTTCTAGAGAATTTTTAATTTCATTTATTGTGTTGTTCATCATTGTTTGTTTGCTCTTTAGTTCTTCTAGGTCCTTGTTAAATTTTTTTTGTATTTTCTCCATTCTGTTTCCAAGATTTTGGATCATCTTTACTGTCATTACTCTGAATTCTTTTTCAAGTAGACTGCCTATTTCCTCTTCATTTGTTAGGTCTGGTGGGGTTTTGCCTTGCTCCTTCATCTGCTGTGTGTTTCTCTGTCTTCTCATTTTGCTTAACTTACTGTGTTTGGGGTCTCCTTTGCGCAGGCTGCAGGTTCATAGTTCCTGTTGTTTTTGGTGTCTGTCCCCAGTGGCTAAGGTTGGTTCAGTGGGTTGTGTAGGCTTCCCAGTGGAGGGGATTGGTGCCTGTGTTCTGGTGGATGAGGCTGGATCTTGTCTTTCTGGTGGGCAGGTCCACGTCTGGTGGTGTGTTTTGGGATGTCTGTGACCTTATTATGATTTTAGGCAGCCTCTCTGCTAATGGGTGGGGTTGTGTTCCTGTCTTGCTCGTTGTTTGGCATAGGGTATGCAGCACTGTTGCTTGCTGTTTGTTGAGTGGAGCTGTGTCTTAGTGTTGAGATGGAGATCTCTGGGAGAGCTTTCGCCGTTTGATATTACGTGGAGCTGGGAGATCTCTGGTGGACCAATGTCCTGAACTCTGCTCTCCCACCTCCAAGGCACAGGCCTGACACCCAGCTGGAGCACCAAGCCCCTGCCAGGGACACAGGTCAGAAGAAAAGGGAGAAAAAAGCAAACAAGCAAACAAGAAAGAAAGGAAGGAAGGAAGGAAGGGAGGGAGAAAGAAAGAGAAAAGTTATTAAAATAGAAAATTATTAAAAATTGAAAAGTAATAAAATGAAAAAGAGTGAAAGAAGGGAGCAACCAAACCAAAAAACAAATCCACCAATGATAACAAGCGCTAAAAACTATACTAAAAAAAAAAAAAAAAAAAGGAAAGAGGCTTCCCTGGTGGCGCAGTGGTTGAGAGTCTGCCTGCTGATGTGGGGGACGCGGTTCGTGTCCCGGTCCAGGAGGGTCCCACATGCCGTGGAGCGGCTGGTCCCATGGGCTGTGGTCGCTGGGCCTGTGTGTCCAGAGGCTGTGCTCCACAACGGGAGAGGCCACAGCGGTGAGATGCCTGCATACCACAAAAAAAAAAAAAAAAATTCATGTGACTCAAATATTCTCCACAGATTCTTAAAGTACTGAAAACTTGATGTTTTCCCATTAAATGATGATATACATGTACTAAAGACTTCCTGTATTTTGCCAGACTAAAAAATGTATGTATGTGTTGTGTATATTTATGTGTAGATTGTGTATGTTTGTGTGTGTATAGTGGATGTGTGTATAGAGTGAGAGAGGGACCAGAGTCAGAGTTGGGGGAGAACTTCCATACTACTAACAAGTTTCTCAGTTTCTTCATGAAGCATTACTGCTCACCCTAGCTCCTACACAGTTCTCTTTACCTGGAGTGGTACCTCGATAAATGTGTCAGTGTTTGCTTGTGTGTTTGTACCCGAGTTTTATTTACAAAGGTTCTTTTTCTAAAAGAATAGATTTAAAGGCTGTCTCCTGTGATTATTCTTTGTTAAAGTTATCCTTGATTATCTTGATCATGAAAATTTATTTCTTTGCTACTCAATATTTGATTTTTAAAAACCTAATAAATTAACTTTCTAATAGAAAACCTCAGAAAACGGACAGCGATTATTGCAGGACACTGCATGCCTTGATCATGTCTCATTTCAGTCCTGATCTCTGTTTTGGGGTTTACTGCACAGTTTCTGCAGCACAATGCAGAGACTAGAGGACGAAGGCACTGAGCCCAGGGGCTGTCCAGGCTCTGCGGGGACAATAGAGCCTATAGTAAGGTCAGGAGCACAGGGCAGGTTAGCGTGCTGTGAGAGGTCCCAATCTTGTTTGAACGGGGTTATATGCAGATCACATCACTGTGGCCTGTAGGATTCGTAGGGTTTAGGTAGGTGAATAGGAATGTAAAGGAATTCTGGTGGAAAAGGGTTCTTCTTTCCCCAAATAAAAGAAGGAAGCATTCATTATGAAGATAGTAATGATCAATTGCTTTGCTGCCCAGTACTATGGAGACTGTAACAGAAGTGAAGGAGTGAAATGTGAAACCCAAGGAGTAAGCTGCCTTCCAACCAAAGGACAGGTCTCTAGTTATGCTCTGTGAACTTGGAGATATTTAAGTAGGGCTTGAGAAGGCCCTTTCCTCTTGGGTTAAGCATTGAACCATCTGAATAAATACTACAGAGCAAAAATGAACAAACAGAAAAATCCCTGGAATCTAAGTGAAAGGTTGAGCCTGTCTTAAGTACGACTGTTGATTATATTCTAACAGTGTCTGGAGGAAATGCTGAGAATGTTTAAAGACTCTTCTGTATTTAAAATCTAAGTAATTACATGGATTATTATACTTTATAATGTAAAGTGACAGGAGATTTATGACAACATAATTACAAATTACAGCCACATTAAATAATATGAATAGAAGTAAGACCAGAAGGAAATAAACCACAATGTCAGTATCAGTTTTGTTAGAGTGATGAGACTGAGTCACTTACCCTTTCTTTTACAAACTGCCCATAAATTTTTTAAATTATTTGTATAATGAACACATAAAAAAGAGAATTTACTGCACTAACCAGACCAAAGTGAGAAAGCTTCCAGAAAAGCAGTTGGTAATTCTCATTGTTCTGTGTAACTGGAAACTCCAAGCTGACTGCTACTGTTCAACAATCTTCTGTGGTCTCAAAGAATTTCAAAGTGAATTGTCATCTTTACTTGTGAGAGTACGTGATATTTTTCACTGGACTTGTTGGATGATAAGTGCACAGGTTGGTTTCTACACCTCCGCATAGATGCCATGACGTTAATAGGCAACTGATATCTTTATAAGACCTAGTCTTGGCAGCACTGAGCAAATCTGGCTGCCCGAGAAGGGAGCAATTGTCCCAAAGTCACTGCCTGTGGGACAAGGGACAGCTTTTGCTCCCCATCACCCATGAAAGGCAGCATCAGATGATATTTAAAAGCAGCTCTGAAACATGATTGAAGATTTAAAGAAAACTATTTGCTGGCAGGTATCTTTCTTTCATGCAAAGATGATTACATGGATAAGAATCCTTCCTCTGGGCAAGAAAGAGCATTGGGAAGATGAAGTTTCTTTCTGCGATTCACTTAACATCAGACTTTAAACTACTACATAGTCAGAGGCTATCAGAGTGTGTGGACCTGGACCAGTAGCATCAGCATCACCTGGGGACCTGTAAGAAATGCAGAATCTCAGACATAATGGATCTGAAACTCTGGAGTGGGACCCAACAATCCATTTTTATAAGACATCCACGTGATTCTGGTTTCGGCTTCCTAAAATTTAAGAACCATTGATGTAAGTGTAATGGCAAAGGGCACGACTTTTGAATCAATACTTGGGTTTAGATCCTGACGCTATCCCTTCCTAATTGGGTGAACTTAGTGCCAGAGGGAAGTGGCTGGGAGGAAGGCATGGAATTTCAAGAATATCAACAGGCGTTGTCATCGTCGTTGAATAGGAAAAACACAAGTAAAGAATTTGAATTATTTTGAACTTTATTTCTTATTAATGGGGTCTATTTCTTTAATCAGTCAGGCTAGAGTTTTAGGGTGATAGCTTTGTAAGTGTTATTTATTAAAATTTTAAAAAATAAAAAGAGTTGAGGAGTATATTTTTTTGAGAGAAAACCATATCATGATTTTCCATGAATAGTTATGTTCCAATGACACAGGAGCTCTAGAAAGAGAAAACTCCAGGTAAAATAGTTCATAAAAGGTGAGAAAACAGAAGGAAACAAGATCTGGCCTTGGGATCTATAAAAAATGTAGGTCATCATCTCGGAATGGAATGAAATGGAAAGATTACCAGGGAGAGACCTGTGTCCTGACAAAAATTCAGCACACAACTGAGAAGCACGGGTTTTAAACTAATCATTTTCTAACTCACCTTCCACAGCTTTTGCCTGGACTGTGGTAGCAGGGGCAGCTACATAATTTGCAGGACACAGTGCAAAATAAAAATGCAAGACTTGCCATTAAAGGTATTAAAATATAAGTTTTTTTCCTTTCCTCTGTTCTCTCTCTCAACTTGTCAAGGTGTTTTTTTAATTCGCTATTTAATGTTGTTCTAACTAAAGAAAAATTAAGTCTGTATTATTAACGAGGATATTCTTGTTCATCTTTATATTGTACAATGTCTGTTTAAAATGCAAGTATCAAAACATTTATTTCCCACGTGGGATCACTGAACTTACACAATAGTTTTTCGTGGCTTGTCTCTGGACGGTGCCTCAAATTGGCCAGAAAAGACAAAAGCCATCCAGATTCAGGATTGTTGGAAGGAGGAGTCTCTCTCAAGGCACAACAGAGACGTGAAAGAATGCTCCTTCCTGCGGGTACTCTTGGGGTGAGCACAGACTCTCCAGGCACCTGGAGCATCCCTTGAAACTCAGGGAAACTGAGTCCACTCCGGCCTGACAACTGCTGTTTCCCTGCTCCAGCCAGGGACTGGATTTATAAACTGGGCCCCAGCCAGGGTGGGAAGATAAGCTAGGGATCTCCCTTTCCCATAGATTCACTGCCCCAGCCCACAGCAGATGACCATCTCCAAGCCCAGAGGAGCACCAAGTACCGGGATGGAGATGACCATCACTGCCGAGTTGCCCATAGAATGTGCTACGACCCTATCTTGCCCAACCTTGACCTTCCTAGGCCCCCGGGGGTGTGTGTGTGTACAGAAGTGGGTGGAAGGCAGCAATGGTCTTACCTGGCAGGGGGTGGGGACAGTGAGGCCAATTGGGGCCAGGTACCCCCAGGAGGTGGGGCCCATGTAGAGGGGGAGGGCTGCAAAAAAGGTGGGATGCGCATGCGCAAGGCCCCGTGTTGCTTCTCCCCCTCCCCCATCTCATCTTCTGGGACTTCACCTACAAAACACATATTCTAAGATAAAATTAAGAATTTCAAAGAAACAACTGCAGAGTACTAAATCGCAAGCACGGGGCCTTTCTGAACACTGTCGGTTGCCCACAAGTCCAGTTCTGAGTGATGGAAGTGGTGAGCTCCCAGGTGGGCCAGATAGCAAGATACCTTGGAGAGGGTGACTCGACCTGCCTCATTTGTATTTGGAATCTATTCTCTATCTGTGAAGGATTAGAGACTTATAAAATGAGTTTTTATTTAATTAAATGTGGCCTGACGATTTGGTCAAGCATCTTATTGAAGCGATTTACTGCGTTGCTTCATCAGATCAAGGACATTGTTCAGAATCAAGGGCTCTAAAATACGGAACTTTTCAAGCTCTCTGTGGCTCATAAGAGTGCAATTTCTTACTGATATGGAAAAACATACTGAACTTGAAGTTATAGGGGAAAACACATAAACCTCACTGATTTAAGAAAGTGTAGGGAGTCAGAATTCCATTGGATTGGATAGTAGCAACCGAATTTTACACTTTTCATTCATTTCTCATCGCTGACCTTAGAATCGATGAAATCACCAATTACGTTTGCGTGTGAGTGTGTGTCCACTTGTGTGTAACTATTTGTTTAAAGTAGATTTATTTCAAAGACATTCACAAATGGTCATATATATGAATCTTGTTTTAAGCGTTTCCAGCTGCCTTTGCAGAACCCACTTCCAGGCTTAGAGCTGTCCATGGCATATAGTAAGTGCCTACCCAATATTGTCAAATGAAGTTTCAGGAAGCCCTCCTATTGACATGGTTCAGTCTATCAAGGCTCACCAGGAAGACACTGCAAGGGTCCCAGAGCCATCTTGGTATTTCTGGCTCTGTGGGCAAACTCAGGCCAACATTTGGACCATAGTCTTTTTAATGAAGCAGCTAAAATCAAAGCCAGGTGCTTCCCTCAGAGATTCAGACCTGGAGCCAGAAGCAAGATGTACAAAGATCAAAGCCCAAACTGACACAGTGGATGATAAGTTGGGAGTAGGACCCCTGAGCCTTCTCTTTTGATTTAAATCATTGTAACATTCTCTCCAAGCCCCATCTTTTTTTTTTTTTTCATTCTTCACAGGTGCTTCATCTGTGCAAGTGAATTTCAGATTTCAGTGTTTCCATGTCGAGTCCAAACTTTTCAAATGCTTTGCTGGCAGCCCTATACATTTTGGTGTAAAGTTTATTTCAATGACTAGAAAAGTCAAACTATATTCTGCAGGACTTTTGATGATGGAGAATAATTCAGTTTGCCAAATACTCTTATTTTAATGGATTTGTTCCCCAGAGTGACTCTTGCCTAACAAGTATACTTTAAGTATAATCATACCTGTATATAAAATTGATTCAACGCCTTTTGAAATATGCACATTTTAAATAAGAGGCTATATTTCACCAATGGTTATCAGTGAAAAATTCATGGATGTTTAACAATTTCTGATCCTGTGGTCCTTTCCTGAAAAAAACTTCCGAGAGAGGGAGAGAGAGAGAGAGGGAGAGAGAGAGAGAGAGAGGGAGAGAGAGAGAGGGAGGGAG
>NW_021703765.1:17899349-17905197 GCF_005190385.1 Monodon monoceros
GAGAGAGAGAGAGAGAGAGGGAGGGAGGGAGAGAGGGAGGGAGCGAGGGAGAGAGGGAGAGAATTGTGGCTATTTTTCTTTTGCAGCTTTCCACAAAACATCCAAACTATATGGTTTATGTTACAGAATTTTTTTGAGTGCCAGAAACATTACAGGCAATCTCTCATGTACCCCTCATCGCAGCCCTGTGACGGACAAGATGTCATCGCCCCCAAAGTTCCCAGAGACAAAAGAAGTTGAACTAGAGTTAATTACACAGCCAATGTGAAGCTGAAGGAGGATGTAAACAGCAGTCTCCGGACTCGAAAACTCTGTTATTGTCACTGTGTTCTCTCATCCTAATGTCTAACTTTTCCCTAGAGAACCAGCTTTATGCTTCCTTTTTCACCAAGAAAAGGGATTCCTCCCCAACCCTCATAAGCCCTGGGGTAATACCTCCCTTTGGATTTCTCAAGCTCTTCCAGTCCCAGGACCATCTCTCCCATTTACATTCTTCTTGGTGACGTCATCTTCCTATCAGAATATCTGTTAGGCTGCAAGGTGGGGAGAGAGCCCCGAGGGTTAATTCACCGCCAGCGCGAATCTTCTCTCTCCTCCGGGCTCTTTCCTCCTTCCTCTTCAGTGAGTCATTTACTTTGAATAAATGGCTTCTTTGCTGAGCAAGGCTGCAGCAATGTTTACTGCTTTATACTTTTTTTTTGTTAAACACAGCTAGATTCTTTCCTTTCCAGATGAGTTTAGATTTACTGTGAATATAAAACAGTGCTAGATTCTCGACTTTTTGTCTGGGTAAAAGAACTAGTGCCTAAAGAATCATCCTTGCAGGCTCTAAGGTTAAATCTCCTACAGGGGTCTTTACAGGGTTTTTTAAAGTATGTTCTCCTTATCTACGAAACAGAAACAGACTCACAGACATAGAGAACAGACTTGTGGTTGCCAAGGGGGAAAGGGAGTGAGGGAGGGATGGATTTGGGACTAGCAGATGCAACCTATTATATGTAAAATGGATAAACCACAAGGTCCTACTGTATAGCACAGGGAACTATATTAAATATCCTGTAATAAACCATGGAAAATAATATGAAAAAGAAAAAAAATATATATATATAACTGAATTACTTTGCTGAACACCAGAAACTAAAGCAACATTGTAAATCAACTATACTTCAATAAAAAAATAAACTATGTTCTCACCTATTGACTCTTTTTTATCCTGTAAACATCTGTGTGAAATAACCAGAGCGGGTGATTATCACTCCCATTTCTCAGGTTAAAGGCACTGAGACCCAAGTTTTAGAAAATTAGTGGAGAGCTAGGATTAGAACTCAGTTCTTCAGAGCCCATTCTACAATGGACTCTGCAGCCTCTCTTCAGGAAGGACCTGCATCGGCCCTTCCCTGGTCTGGGCCACTGCTCTCTCCAGCCATCCTTTGATCTGTCATTCCCTGCACTTTTTCAGCCACATGCCTCTGACATACAAGAAAAGTGAGAAAAATAAATTTGTAGCAACAGCAAATTGTACAAGTGCAAGGAAACATTTCTATCAGTATTTTTATTCTCTTGTTTAATTAGGTTTTTTTTTTAACGTTAGTGCAGTTGTCTGTGTATCTTTTTGTCATAAACCTGTATCAATTTTTTTTGTTTGTTTGTTTTTGTTTTTGTTTTTTTGCTGTACGCGGGCCTCTCCCTGTTGTGGCCTGTCCCGTTACGGAGCACAGGCTCCGGACGCGCAGGCTCAGCGGCCATGGCTCACGGGCCCAGCTGCTCCGCGGCACGTGTGATTTTCCCGGACCGGGGCACGAACCCGTGTCCCCTGCATTGACAGGCGGACTCTCAACCACTGCGCTACCAGGGAAGCCCTGTATCAATATTTTTTGATTTAGAGGGTGAGTTCCGAGAGAGAGAGAATTGTGGCTCTTTTTCTTTTCCAGCTTTCCACAAAGCACCCAAACTATATGGTTACGTTCTCTTCCTGACCATCCCTCTCCCAATTTTGTTCTCTTTTAGGGAAAAAAAAATGAATCCTTTGACTCGAGGAAGCATTTGTGTAAATAATTTTTCCTTTGAAGGAAGGAAAAATTATTTACACAAATGCTTCCTCGAGTCAAAGAACTCATTTTTTTTTTTCCCCTAAAAGAGAACAAAATTGAAAACTCTCAGCTGTGTTCTGGTTCTGGACTTGGACAAGATTAGCTCACCACGTTTGGTTCTGTTCTCCAGATCAGGAGAAATGGAGCAGTGTAATCTTGAAAGCTGGACCTAAGAGTTAGAACTGGCTTACAGCATGAGCTCTCCTGTAATATATTTAATGTGGGTCTTTGTTCTCTGGGGGTATATCACCTTTAATTATGAAGGAGGACAAAGCAGAGAGGATACACAGGTATTATATTGTTTCACAATTTTCACCAAGTGGGATGGAGAGGCCCTTCGCTCCAGATCCTTCCAGGAGCAGCCATCTACCCTCTTTTCCTCTGACTTTTGGAAGAGAAAACCCCCAATGACCCTGACTATAAAACATCAGTCGAAAAGGAGAAAAATCCAGTCAGTGGTGCAAACAATTGATCTCTGTGATGCCACGGAACTGAATGCTTGTGGTCTAAGCATAGTGGAAATGGCCTGGCTTGCTTATGTCTGAGCCTTGTTGTGGTTGTATTTGAAGGGTCCATTTATGTTGATGCAGCCCAGTGAGTTAGAGCGCAGATTCCAACCTATCTTTTTCCTAAACTCGTGGAAGCAGTCCCTGGAGGAAGAAGGTATACATTCCACCTGCTGCTAGGCTCTAGGTTCCCCCAGGGTGGGGCTGGCTTGGTAAATGACACTCATCATTGAGAACCTCACGCCCACCCAGTGTCTCTGATGAGTGGCCCTAGGGACACATAAGCACCTTGCTAAGCCCTCTGAAGCTGAGGGTAGACTTGAAAAGTAGCAAGGACACCAGATCAGTCTGCTTCATTTGGAGCAAATGACTTCTCGGCAGACCAGGGAAGGAGTGACATTGTGCAGTGGGAGTGAGGGGACCTTGCTGATTTGCAAAGACACACGTCCCCCATTTCCACATCTGAGAAGCAACTGGGCTTCCAACAGGAGAGAGGAGCCTCAAGGGAAGGCAGCCCCTGATCTGCCCCCTTTTACATTAAACCATGGTCTCTGCCGATGAAGCCAACCAGATTGACAAGACCTCCCACTTCTTTCTGCTAACAGCTCCTGATCTGCCCCCTTTTACATTAAACCATGGTCTCTGCCGATGAAGCCAACCAGACTGACAAGACCTCCCACTTCTTTCTGCTAACAGCTCTGTGCCGACCACAGCTGGAGTGGCCAGGAAAAGCCAATTTTCTTCTACCTTCTTCCCTTACTTCTTTCCTTTTCCCTCTCTTCCTATCTCCTTGCATCCTTGCTTCATTCAAACATTTATTGAGTAAAGTTATGTGCCAGGCGTTGTGCAAGGGGCTGGGTAGACAAACTAAAGATATCATGCAATAAACAGAGGTGCATATACAGTGTGATTAGAGAAATCTTCCACCTAGCAAGGGGTACTGGCCTTCTTAGGGGTAGGAGAAGCACAGTTCAAGGTGTGGATGACGGAAAGGGCATGAAATGACGAGTAGTCCAGATTCTTTTGGTAGTAAATTACAGAATGCCACTTCAACCATCTGGATAAAGAAGTAGAGATTTGTCATCGGAGTATTTATCACCTCAAAAATATCACTCAGATCTGCCTTGACCTTCACCTTTCACTGCTAGCACCTTAGTTCAAGTTACTGTCTCTCTCACAGGATCCCTGAAAAAGGTCTTTTGCTTCTTTTCTTTTTTTTTTTTTTGTGGTCTGCGGGCCTCTCACTGTTGTGGCCTTTCCCGTTGTGGAGCACAGGCTCCGGACGCGCAGGCTCAGCGGCCATGGCTCCCGGGCCCAGCCGCTCCGCGGCATGTGGGATCTTCCCAGACCGGGGCACGAACCCGCGTCCCCTGCATCAGCAGGCGGACTCTCAACCACTGCGCCACCAGGGAAGCCCTTTTGCTTCTTTTATGCTTGTTCCATTCTCATCTCTGCTCCAGACCGCAGCCATAATGATTCTCTTAAAATTGCAAGTTAGATCTCAAGTTTCACTCAAATCACTGTGCTGACCTCCTGTTGCACAGAGGACACAGTTCGGTTCTTCACATGGTCTGCAAACCATGGCTCTTGGCTGTCTTGCACCACTTTCCTGGCCACTTTCTACTGGGCAAAGCCCTTCCCCAGTTCTCTAAGTCTCCAAGCTCTTTCAGACTTCAGGGCCTTTTCCAAAGCTGTCCCCTTTCCCCCAAATGCCCTTCCCTTCTTCTCCCCACTCTTACCCAGCTTATCTACTTATCCTTTAAGTCTGGATGTAAATGTCACTTATCCTTCACCTACTTATCCTTTGAGTCTGGAAGTAAATGTCATGTTTTTAGTGAACATCCCCAGCACCCTCAGTCTAAATCAAGTCACTCCTCTCATTTTTCCTCATAACACACTGTAATTTTCTTTCTCATAGTTTTTCACACCTTGTGATCATATATATTTATGTGTTAGCCTGCCATCTTTCCTGCTTGATGATAAGCTCCATGAGGGTGTTCATGGGAAAGCTATGGCTACATTAGATGAGGAAAATTCTAAATTGCGACAATAGCAAGTATCGAGAAAGATATGGGGCAACAGAAACACATATTTGGCTGGTAGGAATGTAAATTCGTACAACCTCTTTGGAAAGCAGTGGACATCATGAAATAAAAGTGAAAACACACATACAACACTGTGATCCTCTAACTATACTGTTAGGTACATACACTGAACAGAAATATGTACTTATGGGCATCAGGATACAGTTAAAAGAAGGTTTGTGAACATTCCCTATACATCCCCAATGTGCAGCAATGAAAATGAATACACTGTAGCTTCACACGATTACAAAAAAAAAAGAAAAAAAAAATCCATGGCATAGAATGAGTCATAAGGGAAGTTTCTCTTTTATCAGTATTTCTCAGTCCATTTATCCAGCTTTTTTTTTTTTCATCTCCTTAGGGTTTGCCAAATATTCTGTGGTGTTCAACTTTTTGCAGAGAAAGGATCAGATCATGAGCAACCTCATTGTTTGGTTAAATGTATTTATTAAAACTATAGATGTGGGGTTGGCCATATGGTCCACATCTATAATCACAAGATATGAAAATTAATTTGAGTCAAGTGAGTCAATTACTTGGTTAATTCAATCTCCTTCTCTTGATGTTTGTGGAATGTGTATCTTTGGGAAGCAAAGGCAGTTTTTAACTTCCATGTCCCTTCAGTTGTCAATTCACAAACATTTTAAAAGTAGATAAGAAACAAATCTCACCACCTCATGATCATCGAGATTTTGGACCACATTCACTTCTACACCGTTTTTCCCTCCAGCCTGGTTTGTCAGAGTTCTTTCTCTGGGTATCTCCCCTGATGGTCATTTCATGGATTAGGATCTGCAATTGAATTGACAGGAAGCATAAAATTAATAAAAACCTTCTGGAAACCCCACCTCCCAAGCCTCTTGGTAAACAGATGTGGTATCTTCCTAAACAGAATACTCAGGGGTATTGGAAACTAAGAGTGTGTGCAGGGCAGATGTTTAAGTGTTATAACCGTATCACCTGGGGAAAGTTATAGAACCTTGGTAAACAGGGAAGAATAATAAGATCTACCACAAAGGGCTACTGGGAGAATTAAATGAGTTTAAAAATACAAGGTACATTTTTATCATACTTAGAACAATGCCTGGCACATACTAAATATTCAATAAAAAGATATTCTTTTTCTTTCTTTCTTTCTTTCTTTCTTTCTTTCTTTCTTTCTTTCTTT